>NW_024870743.1:3302500-3750000 GCF_019054845.1 Dipodomys spectabilis | reverse complement strand
GATTCGGTGTCGGGCCCGGAAACCCGACGGCCCCGGGCAGACTCGGCGGCGCCACCCTAACACCTGCAGGACCGGGAAAGTGGCCCAGGTGAGCCTCGCGCGCCGTCCCTCCCGGGCTGCGGGCGCCCCCCCCCCCCCCCCCCGTCCCCGCTCCTCCCCTCCCCTCTGCGGGTGTCCCCGGACCCCTTCCCCCGTCTCGCCCCTCCATCCCCGGCTGCGGGCATCCTGGCCCTTCCCCCCCCCCGTGCCGCCCCCCCTGGCCTCCCCCTGTTCCCCCCCCTCCCCTCCCCTCCCCTCCGCGGGTGTCCCCGGACCCCCGTCCCGCCCCCCTGGCCTCCCCCTGGCCCCATCCCCGCCCCTCCGCTCGGCCGGTGTCCCCGGACCCCCATCCCGCCCACCTGGCCTCCCCCTGGCCCCGTCCCCGCCCCTCCCCTCTGCGGGTGTCCCCAGACCCCCGTCCCGCCCCCCCCCCGGCCTTCCCCTGCCCCCCCCATCCCCGGCTGCGGGCATCCTGGCCCTTCCCCCTCCCCTCTCCTCTGCGGTGTCCCCGGACCCCCGTCCCGCCCCCCTGGCCTCCCCCTGTTCCCCCCCTCCCCTCCCCTCTGCGGGTGTCCCCGGACCCCCGTCCCGCCCCCCCCGGCCTTCCCCTGCCCCCCCCATCCCCGGCTGCGGGCATCCTGGCCCTTCCCCCTCCCCTCTCCTCTGCGTCCCGCCCCCCCCACCCCCCCATCCCCGGCTGCAGGCATGCGGACCCTTCCCCCCCTCCATCCCTGGCTGTGTCCCAGCCCCCCCACCCCCCCCACCCGGGCGGAGAAGACCGCGCACGGGCCACAGGCCGGCTCCCGACACCGGTCCCTGCTCACTGTGCTCAAGTACCCAGGCCTGTGCTGCCGGGCGCGCAGCAGACAGCAGTGTTTTGGGGGGCTGAGCGGGGTGCACCCGCACGCCCTTTCTGTATAGCCCCACCCCGCCGAGGGGGGGACCCGCCTTCCAGGCAGGGAGAGGGCGAGGCCGGGAGCCCTGCCAGTGGGGCCGGCGGGGCTGGGGTCCCTGCAGAACGAAGCCGCCGCCCGCCCAGCGCCGAGGCCCCTGCACCCCACGCGGCTCCCGCCCGGCCCGGCCCGGCCCCGGGCGAAGCCTTTCCCGGGGATGGCGAGGCGGCAGCCCCGGGCCCGCAGGCCCCGCACCCCAGCGCGGGTGAAAAACCATTGGGAAGGCAGGCTTGACTCCAGACACGTTTATTGTCACCTCAGTACAGTCTACAGAAGGTTGAGCCGGGCTGGTGGGTGGGTGGGAAGCACAGCATCGTGGGGAGCAGCGGGGGGCACCCGCCATGCCACCCAGGGCGGTTTGTATAAAAGGGTTAAGTTTACAACTAAACTTTTATAAAAAGTTCAGCATAAGTACATCATTACATTTCCCTGCAGAAATATACATCTGCCACTATACAAGAAAACTCTAATCGAAGAGTTCACAAGGCTCCACGCATATACATATATAGCCATATATAAATATATACACAGCGTTCAGTAGGCTTGCGTCCAAAGGTACATTTTGACCAAAGACTTCATGTAAGTAACTGAACACTGAATCCTTCCGGTATTCACGCTCCACCTTTGGGAAAAGGCAAAGTCTGCTAAGGTTGGGCAATTCCTTGTGGTTTTAACGTGTGTGTTGTCACTCCCCGCGGTGGGGACAGTACATATAAAGAAGGCCTTCCAGCTACAGAAAGGACATGAAAAGTCTCTTCATAAATAACAAGTATCACAGTCCAGGCCGGAGAGCGAGCGGGCCCCGGAAGCGGGCCGGCCCCCTCCCAGTTCCCCGCACTTGCTTTTGTCTCTTCCTTGCTTTCTAAGGTCCGTTCGCCCGGTGTCCTCCGGACAGAAGGTCGGACGCGAGCTCGGCCTGGAGGGAGATGCTGTGGGCTTCTTGTTGTTGTGCAAAAAAGAAAACAGAGGAAGAACGTCCTGGACACCTGTAAGAGACTGCGGGGAGGCGGGCCTCAGGCGGCGGCGCGGCGGCCGGGCAGGCCGCGGGGGGCGCGCACGCGCGGGGCGCGCACGGGGACCGGGGAGGGCGACGGGCAGCCCCGGGGCGCACTGAACACGGAGCGCGCCGGGACGAGGGCGGGGTGGGGGGGGCGGGCAGCCCCGGCGTGCGGGGCGCGCTCAACGCGGAGCCGCGGGGCGGGGGGCGCGGGGCGATCGCCCGCGCGGGTCCCCGGCGGCCGGGCTCCCCCGCGCCAGCGCGCTTCTCCGGACAATTCTTTGATTGAAAGCAGCCGAGCCGCCGGCAGACGGGGCCGGGAGAGGCGGCGGCGGCGGAGGGGTGCGGGCTGCGCGGGCTCGGCCCCCAGTCCCCCCGCCGGGATCGCCCCGGAATGTGTGGCGGTAAGAGGAAGAGCAGCGGAGGGGCCCGGCCCCTGCCCCTTCCACGGCAAGTTGCTGGCATTTCTCCCCTCGGAAGGAAGATGTCCAGTGATCCCGAGTGACCACGGCCGCTCGGCTCCCCCGGCCCGAGACGGGGGGAGGAGGGAGCAGAACATGGCGAGAGCAGCCCAGCGTGCTCGACTTGGTCTTGTTTCCTCGGACACACGCGTGGCCTCGCACACGCACACACACGCCGGGGTGCGCGCGAACACTCACCGAGCTCAGCCGCAGAGCGCTTTGCTGTCTCCGGACATCAACTCCGCGGGGAACTCGGAAGCCTGGGGAGGAAGGAGACAGGGCGTTTGGCAGTGTCCGGGAGGAACGGCAGCCGGGCCCCGCGCTCCTCCGGGCCCCGCGCGCGCGCGCGCGCCCCCCCGGCCGCGGCGAGACGGACCCGGCCGCGGCCGCCCGAACTTCCTGCCGCCTCCCGCGCCGCTGCGCCCGCCCCGCGCGCGCCCCGCAGGCTGGCGAGCGAGCGGAGTGAGCGGGGCCGCTCGGCCGCCGGCGCTCACCTGCAGGGACAGGATGCTGATGTCGGTGTTGAGCGTGGTCAGCGGCGTCCGGGACCCCGGGTTCTGCCCGGGCCTCGGGTGGTGAAGGCTGACGATGGCGGGGTGCGAGTCCAGCGCGATCTGCAGGTCCAGGATGTAGTCGATGACGTGCTGCAGGATTTCCATCTTGCTCACCTTCTTGTTCTGAGGGATGCTGGGCACCAGCTCCTTGAGCTTGGAGTAGCAGTCGTTCATGTTGTACAGCAGGCTCAGCGGGTCGTCCACGGGGGTCTTGCTCCGGGAGATGCCCAGGCTGTGGTCCGAGAAGCTGCTTTTCCTAACGGATCGCACGGGGCTGAAGGCTTTCATGCTGGCCGCGCTGGGAGGGTTAAGACCGGGAGGGGGAGAGAGCTGCCTGGAGCTCAGGCCGCCGCCTACCGAGCAGCCGCGCTCAGCACCGGGCTAGGCTCAGAATGAAGCGCGGGCCCGGTCGGGCAGCTTTTATCCTCACTCGCCCGGGCCTCAAGATTTGGCTTTCCTGCGTCCCCATTGGCGGAAGGCACCACGTCTGTCAAACTAAGCGCGTGCTCTCATTGGGCAACGCGAACGCGGGGCGAGCGCTCGATCCTTCCGTGTTGGCAGCCAATCCGCGCGCAGTGGGCGGGGCGGGCGCGAGCCCAGCTGGAGCGGTAAATAGAGTACAGTAACCCGGCGCTGGGGAGATGGGGGCCGGCCCCGGGGGAGGGGGGGGGAGGGCGCCCTCAATTCACACGCCGGGCCGGACCCTTTCCCCGGGGGAGCGTGCCCGGGGAAAGCCGTCTGCACCGGACTGAAGCCCGGGAGCCTCGGGCTTTCACTGTACCGCCCTGCAGAGCTAGCTTTCCAGCCGGGGAAGTGCAGCCTCGCGGCCTGGGGCGGTCTCGGTGGCGGGCGAGGGAAACTGTTCGGGAGTACTCACCCGGGCACGTTCAAGGGCGGTTTGGTGTGGGATTTTGCCACCTGGAGCTACGGGGAGGCATTATTGGAAACCCGATGAAAGAACTTTCTGGAAACTACCCAGCCTCGCGCGGAGGGACCCAGGACAGCCTGGGGGTGGGGCGAGGTGCGGGGCACCGCACTTTCAGGGTTCCTTTTCAAGTGCAGGCTGGACGGAGACAAGGATCCCACGGATCGGAAGTCATTAGGGGGATTTGCATATTGAAACTTCATTTGCATACACTGCCCTTGAAAGACTGCGGGTCGGTGCCCTGGGGGGGCGGGGAGGCGATTAATTATGCACAAGTCGTGATTTCGGTGTCACATTCCAGCGCCACCGCGCTGCGCGGGCTCGGTGTCGGTGTCGGTAGGTGGCCCCAGCCTCCGACTGACTTCTCCACGCGGCTGGCCCGGAACGGTGTCCCAGCCTGAGATTGGAAATCTCAGCCCCACACTGGGAAGCGGCTGCCGGGCTGCGAACTCAGTCCGTGGTGCGTCCCCGGACTCGTCTTTAAGCCCCGTGGTTGTGTGTTGGAGGGGGGAGAAATCACCAGAAGGAACTCTTTTAAATGCAGAAAACAGTACACGAGAAAAATCCCACCGAAACTGTGTTAGTGTCTTCAGGAATTTTGGTCTCGATCCGTGTCCTTTGCATCTGAGAAAGAGGAAGGAGGCAGCGCTGGCGGCCCAGAGCCCAGCACAGCGATGGGGAACCTATTTTCCTTTCAATTAATGATTAATTCCTCAGCTGGTGGCCCCCGCGCGCTCGGTGACCTCACGTGACAGCCACGGGCCCTAGGGCTTCTCTCCGGAGAGGCCGGGTTGGTGGCGCGCAGAAGGACGGATCGCCCCACGACCCAGCCCCTTGGGTCAGGCGGCCGCGGCGGGGAGCCGCCCGGCCCGGGGGTACGGCGGGCCTCCCCGGGCCCCGCTCCGCCCGGGCGCGCGCTCCTCCCCGAGCCCCCCACCCCGAGCCGTTGGATGTGCTCGGTGCGTGCGTTTGTCACAGACGTGCCTCGGCGCGACAGACTTTGTTTTGACACTATTTTGGTTCGTGATGTGAGACTTTGACTATTTTACAATAATAGCCGATGTAAACAGCCGTCTCGGGGGATTCTCGAATTATTCCTCGGGATTCTTGGACATCGCAGTTCGGCGGTGCTGGCGCCTTCCCCGCCTCTCCCAGGACATCGTCACCCCGCGCCGGCCTCCATCCCGGCCTCGCCGGGCGGCCGCCCCGCGCGCCTCCCGGCCCCGGCGCGCCCCGCACGCCTCCCCGCCCCGCCCCCCTAACCCCGCCGCGGCGCAATACGCGGAAAGCCTTGTGGGGCTCCCGGCGGCCCCGGGTTCGAGTCTGCCCGCACCCTTCCCGGCTGCACGTCCACGTACAGATCCTCGTGAGGAGGTGGTGAAGCCGTGCAAGTTAATGATTGACAGAGAAGGCCCGAGTCACCAGTCCGTCCGTTCCAGAAGCGCAGGCGAAGTCACTCACAGTTGCGTGTGTGGGGTGTCGTCGGAGCGCTTGGTGGCTGGCAGTTAACGCTGCCCCCTGGTGTCTGCGTGGCTTTGCCTCCGGGGGCGCTAACGTTCCCGTGGGCCGGCTGCGGGGCGCGCTAGGCCCGTAGGTGGCGGGGACTTCCGGCGGGCCAGGGCGCCGGTGCCACCCCCCCTTAAAGCGGGGGAGCCGCTCGGGACGCTCCCAAGCCCCCGCGCGGACGCCGTGGCGGGGCCGGGCCTGGGTCCCGCGTGGTGTCGGGTGTGGGCGCGCCTCCCGGGCTGCCCCGCACACTGGCGCCGTGGGGCGCGCTCGCCTCCCGTCTCCCCCCCCCCCGTTTTGTTCTCACAGCTGTGTCCATTCCGCCCGTGACCCCCCGAGTGATCCCTGACAGGTGATGAATTGGCAGCCGCGGCGGCGGCGGCGGCGGCGCGCGGGCCGGGCGCGGCGGGGCCGGAGCCCGAGCCCCGGAGCAGACTCTCTGGCGCCAGGCGCGTGACGCCGCCCATTCACGCCGCCCTGCAGCCTTGTCCTCGCGGCGCCGCTCAGGCGGCTGCCATGGCAACCGCGCCGTCACTCAGCGCGCGCGCCCAGCGGATCAATGCCTGCGAGGCCCGGCGGTCCCGGGCTCGTCCTGGCCGGGCCGCAGCCCCGCGCGCACCTGCAGCCTCCGCTCGCGGCTTAAGTTTCCAGCGATCGGGGGGAAGCGGGAGCGGAGGCTGAGGAGCCGGGGAAGGGGGGCAAGGCGGCCAGCCGGGGCCGCGGAGGAGACAAATCTTCCCTTCGCGAAAGCAGGCGTCCTGCGGCCGCGAGGTTGCCAGAGCACACGGTTTTGCTTTATTTCATTTGTTTTCGCAGCCGCGGCGCGCGGGGGGGGGGGGGGGGGGGGAGGGGGGCGGCCCCGGGTGGGGGGGATGGCGTCTCCGCGCCCCCCGGCGAGATTTACTTATTCCTTGGGATTCTCTGTCCTCACTTTGATCCCGGACTCCCCAAGATACCTTTGGGGTCCCCCTCGCCCCCACCTCCCAGCAACCGCCTTCCTCTTCACAATTCTTGGAGCTTGCAGGAAAAAAAGACCCTTAGACTTTTCCAGAACAGACTCCCCCCCCACACCATACCCCGTGGGGGGGGAAATGCGGCCGGTCCTCTCGCCCCGCAGCCCCGCGCACCCTCATTACCACTACAAAGCGGGGGCAGGCGGAGCCCCCTTTTTAATGCTTCACTTTCTACTGTGAACATCCAGAGGCCAAAACTTCCAAGCCAGCGCCGCCGCCGCCGCCGCCTCCGGCCCGGCTGCATCTCCCGGGAAAGTTCGTTCCACTTAACAAACCAGATGCCAACGTTCCCGGGACCGCTCACGGCATCTGTACCCCGCTGGGTGCGCATCCGAGGTCTCCGAGTGTTCGCAGCTCTTATTTATCGTCCATCCTGGAGAGGCGTTCCGAACATCGGGGCCCTAGACCCCGATGGGGTTGGGGGGAACAGGGGGGGCGTGCACCCCCCGGGAGGGGCGCGGGGGGGAGCGTGCATCCCGAGTGGGACGCGGGGGGGGGGGAGCGTGCATCCTGAGCGGGACACGGGCGGGGGGAGCGCGCACCCCGGGCGGGACGCGCGGGGGGGGGGGATGTGCACCGCGTGCGCCCCGGGCAGGACGCGGTGGGGGGGCGCACCCCGGGCTCGTCCTTTTATCCGGCGAAGCCGAGCTTGTTGTGGTTTTCGAGGAAACGGCATCTGGATTGCATAAGGACTGGAGGAGTTTTTGCATCACTTGTTTATTTAATACCTTGGCGCGCGGGGGGGGGGGGGGGTAACCCTGAAACCAGATCACCGAATTTGGGCTTAAAATAACCTCCCAGGAGGGGCCCAGCAGGCAAAGGAGGGGGGGAAATGCAGATTTTTCCCTGCGGGCGCTTCGGGAAACCTGCTGCCCTCCACCGCCCGGGTCGCCCACGGCTCGTAACTGGCAGCAGCCGGGCGTCTGCGCCCCGCCCCGCCCGCCGCCGCAGCGCGTCCCGGCGTCCCCGCGGGGGCCGGGCGGCGGGGACTCCCCGCGCACTCCTGTGGACCGGTGGTTCTCCACCTCCGCACAAAGGCGGGCCGGCTTTCGCCACCGACCGCGGCGTGTGCGGGGCCGCCAAGGACGTCCCGTGACTTCCGCGCTGGCCGCTGCCGGACTGAAGGCGACGTTTGACTGGAGCGAGAGATAAGGTCTCGGAAAACAAGCCCGGGCCTGCGGGCGCAGGGCCGGCGTCGCCCAGTCTGCGCCCCCCGAGGCGCGGGGACCCCCTCCCCCGCCGCCCGCTACGCGACCCCGGGCCCCCCGCGCCTGCCCGCCGGCGTCCGTGGGAACCCGCAGCGGCTGGCGGGCTGGTCGTGAGTCAGGCTGCACTTCCACGTGACAGCCCCGCACAAGACAGACCCTAACAAGAAACACGTTGTGCGTGGCCGTCCCCCCCCCCCTCCCCGGCTCGGAGCCCGAGAGCGCGGCGCGCGCAGCCAGCCAGGGCCGTGACTCCCGCCGGACTCAGCGCGCGCCCCGCCCCGCCCCGCCCCGCCCTTCGCTGACCTCGGGCCCGCGCCCGGGGCCCGCACCCTGCTGCCCTGGGCGCGGGCGACGCGCGTGCCGATGGGGAGCCTCGGTGGTTTCCTTGTTACCATTAATTAAACTATTTCCCAGAAGCCCTTCCTCTCGCACCCCGTAGATCTTCCTTCCACATCCGTAGGTCTTCCTTCCACATTCCTCCGCCGCCGCCTCTTCCCCCGGGAAGTGGCAGTTGACAGACTAATGTTCCTGGCTGGGAGGGCCAGGCCCCGCGCGCCCCCGCCCCGCGCGCCCCCGCCCCGCGCCCGGAGCGCCCTCGCCCCGCGTGGCCCCCGCACCCGGAGCTCCCTCGCCCCGCGTGGCCCCCGCCCCGCGCCCGGAGCGCCCTCGCCCGCACGACCCCCGCCTCGCGCCCTGAGCGCCCTCGCCTCGTGTGCCCCCCCCCTCTCGCGCGTCCCCTGCCCCGCGCCCGGAGCGCCCTCGCCCCGCGTGGCCCCCCGCACCCGGAGCTCCCTCGCCCCGCGTGGCCCCCGCCCCGCGCCCGCAGCGCCCTCGCCCCGCACAGCCTTCGCCATGCCCGTATGGTGACCTCCGGTAGGGACCCCAGGGGCGGGCGGGGGTTGGCACAGTCCGCTCGCTGGCCCGGGTCCTGAGGTCTTCCACCCACAAGCCTGCGCCGGTGGCCGGTGATGAGCACCCCGATACCCCTGGGAAAGGGGAGCCCATCCCCGCCCCGCCCCAGCTGGGGAGGCACAGGGCCGCGCTTCCCAGCAGCCTTCGCTCTCACCCGGTGTGAAGCAGGGGTCGCCTCCAACCCCAGCGAGTGTGAGCCGGACAAGTCACACAGTCCGAGGCGAGGCCCCTCGGAGAAGTTGATTGTGTGGGTCTGGTGAGCACCCCAGAAGCCACATGGCGTGTATTCGCTTTTTTTTTGAAGTATCTTCCTGCCTTGCACCCTTCCTGGCCTGGAACTCATGGGGTAGCCCAGGTGAGCCCGGGCCTCCTGGGCCTCAGCCTTACCAGAGCTGGGATTGCAGGCCTGTCCCACACTGCCCACACCAGCAAGCTGCAGAGAGGCTGACGCTTGGGTGGGAAATGCACCTTCCAGAGCTTCAAGTAACTGTTGAGCTCTCAGCCTGAGCCAGACCAGACAGTGGGTGAGAAAGAGCGGCCTCAGGCCCGAGGAAATTCACACTTGCTATCGAAATCCAAAGATACCAAAGCCCTTTATTTCTACTTGTCACCATCATCATCACCACCACCACCACCACCACCATCACCTCCTCCTCCTCCTCCCCCTCCTCCTCCTCATTTTAAATTTATCTCCTTCCTTCTCAACAGATTGGCATTCCTTTTATAATTTCACTTCTTTTTTCCAGCTTATTCTTTAGACATTCATCTCAGGAAGACCTGTTGGTGACAGGTACACACACACACACACACACACATACAGAGTCCTGAATGGGATTTTTGCTGGCTGTTGATTCTGGGCTGACAGTTGTTTGCTTGCAGTAGAATGAGGAGAAATTTGCCTTTTCTCTCATAGTCATCTTCTCGCCCTGTTTCCTTCGCCCTTAGTGTTCACAAGTTGGCGTTTGCTGTGTCTTGTGGATTTAAGTCTGCTTCCTTTGCAGCTCTTCCTCTTCTTCATTTCTCTCAGCAAATTTGGGAGTTTTCAGTCATTATTCCCTCACTCACTATCCACCCTGCCCTTTCCTCTTCCACTTCAGTACCTGACACAAGTGTTTAGCTGCAGTTTTAGGCCCACGCACCTGAGAAGCTGTTTTTCCCATGATGAATCCTGGCAGCTGCTGCTTTTAAAGTCTTTTGTTACCTCATGGACAGCACTGACTCTTCTGCCTCCTTTCTATCCTCGGCTGAACGGGTGAGGTGTTTACTTTGGTTATTGTGCTGTTCTGTTCTAAAGTTTCCCCTTGCTTCTTTATGTCTTCTGCTTCTCTCCTGAGAGTTTCTGCTTTTCCATTTGATTCTAAGCACATTCAGCAATGCAGAAAGATTGGTGTGATGATTCCTATGAGGTCCTTGTCCGTAATTCCAACAGCCTGTGCCACCCTGGCCCGTGACCCCACAGCCCGTGTCCCCCCCCCCCCCCCCGGCCTGTGCCACCCTGGCCCGTGACCCCTCAGCCCCTGCCACGCCCCCGGCCTGTGCCGCCCTGGCTCGTGACCCCTCAGCCCCTGCCACCCCTCCCATGCCGCCTTGGCCTGTCCCTTGACAGCTCATGCCACTCAGCACTGGCAGTTTTTGATGGTAGGATTTCCCCTGGTCCTTGGTATGATGAGTGGTGTGTGCATGTGTGTGTGTGTGGGCACGTATGTGTGCCCTTACACCTGTGTGGTGTGGAGAATTGCATATGCCAGACAACCATATGAGCTCCACCACCCAGCCCTTTTGTTTTGCTTTCTAGACAAGGTCTGCTTCCCAATTTCTGAGATTATAGGCATGCACCCTACACCTGGCTTGATGATGAGTGATTTTTTTTGAGGGTGCTGGGGCTTGAACTCAGGGCCTGGGCACCGCCCCTGAGCCTCTTTGTGATCAAGGCTAGTGCTTGAGCCAAAGCGCCACTTCCAGTTTTCCCTGGATGATCTATTGGAGATAAGAGTCTCACAGACTTTTCTGCCTGGGCTGGCTTCAAACTGCGATCCTCTGATCTCAGCCTCTTGAATAGCTAGGATTACAGGCATGAGCCACCTCCACGCCCAGTGATAAGTAATTTTTTTAAATGGAAACTCAGACTTGTGGGTGTTGGGCTGTGAGATTCTGGAGGCTATGGAAATCTGCAGGCCTCTGCCTAGACCCCTCCCTGGGGCTCTTCACTGCCAGCACTATAGGGTGGCGGCTCTCCTGGAAGGCCGAGATGACCTCAGGCTCATCCCCTGGCCCCCTCAGGGGAGAGAGGGAGTGGTGCCTGCCACCACTGGTGGGGAGGGAGCTGGGGAGATCCAGGCCCCCCCCCTCGTGTTCAGAGAGGTGCTGGTGACTGCTCATGAGCTGGGGGTTCAGTGCTGCATCCGGCCTGTGCGTGGCGTGGCGTGGGCCACACGTTTTCCTGTGTCGTTTGGCCACAGTAGGATGATGATTGCCTCAGAGCTTTTGCTTTCTTGATGTCGTAGAATCCTCCCATAGTTAGTCCTGACCTCTCTGAGCCCCGTGCTGTGAAGAGCCCTGGCTGGAGGCAGGAAGAGGCCACAGGAGGAGGCCTGCCGCGCCCGCCTCCAAGCACCTGACTGTCCCAAGGAAGGCCCCGTGGCTGCCAGCCACTGGGGGAGTTCATCGCTCCAGCGCACGAAGCGTGCGATGTGCCGATGACCCGACCACTGACACGCCTCCCCCAATCAGTTCCTAAGTACAGTCCCCTTCTGTCTGCATTGTGGCTGTCATCGTTGATAATAGATTTAGGTGGTTTTTTTTTTTTAATTTTGAAAGTCTTGTAACAGCAAATAGTTTGGATGAACACATTCAACTAAAATGCCTTAATTTTAATTGCTCATGTGAGTGTTTTGCTTGGCGTTTTGTGCCCAGTGTAAATTTACTCAGATAAATACATCTTTTTTTTTTTTTCAAGATGCCAAAAAATCCCTATCAGCTCCTCAGGGTGTGGAGTTCACAATTCCATGTAATTCCTGTATTTTGAATGAATGGCCTGCGGAACTCGGGGCCTGGAGAGGACAGGACCGCCGGGCTGTGGAGGCGGAGGGCGCGCCATCATCAGCAGCCATGTCACAGGACCGTCGGGGCCTCTCTTCTTGTCACCAAACAAGCTCTTGCTTGGCCTTGTTGATTTAGCCTGCACTGGCTTCCAAGGATGGGCAGATGAGGCGGTTCCCCCGCAGCCCCCACCGCCCTGGCGGGCAGCTGTTGGCAGCTGTGAGAAACTCCTCTTCCTAGGGCGGTCCCTCTGCCCCGGAGAGCAGGTAGCGCGGCCAAGGCTGTGATGGTTCTCAAGCTGCATGTTTCCTGGGAGCCACGGCAGCCATGCGGAAGAGCAAATCCCTCATGGAGAAGTGTGCTGGCCCTTTTGGTTGTGGCTGCATTGTGGGGGGAGCGGGGGGGGGGGGGGGGAGACTGGAGATGCGCTCTCCCTAAGATTCTTTTATTTTTGGTCGTGGGGCTTGAACTCTGGGCCTGGGCGCTGTCCCTCAGCTCTTCAGATCAAGGCAAGCATTCTACCACTTGAGCCACAGTGCCACTTCCAGTTTTCTAGTGGTTTATTGGAGATAAGAGTTTCACGGACTTTCCTGCCCAGGCTGGCTTTGAACTGTGATCCTTAGATCTCAGTCTCCTGAGTAGCTAGGATGACAGGTGTGAGCCACCGGCACCCGGCTCCCTAAGATTCTTAATTGTACATGTAAATGTTTTTTAGCCTCAGCCTCCCAAGTAGCTGGGACTACAGGTTTGTACCCATTCCTGGAGTGTGTCCTGTCTGCTGGCCTCTTCTAAGCACTAGATCCAGCGTGAAGAGCAGATCCCAGCACTGTGCCATACACATGCCATACACATGGCGCGGGACCCCAACAAGGTACCGGCCTTTGTGTCCTTGCCAGTTGAGAAGGAGGAAGATCATGGCGGTTCTCTTACTTTAGCCTGTGTGTGTGGCGCAGCTCGTACCGTGTTCCTAGAGAATATAAGTGCTCGGTGTGGATTCCAGACCACAGGCAGGGCATCTGCCTGGATTTTAGCTGTAGATGGACAACAAGGGATTGATTTTTAGCATGAGTTGGTTCTGTGTTTTATCTGCAAAACCTAATGACTTTCTCAGGAAGTGATCTTGTGATTGCGACAATTCCTTATCATACACCTAATGAATACAAACTAACCTTCCTTCCTTCCTTCCTTCCTTCCTTCCTTCCTTCCTTCCTTCCTTCCTTCCTTCCTTCCTTCCTTCCTTCCTTCCTTCCTTCCTTGTTGTTACTAAGCTGTTTGCAGTTTATGAGTGGCAAGGGTGGGTTTGGGTAACTAAGCTGGCAAGACCAAGAGCATAGAACTTGGATTTTGGAGTTCTAGAAAATTAGCCAGAGGTGAATCTCAGGGATCCGCTCAGCTTCAAGAATGTTCTGTAGACAGATGTGAGTTCGGGCCCTCACCTTGCTGACAGGCAGGCCACGGTGAGGCTTGGAGGCTTCGGCTGAGCTCCGGGGAGGCACCGTCCCCTTTGGAGCAGGACACCGAAGGTTCCCCCGGTGACGTCCGCTGACATGTGTGGCTCCACACGGAGAAAGTGTGTGCGATTGAGGAAGCTAAGGGAGCCCTGACCCTGTCATCAGACAGCCCCGAGGCCTGGAATCTTCCCTTCCGTGGCTCCGTCGTCGTCGTCTCTGTGGGCTCCTAACGTGTCCAGCACCACATGCACCACGCCTGAAGGCAGACCAGCGTTGAGGGCCAGAGCGGGGGTTGAGACCTGGGCGGGCGATGTGTCAGCAGCCTGGGGTAGAGGCAGCAGAGGAGGACGTAGCCACTTTTGAGTAATTTGCAAATATGGGAGAAGGACAGGAAGTTTGAGGCCAGACGCAGGTGAGAATGGATGCGGTCAGGAGCCCAGAGTCAGGTAGAAAGCTGGGCGGGAGGAGAAGGGAGAGGAGCTCCCGGTGCTTGGGCGTGTTCCCAGAGAGCAGTCGTCTCTTGGCTTGCCCCATTAGATGAGCGCGCGCCGTCAGCTGGGTGCTCATGTCATCACATCTGGGTGAAAGCAAGAGGAAGCATGTGGGAAGATGTTTGCATAGTCCTTTTATTAACATTTACATGAGTTAATGAGCATGCAAACAGATCTGATGAAGTCTCTTCAGTTGTAAAACAACAAAGTGGGGTGAAAAGGGGAAAGCCGGCGCCCGCGCGAGTCAGCTCTGACGGGGGCTGGAAGCAGGACAGGTGTCCTGAGCTGCCGCGGTCCCTCCTCCCAGGCCGTCACGTCTGCCCTGGCCTGGGATGGATGGCAGCCCTGCTGCTGAGCCCTGGCCGCTCCTCTGGCTGACCGGCAGCTGCGACACGCTGCCCTGCCCTGCCCTGCCCTGCACACGGTGTCCAGACCTTTGGCCTGAATCGGATGGGCCTTCCTCTGCCTCCTTCTCCCCAGAGAACATGCGTGTATCTGCAGTATCTGCTCAGACTCCCTTCAACTTCCCTCTCACCGCCTCATGACCCCCGCTGGCCTTCGGCCCCTAGATGCCACTTCCCTTGACATTTCCCCCTTCCTGAGGGTGGAGTTTATGCCGGGGGGCCTCCCACCGGGCCCCTGCGCTGCGCGGCTTGCTGGACACTTTCTGTAAGCTCTTTCATCAAAGGGATTATGGTAGTCCCAGGAAGGGGATTCTGTCACAGATGTGGTAGGAGGAGAGGTATCTGGGCTGGAAACAATTTGTTTCAGGAATCTGCTAGGTACATGAAGCAAGTGGTTCTCAAGTACAGTGTAGGACAAGTAGCCCCTCGGCCCTCATCTCAGCAGGGTGAGGGGCTCACACTTGAACTCCCAGCTACTCAGGAGGCTAAGATCAGGAAGATAAAAGATCTAGGACAACCTGGACAAAAAGTCTGTGAGACTATCCCAAACAATCGCTGGGTGTTGCAATGTGCACCTGAATACCAGCTATGCAGGAAGCATAAAATAGGAGGATCGCTGTCCAGACCAGTCTGGACAGAAAGCAAAAAAGTAAGACCCTACTTGGAAAGTAACAAAAGTAAGGGGACTAGAGGAGTAGCTCAAGTAGTAGAGTGCCTGTCTAGCAAGTATGAGACCGTAAGTTCAAACTCCAGTTGGGAAAGAAAAAAAGAGAAAGAGAGAAAGAAAGAAAAAGAAAGAGAAAAAGAAAGGAAAATGGAAGGAGGAGGAAAGAAGGAAGGAGGCTGGAAGAAAGCCAGCAAGCCAGCACAGGCCAGTTCTCAGGCCAGCTTGGTCTGCTGAGTCAGCTCCTCTGGGCTGACCCGACAGTCCCCAGGAGCTGTGGGGCCTGGATGGAAAGGGGCTTCTCCTGCTCACTCAGACTGTGTCATGGGCACACCAGAGCCACTGGGGTGACCTTGGGTCCCGAGGGCATGCTGGGAGGAAGAAGAATGTGTCACTCACCGCTTAGAACCACATGCCAGCAAATCCTTGGGGCTCAGCTGGGTCTTGGTGGGGGTGGGAGGCGCAGTGGAAGCCAGGACCTGATTGGTGGAGGCGGCTCAGGGTATGGGACAGTTACCAGGCAGGGACATTTAAGTTGTCTTATCCATGGGCTTATACATACTGTCACTGAAGAAGCGGCTCTGGAAGCCACGTGCTCTGTTTTTAGGATTTGTTGAGAAGCTAGTCTGGAACGGTGAATGACAGGGGTGGTCACACTGTGTGAGGAGGGCAGCCCTCTGCCTGGGGTGGGCACAGGCCAGGGGCACGGTGCTGGTCCTCCCCTTCCTTAGAAGGAAGAGATGCTTAGCCCTGGGGAGGGAGGACCCTGGGCAGCCGCCCCCAGGCCCACCCTGCTTCAAGGGCTGCCAGTGCTGAGGCAGGGCTTGCAGGAAGCCCTGGCGCCACCTACTGGAGGCTTTCTCAGAATTTGGGCGTGTCGCTCTTCCTCCTCCTCCTCCTGCTCCTCCTGTTCCTCCTGCTCCTCCTCTCCTCCTCCTCCCTCCTCCCTCCTCCCTCCTCCTCCTCCTCCTCCTCCTCCTCTTCCTCCTGCTCCTTCTGCTCCTCCTCTCCTCCTCCTCCCTCCTCTCTCCTCCCTCCTCTCTCCTCCCTCCTCCCTCCTCCTCCTCCTCCTCCTCCTGCTCCTTCTGCTCCTCCTCTCCTCCTCCTCCCTCCTCTCTCCTCCCTCCTTTCTCCTCCCTCCTCCTCCTCCTCCTCCTCCTCCTCCTCCTCCTCCTCCTCCTCCATTTGCCTAAGTCTAGAGCAAGGGGGAAAATTATACTTGGGATCTTCTCTTTCTAAGACTGTGAGCTCCTAAGAGCCCAGAGTCAATGCTGTACAGCAGACACACACAGAGCACGTGCACCATCCCTAACAAACTTGCACACACACTGCTCCAACACGTGCACACATGCCACTCCAACACCGACGCACATGCATCATCCCCAAACATGCGCAATGCACCACCCCAAGACACACGCACTGCCCCAAGACACATGCACACATACCCCAACATGTGCACACACACCCAACACATGTGCACATGTACCATCCCTGACACGCATGCACTACCTCATCACACATGCACACGTACCAACACACACACTTCCCTAACACACATGCACCCCGACACACGTGCACATGCACCCCAACACACACACTGCCCCGACACATGCATATGCACCCCAAGACACATGCACACACCCCAACATGTGTGCACATGTACCATCCTGACACATATGCACTGCCCCAACACACATGCACATGTATCCCAACATGTGCACTGACCCAATACACATGTGTATGCACCACCCCCAGCACACGTGCACACGCACCACCCCAACACAGGTGCCGGAGTCCCAGGGCGTGTAGGCCATGTGCCAGGACTAGGAAAAGGACGTCGTTTACTCTCCAAAGTGTGACCTCTGTGATTAATAGACAGTGGAGCCCGGTGTCGGTGCTCACGCCTGTAATCCTGCCTGCTCAGGAGGCTGAGGTCTGAGGCACTTGGGTTGAAGCCAGCACAGTGAGACAAATCCATGGGACTCTTATCTCCAATTAACCAGCCCAAATCTGGAAGTAGAGAGCTGTGGCTCAAGGGGTAGAGCACCAGCTTTGAGCAAAAGAGTGTGTGTATGTGTGAACCTCAATTCTCCCAGGCAAACGTGGAAGATGGTCCTTGGACTAGGAAGGGTTCTGCTTCTGTATTTCCGTGGAGCACTGTGTCATGCAGGGAGGGGAAAGGGCAGACCCAGGCTTGTGCTTTGTTGCCTTAGTCCACCGTGGTCTGTAAACCACAGGAAGTAGCACTTAACTTTTTCCCTTTGGCTTGAGACTTGCCCGTTTCCCCCGGCCGGATGTAAGGGGTAGCTGGGTGGGGTTGGAGCACCGCAGGATTGTGGGAATGAGCTGTGGAATTGCTTCTGCCATAGCATTGCCTTTGGACATCTTTTTTTTGCTGGTCTCAATTTTGAATGTTACTGCTGCCATTGCAAAAGGGAGGGAGGGAGGAACGCTTGCCTTTTCGTTACTTTTCATGTCCTTCCTTGAGAAATCTCCTCCCAGAGAATGCTCCATGATGGCCTGGAAGGTGGGATCATCATGAACACAGATCTGTATTTTCAGAGCTAGGCGGGGATCGGTGGGGAAATGGAGACTCTGCCTTAGGAAGGAAGTCTCGGCGGAGTCCCACTATAGCTCTTCCTCTCCCTTGTGAGCTGCCCTGCCAAGCCTGCTGGCTGCCCCTACCCCCCCACCCCCAGCTTTGGAGGGAGCAGCACCTCCTTCCTCCTCCCTGTGCTTTCGTTTCTTCCCCTGGCTGAGTTAATGACCCCTTTGAAAGAAGATTAAGGAAACAGAGGTTGTTTGAGAGAAGGATCGGGGTGATGGGCGGATGCTGTCTGGTGGTTTGCAGGGTTCGGGGAGGGCCTGGCCTGTGCAGGTCCTTTTCTGCTCAGCCCTCAACCCCTGGAGCAAGTGTTTGTTAGGAGCCATTGTCAAAGCTTTGGTCCCTATTGCCTGAAGAAAACAGCAGGTCTTGAGGGTCCTGGAACCCAGCCTCTTTCTGGAAGGGTATGCTCAAGCCATTATTCTGTTTACTGAAGAGGCATTGGAGGACAGACAGACAGACAGACGACAGACAGCGCATCCCGCATGCACAGAGCATCCGGATGTCTCGCGGTGTGGGGGAGTGGGTGAGGATACCAGGTTCATCTCTCCACTGTGCGCTGACTGAAAGAGTACACAAGAGCCAGAAGAGCAAGAAGAGAAGTGAACAGCGCCTCCAGGCCCGGGCGCAGGCAGAGAGTTAGCGTCACTGCCACACTGAATGGGGGAAGGAGAGTGTTGGTGGTAAGCGAACACCCGAGTGTCCACGATGGGCTAGAGGTGTCCTCGCGTTCATTCAGCTTGAGCACCAGTGTCGTGGCAGCTACTAGAAAAGAGGCGCCTTTGTGGATGGGGTAGACCATGGAAAAGTACTCTGCAACTCAGTGGGTGAGTTCCCAGATGCTCACGCCTGGGTTCTGAGAAGCCCAGAATGGGGACTTAGCCCACTCTGAGGTTCCTGGGCTTCCTGGGCCCGGGCCCCGGCAGGATTATGATTGAGAGTTGGGCTTGAAGGGCCCAGGCAGACGCCCCTGACGGCGCTCCATCCCCCGGGCCGCTGGTGAGGCCGCTTCTGCCTGGCCATCAGAGTGCGGAGCGAAGGGTTCACGTGGAGAGGAAGTGTAGGGCACGGGGCGGGGTGGGGGGGGATCTTCCTGGGGGTGGAGACCTGGCTGCGCCCACAGACATGGAGGAGGGGACCTTGGACCAGGTCCTGCAGGAGTTGAGATTACGGAGTGGACCCTCCGCAGGGCTGTTTAAGGTGCTCTAGGAGAAAAGGAAAATCCTGGCCAGACCATTAGGGCGAAGGCCCCTCCACAGAGGTCCTCGCCCCGCACCGTGGCCCTGTGTGGCTCTGGCCGCCGGTCCCTGGACCTCCCGTCACCACGGCCGTGTGCAGATGTGCCGGCTCAGCTGTCACTCGGGTGTCACACTGTGGCTGGTGACCATTGCTGATTGGGCTCCCGGCGTACACCAGAACAGACAGGCCGAGCGGGACACACGGAGGGCTTCTGCTGGCCGCGTGGCACCTCTGATTGGGTCTGGGGACGGATGTGGCCCGCGGGCGGGCCAGTGGTCTTGAGCATCATGTAGCTCTCTCCCCTGCAGGACGCCCCAGGCAGGGCCCCCTGGGGACCCCTCCGGTCTAGCAGGAGCTCTGCGCCCCGTTGCCTCTCCCTCTGCGCCCCGTTCCTGACTCATTCTTTGAGGCTGTGGAGGAAAAAGGACAGTCCAGCGGCTGCAACTCTCGCACATTGCTGTTGAGCTCTGGGGGGGGGGGGGGGGCAGGGTCTGGGGGGGTGTGCGCACCCACAGGGGCTGGTGTGGGAAGGAAGGCATTTCCAGGGCCTCGGCCTGCTCCAGCGCTGGTCCCAGTGGAGACTGGAGGCTCAGGGCGATGGAGGCGCGTCGTAGGGCGCTGGGGCAGCTTTCCTGATCCAGGGCGCCATAGAAACTGACCTTCTGTCCTGTCCCTTCTGTGATTTCTGTCTAATTCTCTCCATCCAGCCACGCAGGCTGCAGTGGAGTCTCTTTCAGGGTCAGGAAGGGAAGCCAGCCTTTTCTCTGAGCTCTTCCTTTAATTTCCGCTCCAGTGGGCCTCAGTGGCTTTGAACACCCGGGCTCTGGCCGGCTGGCGTTAGCCGGTGCCTCTGAAAGCGTCCACCAGCTGCGGGGCCAGCCACGGCTGCTGGGGTCCCCAGAGAGCGGCGACTAGCAGACGCGCCCTCTGTGTTCTCCGGCGTGTCAGCGCAGCTCTTTCCTGAGGTGGCCTGGGGGTCTCCTGATTGTACCTTCAGACCTGCGGCATCCAGACGATTCACTCCAGAAACGCACACGTGGAATGTTCCGATGTGGAAATAAAGGCAAGAATGCAGGGTCTGCACGAAGGCTTCCCTCTCCTTAATTTCCCCAGAAATGAAGACAAAACATATATTACAAAATGAAAAAAAGAAAAAAATGTTCTTCAGTTATAGAGGGTAAAACCACAGCGTCGGTAGGAAAGCAACAGAAGTGGAGGTCATCGTGCTCAGGGAGACAAGCCAAGCGCAGAGATGAATATCACTTTGGTCATCTGCAGACTCTAGAGTTAAAATATGTGACAGGATTCTCAAAAGGAGACTGGATGGGAGGGACCAACAGGCATGGGAATGGGGGAAGGAAGAGGTGCATGAAAATAGCATCTTGAAGATTACTACAAAGCGTTAAAAGGCTGGGATGAGGTCGGGGAATAGTAATACAGAGGGTGAATTTGATCAAGGGGCATTTGTGCATGCATGCAGATATCATGCTTCCACCCTATGGCCAATTAATTTATGTGAATAAATGTTTTAAAATTTAGCCAGGCATCAGTGGCTCATGCTGGTAATCCTAGCTACTCAGGAGGCTGAGATCTGAAGATCGCAGTTCAAAGCCAGCCTGGTCAGAAAAGTCTGTGAGACTCTTATCTCTAATAAAGCACTCAGAAAACTGGAAGTGGTGCTGTGACTCACATGGTAAAGCATTCGCCTCGACCCGAAGAGCAGAGGGACAGCGCCCAGGCCCAGAGTTCAAGCCCCACGACCAAAAAAAAAAGTTTTAAAACTCAAAAACAGAGTGAACAACAAGCATATTAGTACCCATAGCTAGCTGTGAACACAGAAAGTTGCATTGTAATGGTGACAGTAATTCAGAGGCAAAAGGAGAAACCTATATATGATCATGTTTTTATGCATATATAATTTAATGCATATACTTTACATCTAATCGATATATGCATGTACCATGTATATATATATATATATGCATATACACATACATACACACTATACATAGTGTCACCTGGCAGGTTAATACCGCCCTCTTCTCAATTTTCTTTCTGTAGGAGACCTAATCTAGTTTGTTGGCAGATTTCTGGTACGTACATGGCATTGTAAACCACAGCTCTCATAGTGTGCATTAGGCACCTGGACTAATTTATCCTACAGAACTTCAGCTTTGCGCCTTTGACCTTTATCTCCCCATGACATCCATAGCTGTTGCAGGCTGTTTCTGTGCGTGTGTGTGTTCCCATCTTCATTAGAAATCTGGCCTTTTGCTCATTATGTATTTTTGCATGGGGTTGATTTCTTACATGGTCTATTAGAGCCTGGTTTACCTTGACCAGTGAGTCCTGTGACAGTCCCTCTGTGAGTCCCATTCAGGGCCTTGCTGCTCTCGCTCAGTGCTCACTCAGACCCTGGCCAATGGGTTGCTCTGCTGTGCACTGAGCTACCATCACACTTAGCACACCTGGGCAAAAGGATATGTCTAGTGAGAAACAGATCCACACAGCCACCTCCACCTGGCTTTCCAGGCCTCTCCAGGCCGGGACCCCTTCTCTTCTCTGCTCCGGGAGTCTCTTTCAAGGGACCCCTCAAAGGTGCTCATTGCTGCCAAGCCTTTCTGACCGCTCCCAGGTGGGAACTGACTGCCATCTCCCCTGCTCACCTCCGCCTGCCTGGCCTCCCTGCCTTCCCTGCCCTCCCTGCCCTCCCTGCCCTTCCCAACAGGGGCAGTCCGTGCCGCCTGCTCTATTTACCTGTTTTACCTGCTTTTCTTAGTATGTGGTCAGGGAGCATTCATGGAGTGGAATGGTTGGGCTGGAAATAGCTTGGCTGTAGAGTGCTTACCTAGCATGTGGGAGGCCTTGGATTTGAGCCTAATACTACAAAACAGAAACAGCAAAAAGGGGATTGCTGGTGCTGAGATGGAGATGGATTTCTGGTGCTAATATAACATGCGTTGGGGAGGTCTGTGCGCGGTGTGCGCTTGCCTCCGCTCAGGTGGCCCCGGGGCCGCCCTGGCCTCATCCTGGACCCCGCGTGCCACTTGCAGTTTGGTGGTAGGTCCAGGGAAGAAGGGGAAGGTGGCTGTCACTGGGAGTGCAGGAAGGCTGGAAACGCAGGAAGGCAGAGCAGAAGAATGGAGCGATAATACCGTGGTTAGCACCCAGGCTTCGGGGTGTGCCGCGAGTGTGTGGGGCCAGCTGTGGAGTTTGACTGGACAAAGGAACCAGGAAAGACTTGGATTGTCGAAGACTCGGTGACTGTGGATAGGGAAAGAGCCTGCAAGCAGGGCTGGGAGCGAGCGTGGAGGGGTCGGGGGCTTCTTAAGGCGCTGAAGGCAGAGGATGGTGGTGGTATTGATAGAGAGAAGAAAGTATGGTCAGGTGACACGTTTCCCAAAGGTAGATCTTCAGAGTCAGCTGCACATGGCCTCATCTACACACACACACACACACACACACACACACACACACTGACACTCACTCACACACTCACCTTACCTTTAAAAAATAGGAAGTTAAAATCCATGGAAAGGCTATGAGAGATTCCAGCCAAAGTAACGAGTGCAGTTTTACTGCCTGGGACTATTTAAGGATCAAACAGCGTCTAAGGAGAGGAAAGTGCACAGGTAGAGGAGTATTCATCGGACTCCTGGAACACCAGTGAGCAGTGACTTACAAAGGCCACAAAAGGGAGAAAACAAAAATTCAAATCACGCCTGTAATCCAAGCCACTCAGGAGGCTGTGATCTGAGGGTCTTGGTTTGAAACCAGCCTGGACAGGAAAGTCTGTGAAACTTATCTCCAGTTAACCACCAGAAAATCAGAATTGGTACTGTGGCCCAAAGTGGTAGAGTGCTGACCTTGAGCAGACAAAGCTCAGGGACAGCACCCAGGCCCTGAGGTCAAGCCCCATGACCGACAAAAAACAAACCAAAAAACCCCTAAGAAACTCAAAGCCCAGACACTAGTAAATCAGAATCCAAGTAATGATCCGGGCTTGCATCAAGATTCTGTGTTACAGGACAGCAGAGCACCCAGAGCGTCTCGTAATGGTGAGATACAGCAGCTGCTTCACCGCGCAGTCTGCAGGCCGGGAATTCAGCACAAGCATCTGGGCACCCTGGCTGGGTCATGGTGCTGGCTGAGGATGGGCACCACTCCTTGCCATACCCTCTTGATCCACGGACCCCCATTATCCTGTGCACTCACCCCGAGTTCTTGACTGACATCTGCTTCTAAGAGGGCAAGCAGTGGTTGCCAGACATGGCACAGCTTCACCACGACCCAGCTCTGCTGCCTTAAGGAAGCCTCTTCAGTGAACCGGACGAAGCCGCTCTTCACAGGTGCAGCAAGTGTAGCATTTATTCTTCTCGGCTGTGAGGGGAGTCAGGTGAAGTTACAGCACACAGAATAGAGAAAGATCCCCGTTTCCTTCCCACAAGGGCTCTTAAATGTCAGATCAATGAGATGAAATGATTGTATTGGGGCAGAGCACACACGCTGCTGCTGATGTGCGCTTCCACGAAGCTTCGGCCTCATGGCTGCACTCAGAAGCATCGCGTCCACTGGGGCCAGGTTAAGTAACAGCAACACACTTGTTAGAGAGCAAACTCATTAGCTAGCTGCTCCTCTACCTCACATTCTGTCAGATTTTCTTTCCTCTCCCCTTCCTCCCTCCCTCCCTCTCTCCCTCCCTTCTTTCTTTCCTTCCTTTTTTCTTCCCTCCCTCCCTCTTTCTCTCTTTCTTTCTTTCCTCATTTCTCTCTCTCTTCTTTCTTTCTTTTCTCTCTCTTTTATGTGTGCCAGTACTGGGGCTTGAACTCAGGGCCTCACATTGGATTCTCACTTGGCCTGGCTTTCCTTGCTGGGCTAATGATAAGTTTTGGGCTCTCTCTTTCTCTCTCTCTCCCTCCCTCTCTCCTTCTCTCTCCCTCTCTCTCCTCTCTCTCTTCCTCCCTCTTTCTTTCTCCCTCCCTCCCTTCTTCTATCTCTCTTTCTCTCTCTCTCTGATCACAAGTTCATGTGAGCTAGTTTGGCTCTGCTGTTCGCCTTTAACATTTGAAAATGATCAAATGAAACTTCCTGGTGTGCAGCATCCAGACCTTGGCATTTATGGGGCAACCCTCTGTGGGGACACAAAGGAAGAAGACAGAGGGAGGGAGCCACAGGGCTGGTGGGCTGCGGCCCAGGGCGTGGACTCCTGGCAGGGCCTGGCCTGGCCAAGCTCCCTGGGAGCCGGTGTGGGGGCCATGGCTGGGGGAGAAACAGGCCCAGCTCCTGAGGCAGGACCTTGTGCACAGATGCTGGAATGCTGTGAGATCATTTCCAAGCCTCAATGGGGTGAAAGGGTGGATTTGCCCAAGGGGGGCATACCTATGGGGGTCTTTTCAGGGAGCAGCCCATGACTTCATTACCATGTCAATCTGGGCAGTAAGCACGGATTTAGCACAGCAGTGAGCTGAATGCGGATGGAGTGGATGGATCCCAGAATGAATGGTGAATGGAGAACCGGCTGGAATCTGCCTTCAGCTTTGTCTGGGGGATGAGCAATGTAAAGAGCCCAGCGCTTGTGGGGCAGATGGTGGGAGGTGACCAGGAATCTGCTGGGCTTCTTCACGCTGCCTTTTTTTTTTTTTTAATTCTATCACTTGTAGCATTTCTTTTATATTTGCATACGTACTTCAGCTGCCTATGTGAATTTGCTTTGATTTCCTCACTCCAGAAATGAAAAATTAGCTTTTGGAGGAGTCAGAAGGAAAGACCGTAGTAGCGTGTGTGGTTGTGAGCATTCACATTTTGTGTTGTTAAAAAATTGAAGTTTAAGAGACTCCGTTTTGTGAGCTTTAGAGGTAATTGGGGGAAAAAAAGACATTAAGAAATCGTGGAAAAAGACCATTAAAAGTGTGGCTGGCACACTGAGATGCGCTTTCCGAGTTCTCTGATGTGGGGAATTCACAGCTTCTCGTGAGAGAGTCTGGCGCGTTGAGAAGGGAGCGCGGCCGGCCTGGGCGGGCGGTGGCATCTGAAGAGCAAGCACTGTAAATCAAAGAGCTCTCTGGCATTATCTAGGTTCTTTTCTGCTTTAAAAGTTAGAACAGATGTCACAAGGAAGGACAAAATAGATTTTACCCACGGACAGGGGCTTTTCTTGCCGCGCTTAATAGGAAGCGCCTTGAAATGTTAATGTCCACGGTTTGTGTTGCCTGGGTTTGCATAGAGATGGTGGGAAACAGCTCTGATCCCAACAAAACCTTTTGTTATTAATCAAGAAAATCTGGTCGGCTGAAGCTGCAGAGGGCTAAATGAGCGAGCCCACTGTGGATGGGCAGAAGGGCCGGGAGGATTCCAGTCCTCGGGTGAGCAGAGTAGCTGGGGCCCTGCCAGGGTCCCCTGTCCTCCGCTTTCCCGGCCTCCCTCAGCCTCCATCGGTAAAGGGGCAGGGTTACATCTCTTGCATCGTGTGCTTGGAAAGCCTGTGTTTTCTTTTCCAGCAATTTCAAAGAAGCAGGCTGGGGAACGTCCATTAAAAGCGCGCTAATGAAGTGGTACTAAGAAAGATAAACGCCACAGAATCAAAGCAGAGCGCTTTCTTTTTTCTTTTTTGCCTGGCTAATGGGCTTGATTATGAGATTTTACAGCCCCTTTTATAAACTTGAATTTTATTTTGGGCCGGGGGAACAAGAAATTTCTGTTTGGTTTGAAACATACATGATTGTACCACCAAAATATTCCTCATTTCAAGGCTGGGAGAGCTGGACATTTTATGTCAGGGAGAGGAAGAGGTAAAAATAGCCCCACAAGTGGCAGTGATGAATCAATGCAACCTTAGGGGCTCTTAATTTACAGAAGGGGAAACTGAGGCCCAGAAGTGAAGCACAGCCACCCCTTTGCTGTCCTGGTTGGCATCTAGTTAGGGTCTTGTGTCCTCACCTGGAGCCTCGCTCCTCATAATCCTCAGCCTTGCAGGGCACTTGGTGGCCTCTCTGGCCCCTCCCCCACCAGAGGCCTGTGCACCCCATCCCTTCCCATCACCACAGATATCTCCAGACATTACCAACATCTCTTAAGGGATCAACATTGCCTGTGGTTGATAACCCCGAGCTACCTCAGGGTGAAGGAAAGCACACTTCAAACAAGAGCTCCGGGGATGCAACCTGGCGTGTTGTGTCCACCCACAGCACGTGGGGTACTGTCACCGAGGACCAGGACCAGCTGCATCTTGGATGTTGACACAATATACCAGTACCGGGCCACATCCAGCCAGAGGCAGCATCTACATAGCTCTGTGGCAGCTGACACTCTAATGGTAGAACCAGGCTCGTGCCCATGGCTCACGCCTGAAATCCTAGCTATGCAGGAGGCTGAGATCTGAGAATGGAGATTCAAAGCCAATCCCAGCAGGAACGTCTGTGATACTCTTGTCTCCAATTAAATGCCAAAAAAAACCCCTAGAAGTAGAGCTGTGGTTCCAGTGATAGAACATTAGCCTTGAGTGAAAAAGCAAAGGTGAAAAAGCTAAGCCCAGGTCCTGAGTTCAAGCCCCAGTATCCATGTAAAACTAACCAAAGGAACACCACAATCTCAGGCATTAGGAAAAGAGCCTGCCAGTGTCTGGGAAGCCACAGAATATCCCCGGGGCTGAGATTTCACCTTCAGAGGTGAGCTCCGAGCAGAGAAAAAGGCTCCATTAGAAACTCATTAAAAACAAAGGCAGTGTTGAGGGGAGGGGCTGGCGGGGCTCTCGGGAGGAGGGCCTCTGTGGTCTCTGGAAGGCTAAGGAGATCTTTGTGTTTGCACAAACTGGGGTGCTTATCTTGGATGGGAGTTAACTTACCTGCGGGGCTTCTGCAGAGTACAGACCACTTTTGTATTCCCCCTGGGGCTGAGGACCAGGCCAGGGCTCACTTTCCCAGGTGATGTCTCCTAAGTCTGCATAGAGAAGCTTCCTCCAGGAAAAGGGCAACTTGGAGACAAAACAATCCCGATTATCTTCATAAGAGAGTCTTGTGCAATCTCACTGAGATGCATAGTTCAGGGAGGTTGGAGAAGGTTCCCAATGGAAAAGTGCCTTTTCTGCCTGGGTCTGGTATATATTATGTATCTATCATATGTATATGTATATATATATTGCATACCTTTATTGCATATCTGTAGTTATATACAACATATACTATAGATATACAATATAAAGAGAGTATTGGCTGTATAGAGAAGTAGCGCATACACTATTACATAGTATCATGAATGTGTATTAGTATATATAACTTGTTTTATGTGTACTTCTTTTCCCATAGATGTTTGGAAAAATCAGGAATGACTGGCAAGAATGACAATTGGTCATCTCTGTCGCCATCGTTCTCTAGAACCTTCTTGGCTTCTATAAACTGTTCCACTTCTGAGCTTAGGAGGGCTCCAGGCCCACCCTTCGGTGTGCTCTACATTCTGAGAGGAGGGGCCTTCTGGAACGCTGTGGGTTTGGGAGTGGGGACAGCCGGTCACTGAGGAGCTGGAGGGCTAGGCGTTGGTCCTGGGGTGCAGGGGCTGGCCTTCCTAGTGCATGCCTGGAGGTCCCGGGGCGCCAGGCCTGCACATTCCTAGCAGTGCTCTGGTGATGCAGGGGTGCACTGAACCAAGTGTTCCCAGCACGTGCTATGGAGCCCGCGGCTTGCTGGGAGACCCACTTCCCGGCCCACAGCCAATGGGGTATTTCCACAAATGTCCCCAGTCACACAGTGAAGAGATCTGCTGTTCTTAGTATTGTTATTTGAAGGTGTTTTAATGGTTATCGTGTCGTAGGCCAGGTAATGAGTACATGCCTTTCTTTGGATAATGTCACCCCTTTCTTGGCTTTCCCCAATATCCTCCTCCTGTCCCTGCCTGCATGGTTCACAGGTCATGTTCCACACAGCGGCTACTGAGTAGCACGGCTGCATTTGTTCATCCTTCCTCCCTCCCCTTCTGTGTCCTCCCTGGTGCCCCCCAGACAAAACCCAAACCCAAATCCAATCCAAATGCTCCCACCACCAATAACAACAACCCCACCCCCCCTCTCCGTTCCCGGAATTCATTTAGACCAATAGGAAAGCTGCTATTTTACGCTTCCACCTTTCCACATCTACATAGCAAGGAGAAGCAGCAGCTCCAACAAGGAAAACACTCACAGACAGAATGTGAAGAACTCAACCAGGGTTCCCCCCCCCCCCCCCCCCGCACTCATTCTTGTTGTTGTTGATACTAGGGTTTGAACTCACAGCCTCCTGCTTGCTAAGTGGACCCTCTAATGAGCCATACCCCCGACCCTCCATTGTACTGGTTGTTTTTGAGCTCAGGCCTTGCTTCCTGCATGGCTGGACCACTGGCGCTGGGATCAGAGACTCTCGGCCCAGGTTGACCTGGAGCCAGGATCCTCCCAACTCAGCCTCCCAAGCAGCTAGGATTACAGGTGTGAACCACTGGCACCTCCTAAAGTGAACCAGGAACAACATGAATACTTAGCCAATGAATGATGCCGAACATATGGTAATAAAAACAAAACAGTAAAGAATGATGCGGACATCTCTGGGAGATCTGCCTGGCTCCAGTGCTTTTCACATCTGCCACGTGAAGATGCGGATCCTGTTTCTACTCAGCTTCCTTCCTAACAGTCCGTAGGAGATCTCGAATTTTATGCCACTGGAGACAGAAGGACTGGAGGAGTGGGTTTCGGGAATTGGAGGGAGGAAAACGCAATGGAGATAAAGACCCATCTGTCAGCTTTGTCTCTCCCTGTTGTGCTCAAGAGAGCCTCTGGGCAGAGGGCCCTGGCGGAGGCTGAGAAGATACAGGAGGTGAGAGACCTGAACCACGTTCTCTGTTCAGCTCTGTTTCTCCAGGCATACCTCGGGGCTTCCGAGTGTAATCCGTGAAGAACCTTGTCCCTGATCTCTGCCTTCTTGGGGGTGGAGAGCTGTTCGAGGGCTTTGTGGAAGCTTCCAGGGCTCTGATATGGCTAGCAAATAGCCCCTTGTTGACCGAGCCAAACCCTCCCTCTCAGAAGCGAGGCTGGAGGTCCTTGACCTGTGGGTTCATGCTGAAGACTCGCCTAGCAGAAGAATTCTTAAAAAGTCTCTAATTTGTCTAAGGTAAATAAGGTTGCCTCAGATTGCCTCCTTTATTTCTATTTACCTTGCACAAAATTATGGGAGTTGGAGAGGAATGATAAGAAGGAACACACACAGCTATGGGCTCCCCAGCACAGCTGGGGGGGGCTCTCGGGGTGTCGCCTTGCGACTTGCGATTGATTCCTCTGTTTCCTGCCTCCCCCCATCCCCGCCCCCCCCCCCCACCCCCCGGGCAGCATGCTGGCTGGCTGGCCAGGCTGAGCTGGTGCCTGCAGTCCATGCTGTGCCTTGCTGTGCCTTGAATGAGCTCTCTGGGGCTGCAGCGGCCGGGAAGGGGCAGGGAGCAGGGTTTGCGTACTCCTGTGCTGCACACTGAGGTTCTTCATTGCTTGAAAACAATCACTAGTTTTCCTTTAAAATTGCTGTTTGTTACAAACTAGTTAATGTTGCCAGGCAAAAAACAGAGTCTAGCATAGATTTATAATTTGAGCTGGGATGTTGTCTCTCACTCAGATGTGTTTTCAGGAAAGACAGAGAGACAGACAGAGACGGGGGCGGGGGAGATGTGTGCTGTGAAGTGGGCAGATTCTACCTGTTGTCCTTCATGGCCTCCTGAGAGGGAATGAGAGAGATGCGGCCTTCAGGTCCAGAAAACCTGAGTCTAAGTTCTCTGCTAGTATCGTGGCTGGCGTACTTTGCTAGTGCTGTGGGGAGAGCTGTATCTGCCACGTGCTATGATCAAGTCCTGATGCCAGTCCCTGTAAGTGCGGATTTGGCATGGATGGTTTTGTAGATATTTTCAAGTTAGGATGAGGTCAGCTGGTCCTCATCCAAATGCTGGTCCTCATCAGAAGCAGGGACTTAGAAGGGATGCACCACAAGCCAAGGGATGCTGATGTGTGCCAGCAGGCCTGGATGAGAAGAGGGAGGGTTTCCCCTAGCCAGCAGAGGGGCCCGGCCCTGCCAGCCTTGGTCTTGGATTCCTTGTCACTGGAACTGTGAGGACACAAGTTTCTGGTTTATGTATTTATATATCTACTTATGTGCTGGTATTAGGGCTTGAACTCAGGGCATGGGCACTGTCTCTCAAGGCTAGTGCTTTACCATTTGAGCTATAGCACCACTTGCCTGAGTAAGTTATTGGAGATAAGAGTCTCGTGGACATTTCTTCCTGGGCTGGCTTTGAACCATGATCCTCAGTTCTCAGCCTCCTGAGTAGCTAGGATTATAGGCGTGAGCCCCCAGCATCTGGCTGGTTTCTGTTGTTTTAAGCTACTCAGGTTGTAGTAGTTTGTTACAGCAGTTGCAGGAAACAAATCCACCGAGTATTTCAGGGCTTTGGGGGTGCATGCTTGACCACTTCTGAATGTGGAGGTGTTGGGCTTACATCTGGCTGGGGAGCAGGGCTTGCTCTCTACTACTAGGCAGGAAGTCAAGGATGAGACCTAGGGCTTTCTGGGAAGAGGGCCGGGGTGGGGCAGGGCAGCTGGAGGGAAGGGCAAAGCAGAGGATGGGGATCTGGGAGCCCCTGGAAGTACGCAGATGCTGGAGCCTGAGGCTGAAGGTCTTGCAACCAGAAATCAGAACTGACCTCCGTTCCCACCTACATAGCGGGCACTTTGGCTGGATGAGGATTCACAGGGAAAAGGGCTGGAGGGAGAGGAGCCTGCTCATCAAGTGTAGGTTCAGGTGAAGGAGACACCCCAAAGTGTGTCCAGCCCAGGGAAGAGGCTGGGGAATTTGCTTAGGAAACAGGGTGTTGGGAGGGGAGCGACTGCAGACGTCTGGGCTTGTGTTTCCTGACGCTGCTGTCCAGGAGTCCAGGAGGACTTCCGGCGCTGAGAAGAGCTGGGAACAGAGGTGCTGGAGGGGTACCCAGGAATGCGCACACACCTAAAGCTGTGTGCTAAGTAACCCTGGGAGGGGCTGGGACGTGGCCTAGTGGTAGAGTGCTTGCCTCTGGGTTTGATTCCTCAGTTCCACATATACGGAAAAAGCAAGAAGTGGGCTGTGGCTCACGTAGTAGAGTGCTAGCCTACCTAGCAAAAGAGGCTCAGGGACAGCGTCTAGGCCCTGAGTTCAAGTCCCAGGACTGACAACAACAACATAATAATCCTGGGCAGGGATGCAGTGCCAGCCGGGTGAGTCAGGCCCCGACAGAGGGCCCCGGGCTCTGTGGGCAGCAGTTCCCCTGAATGAAGGGGTTGGTCCCCTCGCAGTGGGAGGGAGAAGTTAATTATTAAACCCTTTGCACACTTGGGGCGGGTTGGGAGCTGGCTGGGGGTCGGGGGTGACCTTGCTCCTCACCCTCCCGCTGGTATGTGACCCCCACAGGAAGAGAGTGGAAAGCTCAGGCCCAGGGCCCTGAACAACAGACGCCAGGGCCGGAAATGAATGAGGCTGATTAGGAAAATCAATTTGGCGTCGGGGGAAGCAAGCCCTCTGGAGAGAATGGTTTGGTCTTCTCTAGGGGGGAAACTGAGGCTCAGTTTACAGTTGGCCCTGTGGCTGGCAAGAGCAGCGGAATCAGGAGTGAGGGGCAGGCACGGGGACCCCACAGCTGCCCGGATCCCGTTCTGCGTGAACCTCTCATTTCTGGAATGTTGCTGTGACACTTGGGGGGCGGTGTGCGAGGGCTGAGCGCTGGGCAGGGATTCCCCCCCCCCCCCGCACCCCCCAGGCTTCTTCTTCGTCCTGAGAGGGCTGAGCTGCTGCCCTGGCCTTGGGTTTTCCTTCTAGGTCTTTCCATGTCTGTCCCTGCAGAGCCTGTTGGTCACCACACTCCGTCAGTCTCCTGCGCTCAGTCCCTCCCTGCCAGGGGGCTTAATCCTGCTTCCCTTCCTGGGAACTGCAGCACCCCGTGCGCAAGGCTTCTCGGCCAAGCCAGGCCTTCCAGCTGCTTCCTGTCTGTGACTTGCGATGCAGGGAAAACGCCACTTCCCAGAAGCAGGGCACACCCGCGTGCTGCCCACCTGCACAAAACAGGATCTTCAGAGACGGCCCGTCCCCGAGGCTGCTGGCAGATCCCCCATGCCAGGGTCCCCGCACCCAGGAACCCCGCAGCACTCGGTGACAAAGACTGGGCTGGTGCCCGGCCACGCCTGTGCAGTGGGGGAGCACCGCTTCCTGTAGAAACGCCAGAGCAGAGAACAAACTCCTGCCACCATCCTGAAGGCGGCCCAGTGAGACTCATTTCCGCCTCTGGCCTCCAGAAATGGAAGACAGATAATAAATGTGTCATTTAGCCCCGGAGTTTATTCTCGTGTGCCGATACTTGGGCTTGACCTCAAGCTCAGTGCTGCACTACTTGAGCCACAGCTCTCCTTCCAGCTTTTTACTGGTTAGCTTGAGATACGAATCTCAAGGACTTTCCTGCCGAGGCTGACTTTGAACCACCATCCTTAGATCTCAGCCAGCACCCAGCCTCCAATTTTGCAATCATTTTCCGGAGCAACAGAAAACAAATACGCAGAAACACTAAAGTGACATCTTTTCTTGGGATGTAGTTTGGGGAATAATTGTTCATATGCTCAGGCCATAGGCACCCGTCCCTAAGGAGTAGCTTGGAAGGTTCTGGAACTTCCCATTGGGCCTGCGGCACAGGTGGCCAGGCCATGCTTGGAGTCACAGGCATCCTTCAGCCCCTCCCAGCTAGCCTGAACCCTCACACAGGTTTCCTCACAGGCCCTGGACAGGGGTTGCAGCTGGGTTCCAGAAGCTTCTCTTGAGCAACGTTGGGGCTGGAGCCTGACTGAATATGAGGCAGACTGAATATGAGGCTAGAGGAGGGAGGCTGTGGCCACTTCTAGAACTTTCCATCAGTTGGCTCAGGCGGTCAGGGACAGGCTGAGTGCAGGTGTCTGAAGCCAGCGGTGCTGGGGGCCTGGTCATGAGGCCCAGTGGGAGTCTCGGAAGGAGAAGGCTTGGGGCTGAGCAGCTGGGGAAGGCTGGGGGTGTGTGGGGAGGGCCTAGGCCTGCGAGCCATGCTGCTTGCCCCCCACTTTCTTCTCTGACCAGCCATGCAGCAGCGTGAGCACCAGGGTCACCATGGTGACTTCTTGGGGGCCTCCGTCCCTCAGCCCAAGGAGCGTGTGGGGTATGCAGGGGGGCTGGGGCTGGTCTGGCCTTGGAAACACGGCGGGTGGCGGGCTCTGTCTCTGCACTGTTCATTCCAGGATTAGCTGGGCAGAGCCATGGCCCTGGGGCCTAGGGAAAGGCGTGAGAACAGCGCAGAGTTCCTGTGTGGGAGGAAACAATGGTGGGGGCTTGACAGGAGACCTTGACGTTCATCGGATGAACGTGGTCCTGTTTAGGCTCAGTCAAAATAGAAGCCGTGTGTGTGTGTGTGTGTGTGTGTGTGTGTGTGTGTGTGTGATAGAGATAGAGACAAACTGTGTATGTGTGTGGGAGAGAGACAGAGATACACACACACACACACAGTTTCTCCATGTGTGTCTGGTTCTGGGGCTTGAACTCAGGGCCTTGTGTTCCGGCTTATCTTTTTCATTCAAGGCTGGTGCTCTGCCACCGAGCCACACTTCCATTTCTGGCTCTTTGCTGGTTAATTGAAGATTAAAAATCTCTTTGAGTTGTCTGTCTGGGCAATTCTCAGATCTCAGCTTCCTGAGTAGCTAGAACTACAGACATGAACCGCCAGTGCTCAGCCAGAATAGAAGCTTTTTAAATTATGTCTTCTTCTTTTCTTTTTTGTTTCATTACTGGGATTTGAACTCAAAGTGGATGATTTGAAAAATGGAGTCAATATCCCATGATAAAGGCTATATTAATAAAAACCCCATTCCTTGAATCCTTCACGATGCAAGAATGTTAATACATAACGAAGGTCTGACGGTAGCTCAGGGTCCTTTCACGTAAAAACTCAATGAACATGTTGAGCCTACACAGAGAGAGTGACCAATTCTGTGTGCACGGCCCGGGTACTGTCACATCCACTGCCTTTGGCTCCTCTAAAATGACTTTTAGGCCACAATAAATGAAACCATAAAATTCACCTAGATTCCAAGACTGTCTCCCAATACATTTTCTGTTGACGAAGTGTTGGTTATGGCCGTCCACGGATGGTTTATTGAACTCTCTGCACGTAGCTGATAATAGCGAGCCGCTGCATGGAGGGCTTGCCGCGCCCTGTCACCCGCTGCGGTATTTGGTCGGCTCTCTCCATCACCGCGTCACTAGGTCGACTCTAACGACCCTTCCTTAGTTAGAGGTGTGGAAACCAGGACAGAAAGGACTGCATCGCTTGCTCACAGCCTCATGAGCCGGTGTGACGGGACCACACGAGCCCCGCCTGAGCCAGACTGGGTTCTCTTACTGTCGTGGCAGGGTCAGGATGTACGTGGCAGGTGCCGGGCGCCCCGAGCAACAGGGAAGAGGTGACACACTTAGATCAGCACAAGCATTCCGTCTGTGGACATTTTCCCAATGAACCCCCTCGACCCAGGTATGAGCTTGGCGCCCAAGGCCCCCCTGGGTAACGCAGGGACCAAGGACAGACTCCTGTGTCCAGGACAGGCCTCCAGAGAGGGTGTCAAACACCGGGATTTAGAGAGCGGAGCAGGAAGGAAGTCAGGAGTTGACAGTTTTCATGAGAACCATGCCGGCTTCTGGATGTTCACACACCTAAAAAGCCAGGACGTGTCGGGCTGGTGCCCATGCATTAACTGGTGCCCTAAAGGCACAGGAGGCGCAGAGGGGGTCCTGGGCCGGACCACGATGAACACCTCTCCCTCCCAAGCAGAAGGCAAGCACGAGCCCGAGGATTGTAAAAAGAAGTGCTAACACCCCAGGCCCTCAATGCACTGGGGCTACAGTTGTGTGGCGGGTGACTGGTCTGGACTGTGTCCAGGCCCGCGTCCTCTCGGCTTCTCTTTCCGGCGTGTTCTCAGAGCACTGAGCGGATTTGGCTTCCAAGAGCAGGCCTGGCCTGATGCTACTTCTAGAAACCTGCTCCCCGGTGCTTTGTCTTGGGTTACCTCCTTCAGCTCGCTCTGAGGCACCCCTCCCGCTTTGTGGGTGCCCCATGCATCTGCAGGCCCCTCCTCGGTTCTGGTCATTTCCACGGCCCCCAGGCCAGGACTCTCCTGAGGTAAAGAGGAAGAGCGTGTGGAGGTGGCCCAAGGACACGAACAGCCTCCAAGGTCACGGAACTTCCCAATCCTGGCATCCCTGGTCTGGCGGTGGCTTTGGAGGGTCCCCAGAGAGCCAGCACAAGACCCGGAGCCCTGTACACCAGAGGCAATGTGTGTGTGTGTGTGTGTGTGTGTGTGTGTGTGTGTGTGTGTGCAAAAATGTAAAGACAGAAATGCCTTTGTGCAGTATATGTGTGTGTGTGTGTGTGTGTGTGTGTGAGCTGTCTTGGGGCTTGAACTCAGGACCTGGGCGCTGTCCCTGAACTTTTGTGCTCAAGGCTGGTGCTCTACCACTTGAGCCACGACTCCACTTCCACCTGTTTTATTTCTTTTGTGATTAGTTGGAGATAAAAACCTCAAGGACTTTCCTGCCCTGGCTGTCTTTGAACCTCAGATCTCGGCCTCCTGAGTAGACTGGATTACAGGCGTGCACCACAGCACCCGGCAGAAATGCCTTTTTAATGGCTGTTGGCAGTCACCAGTCCCAAGGTGGAGCCCGAGGCTCCCATTGTCCCGCACGGGGGCTCTGGGGTCGGGAGTATGGGGTCTGGTGGGCCCGGCCCACAGGGCACGGCTAAGTCTGTGGAGGGAGTCCTCTGAAGGGCAGGATCGGGGTGGCTGCTTCTTCCCTACCAGGCTGGCTGAAGAGCTGCCTCTTCACGGCCTGTCCTTGGCTTGTAGTGTGGCGACAGCCGTGAGGGAGAAGGAAGTGTGCGTGAGCCAGCTCAGGGAAAGCCGCGGGGCTCACCTGCCGCCAGCACCCCCTGTGGCTGGGCTTTGGGGGGAGCATCAGAGGCCTAGGTTCAACTCTCCTGAGCCCTGGCACGCGGAAGGGCCAAGGGTCACAAGTGTTCCTCTTCTGTGGCGGGGTTCAGGGCTCCCCATGGTGAGCGCAGGGAACCCGGCCCTGACCAGGCTTTGGCCTTGAAGCGGGACGGTGTCCTTCGTCAACCCCTCCTGCGTGGCCACAAGCGGACGCAGCTCACCTCGCACCTGCGTCTGCTCAGAACCCGACGAGCCCAGACTTCCCTTTTCTCTTCAAGGTTTATGACCGTTTGGTGAGATGGCTCTGACCATGGCCTGTGTGTTCAGCTGTAGAGTTCAACCACGATTGCCAGACCTTTCTCACACACGCTCACACACGGGCATTCATGGACACACAGACACAAACACACACGTCACGGATACCCATACATGCACAGACACATAGACATGCACACATCCTGACACATACACACAATACAGAAACTCAGACACACACACACACACACACACACACACACACACACACACACACACACACACAGCTCTCATCTGCCCCATCCTTAGGCCACAGCCACACTGCATCTGAGAAGCTTTGCTCCTCCTGCTCGGTGCCAAGGCCCAGCCCAGAGGCCTGGCTGAGGGCTGGGCTGGGCTGGGGAGGTTGGCATTGAGGTGGTCTTCCTCATTTTCTCTTCTGTTTGGTGTGCTGGAGCCCTTGGTGAGCTTTGCTCGGCGTGACACTGCCCCTGACAAGTGCTGGGCTCTCAGCAAGCACCTACGTGTTCCCACAGCACACCGGTGTTCAGGGAGCGTGCGTGGAAGGCAGGGCAGTTGGCCGGGGTGGGTGAGGACACATTACACCACAGACAAGGCTGCTTCCTCGCTTCGCATCTGCTCGGGGCTCCATCATCGCACCCACCGAGCCTCCGGCCATGTGTCCCTCCCCCCGCCTCCCCTCCCCCCTGCCTCCCCTCCCCCTGCCTCCCCTCCCCCCTGCCTCCCCTCCCCCCGCCTCCCCTCCCCCCGCCTCCCCTCCCCCCGCCTCCCCTCCCCCCCGCCTCCCCTCCCCCCTGCCTCCCCTCCCCCCGCCTCCCCTCCCCCCGCCTCCCCTCCCCCCGCCTCCCCTCCCCCCGCCTCCCCTCCCCCCGCCTCCCCTCCCCCTGCCTCCCCTCCCCCTGCCTCCCCTCCTCCTACCTCCCCTCCACCCCTGCCTCTCCCCTCTGCCGCCCATCCAGGCCGCTGTGCTTCCCAGGGCTGGCTCTGGACCTGGAGCACTGCAGCGGGGCTCACTGCTGGGCTCTGAGTGAGGAGAGTGACCCTGTCACTCCGGGTAAGTCCCACCCGGAGTGCGACTGCCCGAAATGCCCGGGGGACAGGACAGGCTGCACATGGGCAGGTGGGCACTGGGGGCAGGTGGGCACGAAGGCCTGCCACACAAGGCTTCCAGGGCTGGTTGCCAGCGGAAGCCCGTGGGGGAGGGGTGGGGGGGTCAGGCACACCCCCCGTGCCAGCCAGCCAGCCCCTCCAGCGCGGTGCCCTCCCCAGACCCCCCTTGCTGCCATCTCTCAGGAGGTCCATGTTGACAATCCTTTTAATGTTCAACTTGCTCCCGCCTCCCTACCCCCTTCACCTTCCTGTGGCCGCCTCTCCGCGTGACCTCTAACCTACTCCGTAACTTATTTGCGCACTAGCCTATCAGGGCGCCTGGGTCCCCGTCTCGCAGGCAGATCCTCAGCCCTATTTGCTCCTGGATGAAAGGAGATATCTCCAGCCCTAAGTTTGACTCTTGGAAACAGGGCCATCCCCTTCCCTTCAGCTCCTAGAAAGGAAAAAAAAAACCCAGGAAAGATTGGAAATAGAACGCAGCTATCGAGAAGGCACGAACGCAGCCCCACGAGGCAAATTCCACGCCTGGGGGGTGGGCGGGGACAGGTGTGTGGCAGCGTGGCAGGCCCTACCATGCTATGGGGTGCCCACCACCGCGGGACGCCAGGCTGCCGTGTGGCGCCACTGAGGCTGTGTGTGCCAAGCACTGGGACATAACCCCCCCCCACTGCCCCCCCCCCCCCCGCCCGGGTGCTTTGATTGACAGCGCCACCCAGACAGACAAAGCCCCGTTCTCTTATTTGTTTTGGTCTTGGTACTGGGCTTGAACTCAGGGCTGGAGCCGGAGCCTTTTCTGCTCAAGGCTAGCATTCTACCGCCAGCGCCGCAGCTCACTCCCAGCTTTTTGGTAGTTTGTTGGAGCTAAGAATCTCATGGACTTTTCTGCTCGGGCTGGCTTCAGACTGGCTCCTCAGATCTCAGCCTCCCAAGAGCTGGGGTCACCCGTGAGGGCCACCAGCGCCGTGCCAGACTCAAAGCCCCATTTTGTGAAACTGAAAATTCAACTGGTTTGGACCCCGTGGAGCACCCCGGGATTCAGCCAAGCAGGCGCAGGCTGGCATTTTCGTGAAATAAGATACACCACAGCAGCTCTAATAGGGGCATCCAGTAAAGATCCAGGGACGTGGGGAGGGGCCCCCAACCCTGACTTGGGAGTCTGAAGAGAGCATGTAGGCTGAGACCTGTGTGTTAGGACTTAGTCCCTTAGAGGTTGAGGGAGGGGGCGGGAAGGGGCTGTGGGAGGCTGTGGGGAGGCGTTTCAGCCTCAGCCTGTGGCAGGGCAGGAGGGCAGCTCCAGTGGGCCTCGTAGGGAGGCAGAATGGAGCTGAGGCCTGGTGGAGAGCGGCGGCATCCTGGAGGTGCGTGGACAGGAAGCGGTGTTTGGGGCGGGGAGCCCGGCGGTGGGGTTTGCACAGGAGGATGGGGAATGTAGGGCCCCGGAGGGGGACGCAGGGCCGCTGGCCGCAGGGTGCGCCGGTGTGCAGTTAGGGACGGCCCAGTGCCAGGGGACAAACTCCGGCGCCGCGTGTGTGTTTAGAACTCGCCGCACGGGGCGGGGGTGGCCTGGGCGGTGTGGGGAGTTGGCCACCTTGGGGGGGCCGAGGAGGGGGCTGGGCAGGCGGGAAGAAGGGCAGGTCCAGGGAGCCCTGGGGTGGCGAGGGTCAGCATTCTAGAAGTCTCTAAGCCTCTGTGGAGCTCTGGTTTCTGCGTGGCACGCCGGCATTCCTTTCACGGCCCCTGGCACCTTGGGCACTGGACACATTCTTTTCTCCCCCTCCAGGGAACGAGCTCGGCCTGCTGGGGTAGGGAAGGGACGGGGGACCGATCCCCCTTGCGGTTAAGTAACCCAGTCACAGCCACTGGCACAGTCAACGCCCGGGCCTCAGTGGTACCTCTGGTGGCTTCCTGGCAGGCAGGTCCTTAGGCCTGGGCCGTGGGCTTTAGTGAGTCCTGGGTTCCCTCTGTTACTTGTGCCCCTGCCCAAGTGATGCACCTCCTTACCTCCTTCTAGAACATACTTCCCGTTAGGGGCCCTGAAATTCCCCGCCCCAGTGATCCCAAGGCCTCAGTGGGTCCCTACCAGAGGCCTCTGTTAGAGTGGACTGTGCTCTGACGGGGTGTCCCCAGGCTGAGGGTAGCCAAGGGGGCGGCTGTGTTTTGGGAGTTGAGGAGGGTCTGGAGCGGGCGGTGAGGAGACCTCTTCCGCACAGGATGGAAGGGGAGGGGGCGGGAGCTCATCTACTGCAGAACTCGGAATCTGAGGGAGGTGACTACAAACCAGGGTCTGGCTGTGAGGGGTTAAGTTGTGTTCGCTGCCCCCCTAAAAGATACAGGGAGGAGATGGCCCTGCATCTCAGCACCTTGGAATGTGACCTAATTTGTAGACAGAGTCTCTGCAGCTGCAATTGGTTAGGAGAAGCTTCCAGGACGGGCAGGAGGGGCTTTGAGCCGCACTTCGTTACTAGCACACAGATGCATCTTTTAAAAACGCACTTTTTAAATAAAGTTCATTATTTTGGTTTAATTTTTTTAATTTTAATTTGTGTGTGTGTGTGTGTGTGTGTGTGTGTGTGTGTGTGCTGGTTCTGGGGCTTGAATTCAGGGCTTGGCGGGCTGTCTGAGAATTTGATTTTTGCTCATGGGTAGCACACTACACTTGAGCCACAGCTCAAAAACATCTTGTGTGTGTGTGTGTGTGTGTGTGTTAATTGGAGATAAGAATCTCACAGATGGCCTGAGAGTGTGGCTTAGTGGTAGAGGGCTTGCATAGCATGCATGAAGCCCTGGGTTCGATTCCTCAGTACCACATACACAGCTGTAAGTGGTGCTGTGGCTCAAGTGGTAGAGTGCTAACCTTGAGCAATAGAAGCTCAGGGACAGTGTCCAGGCTGCAAGTTCAAGCCCTAGGACTGGCAAAAAAACCCAAAAAACAAAACCCACAAACTTTCCTGCTCGGGCTGGTTTTGAACTGTGATACTTAGATTTCATCCTCCTGAGCAGCCAGGATTGCAAGTGTGAGCACTGGTGCCTGGCTTTCCAGTTTCACTTATTTATTTAGAATCAGGGCACATGGGCTTCTTTTGTTGTTCTATTCAGGTCTTACAATGTGGGGTGCCCTACTTACCAGCCCCTCTCCACCCCACCCCTCCCCCCAGCTCCCAGCATTTATCACAGGATCTTCTTGTGCGGGCTCCCTGTGGCCCCTTAGCTGTCCTGTCCAGTAGGATGCTCGGGTACTGGGATTTGAACTCAGAGTCGCCAGCTTGCGACCCTGCAAGGCACTCTACTGCCTGAGCCATACCTCCAGTCCCTTTTATCCACTGGCTGGTTTTTTTTTTTTTTTTTTTTGTTGGTTGTGGGGCCTGAACTCTGGACCTGGGCGCTACTGTCCCTCAGCTCTTCAGTTCAAGGCTAGTGCTCTACCACTTGAGCCACAGCGCCACTTCCAGCTTTTTTTTTCCTGCTTATGTGGTGCTGAGGAATTGAACCCGGGGCTTCATGCATGCAAGGCAAGCACTCTACCACTAGCCACCTTCCCAGCCCCTACACTGGCTGTTTTGAGATAGACTTTTGCATTTTGTCTCACCGTGTGTTTGGACCAAGATCCTCATAGTTGACACTTCCTCCTGGGATCACAGGTGTGTACCACTGCACCAGACTATTAAATTTTTTTTATCAGTACACAAATTTCTTTAATTTGCAAGATATGTTTATACTTTGACATCTAGGAACATACATATATAAATATGTTTCTAGAACATGATTGTGATAATGTGATGGGAGGGAGGGAAAGAGGAAGATGGAGAACAAATAATACTGACACATGTGTCTCTGTATGGAGATGGTATAAAAAAAAACTAACCCCAAACTGTTTACCGATAGAAGGTTGGGGAGACAAAGAGAGCCGCGGTGGTTTAATCTGAATAACACATAATGTGTGTGCGGTGACACTTCTCTGGGCAATGAATGATAGCAAAGCCAGACAAGCTGTCTTGGGAGTTTTGTGCCAGCGGGAGGAGGGCGAATGAGGGGGATTAGAATCCAAGTACTTTACATGTGTGTATGAAAGCAGAACCATGACACCTGCTACAATTGTTTTAAAGGGGAGCACGGATGGGTGAGGGAAAGTGATGGGGTGAGTTTGATGGGAGTATATTGTTTGTGAGCATGCAGATATCATAACGAAAGCCCCTTGCTGGGATTACAGGCACGAGCCAGACACTCAGCTATCACAGAGATGTTCTTTACTCACACCGTTCAATATGGCTGCTACTGGCTACGTAGAACTGCCGAGTTCTGGCGGTCAAGAACTTGTGGTCTAGAAACTGGAGTTTAAAACTTAATAATAATAAGAAAAAAGTGACTGGGGTTGATCTCTTGTACAAAATAAGGCGAGGCTTTTTCTCTGGCTGGAGTAGAGGATGAGTGGAGACGCTCTCGCCCGCCATCTTCCCCTGCGTCAGTCCCATCTCCGCTGTAGTTCCAGCAGGATCTCAGAACTAAGCCAGCGGTAGTGAGCGTAGGAGAGCGCGAGGAGGAGCAGGTCACACACAGAGGGTGCGGGGGCATCAGGAGAGCAGGTGTGTGTGTGTGTGTGCGTGTGTGCGCGTGTGCGTGCGTAGTATCTGGTGTGTGTGTGCATGCGTGTGTGTGTACGTGTGTGTGCGTGTGTGTGAGCGCGTGCGTGTGCGTGTGTGTGCGCGCATGCGTATGCGTGCATGTGTGCGTGTGTGTGTGCGTGTGCGTGTGTGTAAGTGTGTGTGTGTTCTCACAGAACCTGAGAAAATCACACCTTCGCCTGGACCAAAAAATCTGTCTGTGCCATTCCAGTCACCACTCCCTAACTGGTGGGCTGGCAGGCCGTATGCCGGCCAAGTGGCTAGCGGGAGAGCGTCTCCTCCGTCTCCTCCACCTCAGCACACACCCCTGGCTAGTGGATGCGCAATAATGCCTAGCCTGAAGAAGCGAAGGCACCGGTTTCCAAGCAAGGAGCACAGGGTGACGTCGGAGCCCCGAGGGGCAGGGTGAGCATCCTCGGGACCAGAGCAGCACACCTGTGCCATTTGATTTGCCTTTTCTTTTTTTGTTCTAGTACTAGGGTTTCAACTAAGGGCCTGGGCGCTGTTTCTTCACTTCTTTGCCACTTGAACCACAGCTCCACTTCCAGCCTTTTGATGCTTAATTGGAGATTAGAGTCTCATGGACTTTCCTACCAAGGCTGGTCTTGAACTGCAATCCTCAGATCTCAGCCTCCTAAGTAGCTAGGATTACAGGTGTGAGCCACGGACCCCTGCTACCTGTTCATTTTTTAAGAGTCAGGATGATAGTATATAGCCCAGGCTTCCCTAAAACCCTAGGGCTCGAGTGATCCTTCTGCTACTCTGCCATCAGAGCAGCTGGGATGGCAGGCATATGCTACCATGCCCAGCTCCAATGGGTATTTTTTTGTTTTGTTTTGTTTTTTGGCAGTTGTGGGGCTTGAACTCTGGGCCTGGGCGCTTGTCCCTCAGCTCTTCAGCTCAAGGCGAGCGCTCTACCACTTGAGCTACAGCACCACTTCTGGTTTTCTAGTGGTTTATTGGCGATAGGAGTCTCACGGTCTCTCCTGCCCGGGCTGGCTTTGAACCGCGATCTCAGATCTCAGCCTCCTGAGTAGCTAGGATTACAGGCGTGAGCCACCAGCGCCTGGCTCCAATGGGTATTTTAATGTGACTACTTTTCAGAGTCTGACCTTTCTCAAGAGACAGAAGTTTGCCAACTTCACTGTGCTGAAAACTTCCTGCGTCCTGTCCCTTGTGATAGAGGTACTGCTGCCATCTCTATCTAAAACAACAGTTGGGAAACTGAGTCATGGGCGGTGGAGGGACTTGTGCAGCCAGCAGGCAGGCAGGATCCACATCTGTCCATGGGAGCTTCATACCCTGTGCCTTGTCCTACACTGTGTCCTGGTGACACGGTGCCCTCACGTCCTCCTCTGCACCTGGGGAGCGCGGGTCCGAGGAGCACCCCGCAGTGGGTGGAGCACACACAGCAGTGGGGTCTGTCTTCCATCTCTGGGTCGCCCTTACGGCTCCCCCTTACCTTTTCCTTCCTGGTGCATGTCTGCCACCGAAGAAGGAAGCAAATACTGGCATCCTAATGTATGCAAACAAATGAACTTGATCTTATGTCAGCACATGAGTGCCACTCTTCTTAAAGAGCCACGCCGCTGGAACTACTTTGGGTGGCTTCTTTGGGAGCTGCTAGCACACGCAGCTTCGCTGTCCCGTGGAAACCTATCTTTTCTTTCTTCCTCAATATCAGTGTTGGCACAATACCAAAAGCATTGAAGGATGGATTCCCCTAGATACATATGTGCTCATTAAGAGTGTGCTGCCCACTACCTTCCAATTCAGCAAGTGTGTGAAAACACTATTTACTGCACCCGCCCTGCGGGCGCCCCCTCCCCCGCCGCTGTGCACTGAGACAGTGAGAACTACTGCGTTCATGTCCTGGAGCTTTGTCACTCAGCGCCACACACAGGGGGCCGAGACGGTACATGTTTATCTGCTGGCAGACCTGGAGTCTAGGATCAGTGTTGATGGGGTTGCTTTCTTCTGTGGCCTTGGCTTACAGATGGCACCTGCTCTGTGCATCCTAATTTCTTCCTCTCACAAGAACACCGCCAGACGGGATCAGGGCAGCGTTAACAACCTCATTTTAACTCGGATGCCTCTTCACAAGTCCTCTCTCTGAATGCGAGGCACCTGGGGCTAGGACACCAGTGTGATTTAGGGGTGGAGATCAGCCAGTCCCCAGATCCTCCACACACTGAAGCTGCTGCTGCCGTCAGCTCTGCCCAGCGCATCTCGACATTGCCCGGGTCCCTGCTCCTCTAGATGTTAGTTTTCTTTTTATACTTTACCATTTAAAACCCCGAAAGATGGGCAATAGAGGGCTTTTGCGGATCAAGGCTGCTCCTCCATGGTGATCTCCGGCGTGTAGCGTATTAGACCGTAACTCTGTGCAGGTGGAGGTTTCTCTAGTCCCAGTGACATGGACGCTGCTGGAAACAGCTTGAGATCTGGTGTCCTCCAGTCTCCAGTCCCGAGGCTGCAGCTCTACTCTCTTGGAAGGAAGGAAGGAAGGTGTCTGGTGTTTTCTGATGGGAACAAAGGCATTTTCTGTTCAGGGTAATTCTATCTACACACATTCTTAGAGATCAAGGCCAAAACAAACCGTACAGGGAATGAGCGAGCCAGCGGTACTGAGAAAACCCTTCCTGTGCTGCACAGGGAGGCTGGCCTATGACAGGACCCCTCTGGTCACATGGGATGGCCAGCTCCTCACAGGCCCGGGGAGAGGCCGGCAGCCCTGGCTAGACTGAGCAAGGGTGAAGGAGCCTTGTAGGACGCCCTCGGGCTGTTCAGAACCTTCTTGGCATAGTTTCCTTCAGCAGGGCGTCCAGGGTGACACACAGTGCGTGTGTGTCCGTGCGGTCCTTTGGCAGGGGGCGAAGGGGACAGAAAGCAGGTTCGGGTTTCGCAGCAGGACCCAGGCTGCTCCTCAGCAGGCGCCACCTTGAGTGGCTTGTTCACTTTCTTCCCATTTCTTTTCTTTTCTTTTTTGATAAGTCACAAAGCAGGTATCTTGCTTTGTCCATAGTCTTTTTAAAAAAAAATTAATACTTTTTTATTGTGAAAATACCATACAGAGGGGTTACAATTACATGAGCAAGGTAATGAGTACATTTCTCCATTTCTCTTTTCTTTTCTTTTCCTTCCTTCCTTCCTCTCTCCCTCTCTCTCTCTTTCTTTCTTTCTTTGTCTTTCTTTCTTTGTCCTGGGGTTTGAACTCAGGGCCTGGGCACTGTCCCTAAGCCTCTGTACTCAAGGCTAATGCTCTTCCACTTGAGCCACAGCACCGCTTCTGGCTTTTTCTGTTTTGGTGGTACTGAGGAATTGAACCCAGGGCTTCATGCATGCAAGGCAAGCACTCTACCACTGAGCCACCTTCACAGCCCTCTTCCCATGTCTTGAGGCTGAACAGCAGGCTCAGTCCATATATGTGTCTGTAGATCTGAACCCTGAAGATTCTGGTCGTGAGGTACAGTAAGATGGGTGGGTTAGAGTCCCAGGGGCCACAGAGTTCTGTTCTCGGTGGAACTAACCAACCTGTTGCTCTACGTCTGGAATTCTCTTAATCATAGAGAAAGGACCTAAGATCTTTCAGGCTCCAGCGTGGGCCTGAATGGGGGAGGAGGACCTCTTCTGGCAGAGACCTTTCTCCCTTCTCCAGTTGTCTGCCAGAGCATGCAGGCGATTCTGCGTGGCTTCTGCCCAGGGAGACGCAATCGGGGATTTGTTTTTTAACCTTGACCCTCTGCCACACCAGTGGCCATCTTTGCAGGACAAAGGGCAGGTAAACAAGCTCCAAAATGTACACAACCTTTTAATGCTTGACTCGAGCTTCTGCGTGAGTGCAGCAACAAGAGATGGACGGAGCACAATGAGTGCGCTACACTGAGTCCTGGAATGCTGCTTCTTTCCGGAGAGCCGCTGCCTGCGGGTGTTCGGCCATGCTGGGGTCAGGGACCTCCCCGGAACCACCTCGCAGACATGGATGACTCATTGGTCAGGGTGGAGAAGGTGGCCAGCAGAGGAAAGCAGAGCAGAAGAGGCGTCGGCTTGTCTGATTTTGCATCATGTTTGTGATCATTGGTTATTGAACGGTGCCCCCTTCCTATGTTGAAGTCCTCCCCCTGTTTGATGGGGGCAGTATTTGAAGTGTAATGAGGCCACAGGAAGGAGCCCTGGTCTGCTGTGATTAGTGGCATTATGAGAAAGGAAGGGAGACAGAGAGAAGGAAAGGGGGGTGGGGGGGGGGAAGGGGAGAGAGAGACAAAAGGGAAGGAGGGCGGGGACAGCTGAGAGAGGCCGAAGGTGCTGCTAACGCCTAGCAAGTGCAAGGCCTGGGATGCAGACCTTAGCACCACCGACCTGTTTCTTGTTACTGCAGTAATCGTAATTACAAGTTAAACAGGTGTGTCCTATTATATTGCTTTGATATTTTACTTATGATGTTCAGATGCTGAATATATACACTGGTGGATTTTTCCCTGATGCTTTTTTTTTTTTTTTTTTTTGTCAGTCATAGGGCTTGAACTCAGGGTCTAGGCGCTGTCCCTGAGCTTTTTTGCTCAAGGTTAGCTTTCCATCATAAGCCACAGCTCCACTGCCAGTTTTCTGGTGGTTGATTGGAAATAAGAGTCTCATTGGACTTTTCCTGCTCTGGCTGGCTTCAAACTGTGATCCTCAGGTCTCAGCCTCCGGAGTAGCTAGGGTTATAGATGTGAACACCAGCACCTAGCTCCCAATGTTCTGTAAGAAAGCAACTGTGTGTGTGTGGCTGTGTTGGAGTGATGCAGGTCCAGGGACCTCTAAACTATGATGTGCGTTTGCATGGCAAGAGCACTACACGTGTGAGCTGGGGTCGCTCTATCCAGGCCCCATTTTAGCGTTGTTACCACAGAGTGGCAGCGAGCTCATGCTTGTGCCTGTGTCCAGGTGTCACAGTAGAACCTTCTAGCTTCTTACGCCGTGTCTGGAGGTGGACAGCTGACCCGCAGGCTTTTGTAGACCCGCCTTCCACTCTGGGGATTCAGGTCCAAGATGGATAAAGACAAGCCCTGCTGTGGGAAGAGCTCTCGATGGCCGACACTGTTCTGTGAGTCATTTCTCATTGTGCAGGCCTCAGGCAGGCCTGCGCCCAGAGAAGGGAGGGCCTGCCTGGTACTGTGACTGCCTTGGTACCGGAGTCCAGGGCGGGGAAGCCGGGCCCACAGTGCCTGACTGGCAGTGTAGAAGAACGGGGGCTGGGGTTCAAACCCAGCCCTCCCATGTATTGTATGTTCATTGCCTGCCTGCTATATTTACACAGTCTTTGAGTGTTTTATGTTCATCGTACATTGATCATATATTGTGTGTTGTGCACTTGTCGTATATTTGTGTTGTATCTTGCCTCACATGGAAGCAACAGAACTGCTCAGTGGTGGCCCTGTGTCAGAGTTCACTAACGCCAGGCCCACCACTGTGTGTGCAGCTTTGCAATAACAATACTTAGGGACCCCTACACCAACCCTTCCTTTCTACCTATCACACACACACACACATGCCTATTCAGCCTTCCACACAGTGCTGGTACACATTCACACACAAGAAACCATGTAGGCTGGGTGCTGGTGACTCCTGCCCACAATCCTGGATACTCAGGAGGCTGAGATCTGAGAATTGTGATTTGAAGCCAGTCTGGGCAGAAAAGTCTAAGATTAGACTCTTATTTTGAATTAACTACCCCCAAAGCCAGAAGATTTGTAATTGCCCTGAGCTAAAAGCTCAGGAAATAACATTCGGGCATGTCTACATATGGAATCGTATGCTGCCATTTAAGGAAAACATCAGCTCATGGTGAGGAGACACAGCTGGTCTTTGCAGCAAGGCCTGCCTGTCTGTGCAGAAGTGATGTGAGATTTCTGGTCAGAGGACAGGGTGCTGGCTGTGGTGACAGCGGTCCTCTGAGGAGTGGATGGAGTTCCATCCATGGATGGAATCTGATGTTGCACGATCATTTGTGGGGACGGGATGTGGCCACCAAGGGCATGCGTGAGTTTCACTAATCAGAGACCTAACCCCTCAAAGGCCATCGTGAATATCAGATTGGATAACTTAATCAAATCAATCAGCTTTTATTCAGCTCTGATTATGTGCCAGCATTCAGTGAATGGATAAAAACTCGGCTTCACAAATGACTAACCACCATAAATAGTGAGCATAGTGCAACAAATAAACCAAATGAACCAAATAGCTATAAGAACTAGCTTCTGTTCATTGGACAGAGATTCATTGCAAACAAACAACCATTGTTATTAAGGTCATTATTATCACTATCAGTCTGTACTGCCTTACTGCGTACAACTTCCTTCAGATTCTTCTAGAAAGTGGTATGGAGGTAGTCCGAGAGCTGTAATAGATGATATTTAGAATGTTAACGCAAACCTATGATAGTACATGTGTGCACATATACACAGCACACTACAGGGCCATGAAATCTGAGGCTCCCCTTCTCCAGGCCTCTATGATACAACTTCAATTCTTTGTCTCGTCTTTGAGGCGATGCTTAGGTTTGCAGATGCCTATAGATGCTGCAAATAGTTAGATATTCTATTAAACTGCATCTGTTCTGTGCCTCTGGGGTGACAGCACATTATTAGGTGAGACTGGCTTAGTTGCAATTTCTTCATTACCCGTTGGACCTTCCATCTTTCTCTGAGCTGCTTTGGAGGGTAAAACATGGGTCCTAAGGATCCTAGGCGGCTGTGGCTGGTGCCTGTTTCAAAATCATCAGCTGGCAGAGCAACGTGAGTTGGCAGCCATGAGCCCTGCCTCCTGGCTCCCTGGTGGCTTTTCTTTTTGCCACTGCTGGGCCTTGACCTCGGGGGCCTTGTGTTCTCACGTGGGCTTTTCCTGCTCCAGGCTGGCACTCTACGAATTGGCCACATCTCGACCTCTGTCTTTTTGCAAGTCAATTGAAGAAAAGAGTCTCATGGCCTTTTCTTCCCCTGTTAGCTTTGAGCCATGATCCTCAGATCTCAGTTTCCTGAGTGGCTAGGTGTGAGTCACCAGAGCTGGGCCTGACGATTGTTCCTATAAGGGGAGAAGAGAAGAGACCCGACTTAGGCGGAAGTTACACTTCCCCAGCCCTTTGTTGCGCCCCTTTCAGCGCAGCTGGCCCAGGCTCTGTGGCTTGGGTGGGGGTGGGGGCTGGAGGGGCTGCACGGGAGCATTCGGGGGACTGAGATCTGTCTCACTCTTTCCCGTGGCCAGCTGAGGTCATGGCTTCAAGGTAGGGTGCCCGCGGCTGGAGACGGGGCCTGACATGATTGATGGCAGCTGTCTTGTCAGAGTTGAGGTTTTGTGGGCGCCCTCCGCAGGGTGACCTTCACTTCTGTGTCTGAGCAGGGCGACTTCTCAGATGTCAGGCGCTGGAGTTCTCTCGTGGCTGTGTCTCTGTTGCTTTCAGTCAACTTGGGAGTGGAAAGTTCAGACATTTTTAGTGGTTTGAATAACAGCATTAAAAAAGGGATCCTAAAACCGAATGCAAAAGGCCCCAGCTTTCCCAGGCTCTCACAGATCTGTCAGTCAGTCCTGTGTCTCTTTGCTCGGGCCAGTAATGAGTTCAGGTGTCTGCTGCTGAGAAGCTCACCTTTCAGTACTCTGGCCGCCAGGGAGCTCATGCCCCCAGCACGGGCTCTCCCTGGCCCAAGCAGATCCAGAAATTCGCAGTCCTCAAGGATGGCGGGATGTCTTTGTGCCACCTGTAGGCCCTCGTGCCCACCCCTGCCTGCAGGTGTGATTGCTGCTGGACCAGGAGCCACAGCAGGAGCTCAGTCTGCCCTGCAGCACGCCGGCTTCTCATTTCCCAAGCCAGGGTCGGGGCGCCCATCCCATCACCCAGGGCTTGCGCCCTGCTCCAGACACTTTCACTCAAGCCACTTAGCTTTTCTATGACTTCTCTGGCCCATAAAATAAATGAAAAAAATACCCTTTAGTCTCATAGGGTTGTTATTATGAAGAAGAAATGAAATGCTGTCTGAGGTCTATTTATATGGTAGCCCGTCCTGGTCCTGTTCACTCCTGCCGCTCCCTGTGGTCAGCTGTCAGCAGCGTTGCAGACTCGGACCTCACCTAGAAACTCTAGCGCACGGGGCTACTATTACCTCCTTAAAAATCTCCTCTAGAGATGGGCACCAATGGCTCACGCCTGTAATGCTACCTACTCTTGAGGCTGAAATGTGAGGATCATGGTTCAAAGTCATGAAAGTCCATGAGACTCTTAACTACAGTGAATCACTGAACAAGCTGGAAGTGAAGCTATGGCTCAAGTGGTAGAGCACCAGCCTTGAGCAGAAAGAACTCTAAGGACCAGTGCCCAGGCCCTGAGTTTAAGCCTTGGTAACAGAACTCGAGCATGTGTGTGTGTGTGTGTGTGTGTGTGTGTGTGTGTGTGTGTGTGTGTGTGTGTGTGTGTGTGGTGTATGTATGCATGCACATGTGTGTGTGTGTGTGTGCATGCATGCATGCGAGCATGCAAAATACACACACTTCCTTTCCTGTGAGTGTGGGTGTGGGTAGTGGCAGAATGCTTGCCTAGCCAGTGGAAGGCCTTGAGTCCTATAAACTGTTCTATAAAGAGTTTTACTGGATAGATTCACAAACGATACAATTTGTTTATAGTGTGCAGTGCTTGGCTTCTTGGCACATTGCATTATAAATATGCCTGCAGGGATCTGCTTGAAGCCATGTTAGCCTCTTCCAGTGGGATTAGCAGCATGCACAAATTGGGGGTAGCTGGGTGCTGGGCCAGGCCTAGGAGTGGAAGGGGGAAGGATTTTGTCTAGGCCCAGCAGTAACAGGAACAATATAAGCTTAATCCAAAAGAGGTGATTTCAGAGTGCATGGCAGTGGTAGAGCATTTGCTTAGCATCTGAAGACCCTAAGTTCCATCCTTAGCGCTGCAAGGCAAAGTAGAAAGGTCATGTTTGTTGTTGTACTTGGACTTCAAAGTCAGGGCCTCTCGGGGCCTTCCAGTCTTGCTTGGCGTTTTTTACTTAAGGCTGGTGCTTTACCACTTGAGCTGTAGCTCCTCTTCTGGCTTTTTGCTGGTGAACTGAAGAGTCTCTCAGAGTTGTTTGCCTGGGCTGGCTTTGAACGCGATTATCAGATACTTGCCTTGTGGGTGACGAGGATTCCAGGTGTGAGCCCTGGCACCTGGTGAGTGGGGCTTTTTCAATGAGGAGAGGCAGGGCTTTGAGGTGAGGAGAACTTGGGGGTGTGGGGAGTTGCAGTTTGTCCCGGATGGAGCTGGACGGGGAAGCAGCAGGACAGCATACGGTGGTTGGTGGAGGAGGAGGAGGGCTGGGTGGGGTCTTGAGCATGAACTGGGGCTGGGGAGAGGCTATGGGAAGGGAGGGGCAGCAGGTGTGTGTGTGGGGGGGTTGAAGTTTTAGCAGAGATCTGGGGCCTAGAAGAGGAACCTGCTTCGGGCGCCGGCTCTGGGTGTTCAGATGCCCTGTGTTTGTGGTCCGGCTGGAGGTGCTGGTGCAGGTGGCCGGTGAGCCAAGGTTCCTCTTTGCCTCTGGCGTCTGGCAGGGGAATTCAGCAAGGGCTCCAGACTGGAACTCTCAGCTCCACTTCCTCATCTGGGTGGCTGCTCACAGGGGCGTCCTGGGTGAGCCAGGGGTCTGGTTCCTGGGGACCTGGAGTGCAGTGAGACATTCTCACTGAGTCCTCTGTGCCTAGCTGTGTGGGGATCTGCGTCTGATGACACCCCCACCCCAGTCTTCCTTCTTTGCCCCCTGGCCCATACCTGAGCTCACACCAGGCCCCTCTGCCCGGGCTCTGCGTCGTGATGTGGGCTGGTTGCTGCCGTGGAGTGCCCTGTAGTCACAGCGTCTCTGCACTCGTCCCCTGTGAGCTCCTAAGCGCCTGGCTTGCACGGGGAGTCACCAGTGCTCGGGAAGGGGCGCCTTGCCTATGTGGTGCCTGTCTCCTCGTCTGCGCAGAGGCAGAGCCCGAGGCCCGTCCATCAGGCTCGGCTGGGCTACACAGCAGCTTTTCCTTAGCTGGACACAGCCCTTCTCCCACCTGGGGGTCCTAAGCAGATTCTCTCCTCCTAGGGCCAGGATGGTGAGGTCCGCACACCGCAGAGGGGTTCACACACCGCAGGGACCATCTTCAGTCCTCAGGGTGTCCCCACTCCCTCTTACCGCCCGGCTGTGGTGGGTGGCAAGGCCAGGGCCCCAGGCCCTGCTCCTGGGCAGCCCTGGCCTAGGCTCCCTGGTCTTCTGAGCTGCTGGGGCTGTGGCTGTCCTCAGAGCAGGGCCCTGGCGCTGCCCTGGGGCGGGGATGGGCAGCATGTCACCCCTGCCCTCAGCCCTCCATCCCTGGCACGCCTGCAGGAAGAGCCTTGGCACTGCGTGCTCAGCTTTCCCCAGGAAGCCTGTAGGCTGCTATGGATCTTAGTGCCTCAGGACCTTTGGCAGCACCTAGAGCATGCCAGAACTTTCTAGCTCCCCCCTGGGGGTCTGCAGCAGGCCAGGCTGGGGCCCAGAAGGGCACTGTGCCAGGAGACCTCCCCGGCCCGAGCCTCCTCAGCTAGCACCCCTCCGCTCCTCCTTGGTGTGGCCGTCGTTATCTCTGCTGTTCCCCCTCTCACGGGTAATGTTGGGGTGGGGGGTGGCCAAGGGGCTCCTGAAGAGCTCTGGGAATCAGGCCTTTGTCTGACTAAGGCTGCTGTCTCACTGGTGTGCACCCCAAATGCACCCCTGCTGCTGGGCCTTTGTCTACCCATGGAGGCTTTGTGGTCGAGGCTGGGGGAGGCTGGCGGCCAGGAGGCCTGCGCAGCTCCACGGTCTGGGTTCTGGGGCTCACGCATGTCAAGGGGAGGGGTGTTCTTGGATGAACTAGGAGCCAGAAAGAGCTGGCGGCTTCAGGGCCCCTTTGCCGGGGTGGGGTGGGGTACAATGGAGGGGCCCGGCCCAGGCACGTGGATGTTGTTTAAAGAAGTGACATGGAGCGAGAGGTCACGGGGTGTGAGGCCCTCCGACGCCCATCTGCTCGCCCAGTGCCCTCAGTCCCTTCAGCACACCTGGGAAGGAATTCAGAGCTTTACTACAACCCAGCCTGGACCCTCCCGCAGGCTTCCGGTTAGTGCCTAGAGCCTGGCGCTCAGGCACAGCAGTGGAGGGCCTGAGTGAGGGAGCGTGGGGCCCGGGCTCCACGCTGCTCTCGCTGCCCGACCTCTGCCGGTCCCGCTGCCCTCCCAGAGGACCCCAGCCGTGGTGTTATCCGTGCCGGCCTCCAGGGCGGCCTCGCTGTAGAGGCAGTACTGGGGCTTGAACTCACAACCTTAGGCAAGCGTGCTGTCCCTTGACCATTCACCTTTTGTGTTTGTTTTCCAGGTAGGTAAGTTCTTGTGCTTTGGTCTGGGCTGGCCTCCGCTAGCAATCCTTCTATCTCTGCCTCCTGAGTCGCTATGGATTATATGCACGAGCCACCGTTCCTGGCTAGGAGGTAGCTATTTTGATTGCTGTTTGTCCTTGTCTTTCTCTCTGAGGGATGGCCTGGAAAGCTGTGAACTCAGCTGTCCTGAGCTTTGAGTTCCTTGGGAGGAATCGGTGGAGCTGTGGATGGACAGGTGCAGGTGAGCCGAGGCCGGCCAGCGGCTGGCTGTGGCCTGGCCTGTTCTAATTTCTGTCTCTCTGGATAATTTGTAATTGGGCCACTCTTGCAGCCAGCCCGAGGAGCTAAAGACCTTGAGGAACGTCCCCAGCCCTGACTGTAGACGGCTGCTCTTTGAAGTCACCACTTTTCTTTGTGAATCTGCGCTTCCCTCCCGGCGCGCCTCCTCTTCCCGCTTTGATGGCGCCCCTGTAACAAGAGGCTCAGAATTATTAATTCCACTGCACAGCAAGGTGCGGTTTTATTACACAAAAAATATAATTGCTATCTTGAGCAATTATTTTTCTGAAAGCTGAAAGTGTAACCTTTAATTAATATTTCATTGGCAGCCAGGGTGGGTAACTTGAATAGGGCCTAAAAATATTGCCATCCGCAGCCTGGGCAGGGGCCGGGCTGGGGGACTCGGAGGGTGTGCTGCTACCCACCGTCGGCCGCGTTTCTAAAATTACAAGTGCTCCACGCAGACTGGAGGTGTGAGGCTCCCCGAGCCGCGAGACGGGGTGAGCAGCGCCGGTGGCTCACGCCTGTGAGCCCAGCTACTCAGGAGGCTGAGATCTGAGGATGGTGTTTCAAAGCCAGCCTGGGCAGGAAAATCTAGGAGACTCTTACCTTTCAGCTAAAAAGCTGGAAGTGGAGTTGTGGTTCAAGTGGCACACACACACACACACACACACACACACACACACACACACACACACACACACGTGTGAGTCCTGGTACAGGCATCCTAGCTGCCTGTCTGCAATGGCAGAGTCATCTCACCGGCCCAAGAAACAGAATTTGAGCCATGGAGGTTTTGGTGGGACAGTGAGACACTGATCAGAGCCAACCTCTCACGTCACATCCTGAAAGCTCTCTGGGGGCGGGACTTCCTGTGTCACTTCCTGCAAGCTCTCTGGACTTTCCAGGTCACCGGGTGAAGGGCGCAGTGGAAATGCCCTCTTTGATGTTTCTGGAGTAGGCACTTGAGATTCTAAGTGCTGTACCTAGGTGGCCTGGGAACGCCGGCAGGAGGACAGGTGAGCGTCCAGAGGGGTGTCCAGGCCTGGCAGCCCCAACGGGGAGGCCAGCACACCAACCCCTCTAAGCTCTGTGGAAGCCTGGCTGGGTGTCCTGGTCCACCCCCCCCCCCCCCCGGGGCCCTCCCCACAGCCATGGGGGAGGAGCACACACATGGAGGCTCTAACTAGTGAACTCCATAAACACCCCCGGGATTATTTTACAAGTCCAGTTTACTTCAGAGCTGGTGGCTCACGCCTGTAATCCTAGCTTCTCGAGCCTCACCTCTGAGAACTGAGGTTGAAAGCCAGCCGGAGCAGACGTGTCTGTGGGACTCTTATCTCCAAGGAACCAGCAAAAAGCCAGAGGTGGAGAGCTGTGGTTCAAGTGGCAGACAGCTAGCCTTGAGGGGAAAAGCTAAAGGCAGCACCCAGCCCTGAGTTCAAGCCCCAGTACTGGAAAACAAAAACAAAAGCAAGTCTCGCTGCGGGACTGCAGTGACAGTGCATCTGTCTTCCTAGTTTTATTGAGTTTTTCTTGAAAAACGAACGAACAAAAAGTTGAGAACCCTTGGCTGATCTGTTTATTGCTCCGCCACTGATCACAAAGGAGATTTTTAAATGCTCAATTATTCTGAACTGTGCTGGTCTTGGCTGGAGCCCTGACGTAGGTCAGGGGTTCTTCCTCAGGGAGAATGGCCTCTAGAATGTTCTCGGCCACCTCTAGGTGCTCGTAGCCCCAGGATAGGCCGGACAGGCAGGCTGTGTGGGGAGGCTGGAAACAGGGAGGAAGCCGTGTGGGTTTTCTTTTTCCCCCTGAGAGGGAAGAGTGTCCGGGCCACATTTGAGGAAGGAGGCAGCCAGATGGTGTTGAGCAATTGCACACGCTGCTCTGTCTCGTCTGCCCTCTGGGACCTGCTGCAGGGCTCACATCCTTCCCGTTTGATGTTCAAGGAGACAAACTGAGGCCTAGGCGGAATTCAGCCATCGGGAGACATCGGCCAGGAGCCTGGGGGAGACCCATGTGGTCCTCCCCGGCCCCCCCTCCCCGGCAGCTGGCTGGGAGTGGCAGGCTGTGGGGCACATGCGCACTGTCTGTCCCTCACAGTGGGTGACCGTGGAGAGACCCCCGGCCAGTTCTGTAGGAGCTCAAGAATGGCCCCAGAAGAGCTGGAGGAGTCTCCTCATTTTGAAAGTTTCTCCTCATGGTTATTCCTTTCTCAAAGATTGCATTCTACAAGTTTAAGAATATTTCCCCAAATCGCCCCTTGGAGGTGGCCACAGTGAGAACTTAGTGTGTTTCAGACTTTGTTTTTCTGTAAATATGAACCTTGACTGCGATGCATAAAACAATCCCCACCTCGGGGCTGGATGTGTACAAACTGCCACGTAGCTGCCTATTAGCCCCATTACAGCCATGGCTGTAAAACCCAAAGCTGAGAAGTCTGGGACAGGCCCGAGGAGGTTTCCATGGGACAGAGGGCAGAAGACATTTCAGGGAGGTAGCCCGCCCTCACCAGAGGGGGCCAAGGCCGCCGTGGTGCAGGTGTGAGCATCACTCCACACCAGCGTCTAGCGGATGGGACCGCGGTGTGGGACTAATGCCAGCCAGTCCTCTGTCACGCAGCTTCGCGTGGAGGCCGACACCCCGTGGGCAGATCGTTGGACGAGACCCCGGGTTCCTAGTGGCCTGCGGTGACCCAATTTCCATGGCTGATTGCTTTGGGCCAAGGTGCATGGCAGTTGGGGCATCTCCAGGGAGCGCTGGCGGGCGGAGGCTGCTCACAGGCTGTGGTGCTGGGGGGGGGGCAGATGGTCCCCGGCTTCGATCCCCCTCCTGACGTATACCCTGACTACGGCCCACGCCAGCAAAGGGGGTGGCACGGAGGGGCGGAGGGGCAGGGTGTGGCTGTGGTGACCGTAGATTGAACCTTCGAATGATCACGTGGAATCACATTTTTCTATCAGCGGAGACCTAGGTTTGGCAAGGTCATCTGTTTGGAATCACACAGCAAGGTCGTGATTGGGCTGGGGAGGGCGAGTCCCATCTAGGGGGAGACTTGGGGGTCCGCGGGCCCCAGGAAGTGCTGGTGGAGTCAGCGTCATGGTCAGGCCCTGCTCAGGCTTCCTTCCAGCCCAGCTCCCCTCCGTCTGGGCTCACCTCTCCTCTCCTTTCTCTCCCTTCCCTCCGCTCATCCGGCTGCCTTGCTCTCCCCAGTGTCCCCAGTTAGGGCTGAGCAGCTGCGGGCGGCTTGGGGAACCCTCCTGCGTGAGGAGCCTGGTTCGATGAATTCTCTCTGGGTGTCTTGTCCTGGTTGTGTGTGTGGTGTGTATATAATGTAGTATGCATATGTACGTGCATATGAATATGATGTGTACACACACATTTGAGTGTATGTGAGCATGTGTGCCTATAATATAGTACATAGAAATACATGTGTGTGCATCCCTATATGTTGTGTGCGCACATGTGTGTGTATATGTGCACACATATTTGAGTAAAGGTACCCATGTGTATACAAGAGGCGACAGAAATTACCCGCCTCTGGCTGGGGCTGGCCCAGGTTTGGGGGACAGCCCCCCATCTGTCATGGCCCCTTTCTGGCTGGTATCAGCAGGAGCTCTGCCTTCCACTGCAGGCAGAGCCTGGAACTTGGGGTGAGGAGAGCGAAGAACTGGTAAACCACTGTTTTCTTGCCGGCTGTTTGCCCTTATTAGTTCAGGTAGCAATTACCCATTCTGAATATTTGGCAACTAATTAGTTTTTTCCCGGGGAGATGGCAGGATGAAGAATGCTTTGCTCTGACCTGATCTACTTTCTTAACTCCTTGGGGAGGGTTAGGGGAGGGGGGGGGGTGAAGGGCTCACGGTGTGTGTGTGTGTGTGTGTGTGTGTGTGTGTGTGTGTGTGTGTGTGTGAGTGTGAGTGTGTGAGTGTGCATGCTCAGAGCCTGGGACATCCTTTAGCAGGATGCATGTGTTGGGGTGGGGGTGGGGGTGGGGTCCTCAGCTACAAATCTCCAGGCAGATAAAAATAGCCTGCTCCATTTTGGTTTTGTTCTTGCTGCTCCGTGGGCGCAGCTCCTGGCATCCTGCCTGGTAATGTTGGGGTGCTTCAGAGCCACGCGGGCCTGGCCCTTTGCGTGGATTGGCACCGCTTGCGGGAGCTTGTCTGTGGAATTCCCTGGTGTCTAGAACCTGGCCTGGAGGGGCTGCAGGGATGAGAGCTGTGCTGGGGAGACCTAGCCAGACCCCACGATGGGGAAAGAAGAGGACACAGTTCAGGGTTCAGGTGGGAGAAGATTGAGCTTCGCTGTGTATGGAACTGGAGGCAGTTTCTTATGAGCCGTGGAGACCCCTGCTCAACCATTGGCCCTTATATTTGCCTTTTTTTACCCCCCTCTGGAACTTTCTTGCGGGAAGAGCTGTCAGTGTGGTCATCTGGTTCACAGAGGCCTCTCGGGCCAGGGCTCTAGCAGTTGAGAGGGCGGTGTTGTGAGTCAGGCTGCTGCACTGGAGCAGGGGACCTGGACCGCCCGGAGGGCTGGAATCTATTTTGGGGAATGGCAAACGATAACTCAGTCGTGCTGCTCAGCCTTTCCTGGTGGGGGCGCCGTGGAGCTCAGAGTGAGCCCGGGAGGCCCAGGCTCTCCCGCAGGCCTTCCCGCACCCAGGTTCCGGCAGCCACCGGTGCCAGCAGGGATGCAGCCTCCAGTAAACTGGCACAGACTTTATACCCAGCCCAGCACCAGGTCTGAGCCTCAGAAAGGGGCGTGATCTGATGCCCAGGTTCCCAGCGCCTCCCGTGCAGCCATGTTGTCTTCTGTGGCCCTTCTGGCTGTGTCTGTGGCAAGGCTGGCCACCAAAGTTCCCAGCCAGCCGGGTCCCCTCCCCTCAGCCGGTTGCCGGCTCTCTGTAACAGCTGAGGTCAGCTGTGCTGAGATGGTGGTGGGTGGTTGTCTGCACACCACTGTGCCACCCCCCCCCCACCCCTCTGCTTATAATTCAAGGCCAGGGACCAGGCTTCCGGGGTGCCTGGAGTTTACCAGTGCCAGTGCCTGGTGTTCTGCCCTAGGGGACAGCTGGTGGCTGGTGACACGGCCCAGAGACTCAGAGAGACGCGCACACAGATGCAGAGACAGACAGAGACAGAGAGAAGAGAGGAGAGAGGGGAGAGAAAGAGAGGAGAGAGGGGAGAGAGGAGGAGAGAAGGGAGGAGGAGAGGGAGGAGAGAAGAGCGAGCGCCAGAGCCTTGGGCTGAGTCCTGCTCCGCTCTGAGTCCTGCCCTTCCAGTTTCTCATGGCCTTGCGCAAGGTCTGGGGTGCTCTGAGCCCCACTTGCCTTGCGATGCCTGTGTTTTTGGGGTGGGCACGCAGACGCTCAGGGTCCCGGCTGTGGGAGCCGGGGCTGAATTCAGAGAGGGCTTTGTGGGTGCCACCTTGCAGCTTGCAGCCAGGCCAGGCAGGTCTTGGTCTCCTTCGAGTCCCCTAGGAGCTTGTGGGGAGACAGGGTCTTACACAGGGCAGCACCCCTGCTCCCTCCAGGAGCGCAGGTGAAGGCTGGAGGGCTCTGTGAGAACGGGCTGCCCAGCTTGGCTCAGAGTTGACATCAAGGCCGCCCCGGGCTTTTTCCAGGACGCCCACAGGACAGGTTTACACAGTTCCATCAGGCCCGGTCGTGAGTGGCTCTGAGGCTTCAGCCAGCTGTCCTGTGATTCCTGCCACCGGGGCTGAGGCTCGTTCCTTCCAGGCCCCCCCTGGAACCATGCCTGGGAGCCTGAGTGAGCCCGGGTGAGCCCGTGTGAGGCCATGTGCACACAGGCCCTGGACAGGAAGCAAAGACACCAGGTGCAGGCTGTCCGTTAGAGTTTCCATTTACAGTACCTGGGGCTTTGCTCTCCAGCCCCTCCCGCCCTCCCTTCACTACAAACCTGGAGGGAGGAGGGTCTCTGCAGACAGGCCCATCTGGGAAAGGCAAGGTGGGTGCCGGTTGGCTGGCCGCTGACCGCTGGCTACTGGCCGCTGGGGAGAGGCTCGGCTTCTGCTGGTTTGAGATGTTGTTGTTCTTCATGGGGCTCGAACTCAGGGTCTGGGTGCGGTCCCTGAGCTCTTTTTGCTCAAGGCCAGCACTCTAACACTTGGAGCTACGGCTCTACTTCCTGTTTTCTGGTGGTTCATTGGAGCTAAGAGCCTCACAGACTTTCCTGTCCAAGCTGGCTTTGAACTATGAGGATCATAGTTCATCGTCTGATCCTCAGATCTCAGCCTCCTGAGTAGCGAGGATTACAGGGGTGAGCCATCAGTGCCCTGCCTGGCTTGAGAGTTTTGAGAGCAAAGGCAACCTTGGTCATGACCTTGGTCATGAGGCTTTGGGAAACCGAGGTACCTCCAATGTCTTACCTGAACGTGGGGACGGGGACAGGATTAGGAAGTTTCTGGTACATGACGGCTGAAACATGAGCAGCGGCTACTGAGGCAGGCCCTGCAGTCTGCCTGCACGCGCCTCTTGTTCAGTCAGCACCGCACCCTCGCCAACAGGAAGCGTCATGGTTGTTCGTGCCCACGTGGAAATGGATGCACACGGAGAAGCGAAGTCATGTGCCAAGATGTTGTGTTCCAGAGCTCGTGTTGCTCCTTCTCCTCTCCCTCGCCAGCTGCCACTGCCCAGAGCCTCACCCAGCTGTCTGGGACCTCAGCATCCTCGGACCTGCTTGGGAGATCTGGGCAGCCAGCTAGATCCACGTGGTGTTCATGCGTGCGAGGAAGAGCCTCAGTCACCCAGCCAGCCGGCTCTGCCCCCTGCTGCCCGTCTGTGGATGCTGGAGTGGCTGTGGGCACAGGTGCCAGGTGGGTCTGGCTGTCCTGATTGGATCCTAGCAGGGCTGCAGTCCAAGGGGTCCCGTGTGTGGCTTGTTCTCAACTCACCCAAGTACCTGAGCCATGATAGGTGTTTCTCGGGAAATGTTGGTTGAATGCATAGGCAGAGACCACGGAAGGCTTCCTGGAGGAGGTGGTCTTTGTGACTAGAGGCCCCCAGCTCCCAGCAGGAGTCCTGCTTTGGTTAGGAGGCAGTGGGCAGGGCGGGGAGTTGGGCTCAGACACTGGAAAAGCGTAGCCAGGCAGGCAGCTGCCACGCGGCGCCGTGACGGTCTTGCTGTTGTCCACCGGCCTTGTTTGGACGCAGGCTGTGTGTTTGGGTGAGTGAAGTCCTGGAGGGAAGAATTGAGATGGTGTTTGCTCATCAAACATTTACTTAGTCCTGTCCCAGGCCCCACCACAGCCCTGTGAAGGCCATGGTGAGGCTGTGAAAGGTTTCAGGGGCTCCCAGTGGGTCCGGGACTGGGGTGGAGCAGGGAGGGGAAGTGTGAGGTGAAGGCCGGTGCGCAGAGGTGAGAGCCGAGGGGCTGGGCGGCTGGGGCTGCTTGCTGCTCCCGAGCCTTCTAGACATGGACCAGGGCCAGGGCTGGGCCCGGGCGGGACCCGGCGTGGGACAGGGCAGAGGGACCGGCCTCCTCATCGGGTCTGTGCTCTCCAGAGTTCCCAGGGCAAGTCTTGGCTTCTACGCAGAGACCGATTCATAAGAGATGTGTTCGCCGGACCCCAGTGCCCTCCAGTCAGGTGACAACCGGACGGCTGCCAGTTCATGCCATGTCACTGCATATTTCTTTGTGTCCTCCCTGTGGGAGAAAGGACTTCAAATGATTCAGGAGGGTAAAAAAAAGTATAGACAAATTAGCATACATTCAAAGTGCAGTGAAAGCCGGGTGCCAGTGGCTCACGCCTGTAATCCCAGCAACTCCAGACACTGCCGGCGGAAGATCCCAGTTCACTGCCACCCAGGCAGGGACGTCTGTGAGGTGCTGATCTGCAATTAACCACCAAAAAGCTGGAAGTGGAACTCTGGCTCAAGTGGTAGAGGGCTAGCCTTGAGTGGAAAAGCGAAGGGATCGCACGGAGGCCCCGTGCTGGGGAGAAAACATGGGAACATGAGAAAAACAGCACACAGAAGGAAATTTCACAAAGGCAGGAACAGCTCAGCCGTCCAGGCCCTCTCTTCACTGCCAGTGGTTCTGATTTCCAAAGGGGCTTCTGGCTGCTCGGTGGGCTGTGGGGGGCTGGGCTGGGAGCCATCTTGTCCTTCCTCTGCAGAAAGCCTAGAATGTCTGTAGAAGTGCTGGCTGCCCAAACCATGCTTGATTGGTGTAATGACATGCCCTTGTGAGCAGGCCTGTGTGGTCTCATCCTGGGTCACAGGCAGGGTGCACCTGGCCCGCTTCCTGAAGACTGCCAGGGTCTAATGCACCTGCGGCTCACACTAAGCCAAGTCCCCGGCTGGCCACAAAGCCGCTGGGAACTCTGTACCTGGCCTGAGGTCCTCATGCCCAGGACATCAGGGCCCAACTTAGTTCTAAGGTGTGCAACCTGGACTTGAGGAGGGGACGGTGTCTCCCACGAGCCACAGGGGACTGAAAGGGCGTGGGGGGAGAGAGGAAGCAACCACAGGTATCCTTGGTGGAGTACTTAAAGCACTCGCTGGCCGCTCTGGGTGTAGATTGTCTTCCCCCGTGCGGGGTCGATCCCGCAGGCATTGTGCATGCTCCCTGGAACAGATCAGTTTAGAAGTGAATGGAGCTTCCCATGTTGTGAGAGGAAAACAAATCAGCTGTGGCCACAGAAGCCTGGGTCCCTGCGGGGTGGAGGGCGGCTCCTGTGTGTCCGGGACACAGGCTTCTGGGGGGGGGGGAGGGGACCCTGCAGGAAGCTACACCTGAGATCTGTGGTCTGTCACAGCTGATTCTCCCTCCACTGCCTTTCTTTGCTTGGTGACTTTCAATTTTCTTTGGAGCTATTTAAATGCAGTCTCTCTCTCTCTCTCCCTCTCTCTCCCTCTCCCTCCCTCTCTCCTCTCTTTCTCTTTCTCCCTCTCCCCTCTGTCTCCCTCCCTCCTTTCTCTCCCTCCCTCTCTCCCTCTCTCCCTCCCTCCTCTCCCTCCCCCACCTCTCTGTTTGTTGGTACTGGGCCTTGAACTCAGAGCCTGAGCACTCTTCCCTAGCTTTTTCATTCAAGACATAGATCTACTTCTGGCCTTTTGGTAGTTAATTGGAGATAAGAGTCTCATGAACTTTTCTGGCTTTGAACCAAGACCCTTAGACCTCAGCCTCCTGAGTAGCTAGGATGACTGGCTAGGTAGTAATTATTAAACAAAGCCAAAGGGGAGTCTGTGAGCCGCTGTGTGCTGGCGGCTGCCTTGTTAGTGCCGTGAAGTCTGGGTGCCCAGTCCCCTAAATAACTCCTTCAGGATGCGCCAGGGCGGAGTGGGGTTTTCTGTTTGGTGCCCGGCTGGCCAGAGTGGTTCTCTCAGGGGCGACCTTCTTCAGAGCCCATCCCTCCTCTGCCCCCTCTCCTTACCGCCTCCTGCGAGTTTGGGGTTTGGCTGCTATTGCCAGCATGGTCACACGGGATCCAGCGGTGACTCCTTCATTCACAGGGGACACAGCTAGCGCCAGCTCACGGTCCTGTCCTCGTTCACGGGGAGCTGGCAGAGCTGAGCCCTCAGCCTCATGACACTGAACAGACAGGTGGCAGGGTGGCGGTGACGGAGGGAGGTGGGCCCAGGTGACCCTTGGCGAGGACCGGGCAGGCGGTGTCAGTGGGGAGCAGGCGGTGTCAGTGGGGAGAGGGGGTTGGGCTGGCAGGCAATGCTGCCCAGCAGCTCTGGGGCAGCCTGGCTGGCCCGCGGCTGCAGAGGCTCATGGGTAAGAGATACCGTCGAAGGCACAGCCCTGGGTTGGGGTGGTGCGTTCCCAAAGACTGCCTGGTGGGGGTTTGGGCCCCGACAAGCAATCCCTCCCTCCCTTCCTTCTGTGTCTTTTTACCTTCCTCTTCCTCCTGTCTCAAATGTTTGGCTCATTGAGACTGAGGGGCAGCGTTAAACATGGATCCTGGAGAAGTTCTTATTCAGGGTCTTTAGGTGGATACCTGGTAGATGTACTTACTTTCTATTTATTCTTATTTTTGTGGTGCTGGGGTTCAAACTCAAGGCCTTGCACGTGCTAGGCAAGTGCTTTCCCACTGAGCTACATCTCCAGCCCTTGGTCTTATGAGATAGCATCTTAATATGAAATGCAAGCTGGTCTTGAACTTACTGTTCATCCCAGGCTGGCCTCAAACTAGCAATCCTCATGTTTCCCCTCCCAAATGCTGGGATTACAGGTGGGCACCACCATACTCTGTACGCTGTAGGTGCACTTTTCATAGTGAAGATGTATGGCTGAGCCCTGTTCATAACCCCATTTACCTGCAGTTTCTGCTCAAATTCAGTGTTGTAGTAAATCATGGCTTATGCCATGTTCGTCATCTGCCACAAAGTGTGGTTCCTTTCCCCCTGTGCCAGCCAGTATTCTCTACAGGATAGAGCAATAGGAATAGTGTGTGTGTGTGTGTGTGTGTGTGTGTGGTGTGCATGTGTTCATCATGGAGGGATATCCTGGCACATTCAAATATGTAGGATGGGCCTATGGGATGGAGAGAGACCAGGGCTGAAACTCAAGCCCAGAGTCCTGGATCCAAAGGCATGGTGGATCTAGAGGTGGTCTGTTCTATCTAAGCCTTCAGTGTCTTCATAAGGCCTACTTTGTTTTCATGGTAATCTGTTCTACTCTGACTCTACTGGTTCAAATATAAATCTTATCCAGAAATAATACAGAAAATGTTGGACCAAGTATCTGGAGATTAGGGCCCCACATAGAATTAACCACCACATACTGAAAATGATATGTTTCAGTTATCCATAAGAGTCTTTGGTTCTAGAAGGTTTTGATAGGCAAAGTGGGGTTCTAAAGCCTGTGTGTTTACAGAAATGCATACAGCCTCAAGCCCAAGTTTTTCCTTTCTGTCAGCTGGCATGTAGTCTCTATTTTGTGTCCATTTAGACAAGATTAAGACATATACTTTAATAAGCATAAATCCTATTTCAGTCCTCCCTCTTGCAAGATTTTATTCTTTTACAATTAAACTCTTAGCCAGGCACTGGTAGCTCATGCTTGTAATCCTAGCTATGCAAGAGGCTGAGTTCTGAGGCTCACAGTTCAAAAGGCAGCCCAGGCAGGAAAGTCCGTAAGACTTATCTTCATGTAACCACCAGAAAACCAGAAGTGGAACTATTGCTCAAAGTGGTAGAGCAACAGCCTTGAACAAACAGATTCAGGGACAAGGCTCAGGCCCTAAGTTCCAGTCCTACAACTGACCAAAAAAAAAAAAAAAATTAAGCTCTTCCTCTGCCTTTCCTCCCATCCTCACCTTCCTTCCTATCCATCATGTTTATTGGGAATTTAGCATATTTTAGCACTAGGCCAGGCACGGTGGAATCAGGAATGGAGAGGAGATTTCTACCAGCAAGGAGCGTAGGGTCTGGGAGGGTCACAGTGCTGAAGTCTGAAGGTTGAGCCACTGACTTCCTTCTGTCTCCAGGCTTCCCTTAGCAACAGGAGGCACTAACGTGCGGCCTGCAGCACTGGGCCGGCGGTAGTAACCCCACATCTTGTCTTCTGTGCAGAGGCATCTTGTCCTTCTCCTGCAGGTGGGACGGAGGGCCAGTATCACTGACATCCAGCTCAGACCTTCAACAAGGTCTGCGGTGGTCCTGCTCCCCTCAGGCTCAGCCCTGCAAGGACAAAAACTTCCCTGTGGGATTCGAGAGGAAATGATGGCAGTGGCCACTGTGCTTCCTGCTCGAGATGATCTGAGCAAGTGTGAAGGTTGGACGTCTTTCCTGAGCCAGCCAAGCCCTCTCCTCTGGGCCGCTGTAGGCAACTTCTGGGATTCGCTTGCCCCAGTGGGGCCAGCAGCTGCTGCCCGTGCCATCCCGAGGGGTAGGGCAGCCAGCCAAAGCACTCCAGCAGGAGCAGTTATTTGTGAGAACAGTTGGCTCAGCCCCCGAGTCATACCTAGAGACCTCGGTGAGGCAGGGGCCACTTTTGACTGTGGCATGGTCTTCTAGATTGTTCTGCAGGATACTGAGGCCTAGCTTTCTGAGAGAAATGCAGAAGTTTATGTGATGTGTTACTAAGTAGATTTCTCCTCAGAGGTGCTTTCTGTCTCTGAGGTATGGCGGCTGTGAGGTTGTCATGGTGACAGGTCGGCTCTCAGAGGAACCAGTGCTCTAGGTAAGATGGCTCACCTGCAATTTATGGCCACGAAGGAAAGTGTCCTCCGGGAATTTTTAGTGACGGCTCTTCCTCCTTTGGGGCTTGTGCCTCTGAAGCTGATTTTATTTTGTGCGTTGGGTGGTTGGGCGAGATGGGGAAGCCATTCTGTGCATTGAGAGCCCTCTTTATACGCAGCTCGGGACATCCGCAGCCCCATGGCCGCTGCTATGCTGTTTGCCATGGCCAAGTTATGCTCTTTCATTGAGCAATATCTTCTAAGCACACAAGTGCCCAGATGCCCTTCAATGGATGAAAATCGTGACACACACACATATATGCATATGTGTGTGAATTTTACTCATCTGTCAGGAAAAATGATATGTCATTTGCAAGGAAATGGATGGATATGGAACTATTATGCTAAGTGAAGTAAGTCAAGCTCCGAGAGACAAAGGAGACTCTTTCTCACAAGTGTGGGAGTTAGCTCTAAATGATAAATACATATGTGAACATAGGAGAGTCACATGCATACGTACACACATTGTCTAAAGTAAGGTATACGCAGGGAAGAGCCCTGTGGGGTAACTCCTTTGAACAGCTAACTTGCCAACAAAACAAATACTAGGAAGCTGGAACATGTATTATTGGGAGGGGGCTGAGGGGAGGGGCAGACAAGCAGAGAACGGAAGGGTAGGAGAAAGCAATCATAATATTCAATGTACATATGTGTGTGTACTGAGGAGCTAGTGGGGCTGGAGAGGTGGGGAGGAGGAGGCAAGGGGCAATGTTGATCAAGATGCATTGAACTCATAAACTGACAGGTTGTATTGAAACCCCTTTGTACAACTGCTTAAAAAGAACTAAAACAAAGAACTGAAGATGTAGAAACCCAGGCTAGGAGACGAATCTGTGGCTAGCCAGGACTTTATTTCCTAGAGTGAATCTTCATGACATGTCTGCAGGGTACACTGGAGGTCATGTGTAGCAGGCAGAATGGTCAGGACTACAAGGAGCAGGAAGCGAGGAGGGTGTGTCCCGAATGTTCTGGAAAGGGCTGCACATGTCCACGTGAGCTCCTGGACGTACTGTGAAACACAGAGGAGACTCTAGTATGAAATTAATGTGGCTGCTGGCACAGTGGCTCACACCTGCAGTCTTAGCTATGTGGATTGTGGTTCAAAGCCAGCTTGGGGAGGAAAATCTGTGAGAATCTTATCTCTAGTTAGCTACCCAAGAGCCAGAAATGGTGCTGTGGCTCAAAGTGATAGAGCATAAAAGCTTAGGGACAGTGCTCAGGCCCTGAGTTCAAGCCCACGTACACACACACACACACACACACACACACACACACACACACACCCTGTAACACACACACACACACACACACACACACACACACACACACACACACACACACACACACACACACACACACCTGTAACTTGCCATGGTCTCCAGTCCTGCAGGGGCCACTCAGATGTGTGGGGATCTGGGGGGCAGATTTCTCACCCTCCTCACATTGGCACTCGCTTCCCCAGGTGACAAGAAGGCCCAGAAAGTGGGAACATGGGTGCACCTGCAGCAGCCTCCACTCTCTTCCCCAGAGAGACCACACCTGTGGGGCTGCCAGGCCTCCAAGCCCTAACAGACTGCACAAAAGCTCTGCACTAGAGCTATGACTCAGTGCGGTGAGAACTGGGGTCTGAGAGGCAAACCCAAGACATTTCTTTTGTTCCAGAAAATGGATACACATTCATAGCATTCAATTTGGAAAATGAGAGGGGGGACGGGGGGGAACAACCTATCATGCTAGCAATGCCCATCTTTTCTTTTACTATTAGCTTTCTTCTAGTATTAACGTCTTCATTTTATACCTATACATACCCTTGATTTCTTTCCTTTGGCCAAAATTGGGCGAACTCTCTGTGTGACTTTGAGGCCATTTCTTTTTCACTGAGTAATGTCTCCTGAGCACATTTCCTTTGTCACTACCCTTGTGATGTGGCAGCATTTCTGGCTGCCTGTAATTTCAGCCACACGCACTCTCCCTGCGGTGCTCATTTAAGGCTCCCACACTGTGCGTGGCTGATTTCCAGGGGTGACTTCACCCTTGAAGGCGGCAGTTGAGAGGACTTGTGTTAACATGGGTGAGATTTTTATCCTGAAGAAGGTACCCGGGTGTCCCTGCCAGCCCCGGCCGGGCTGGCTGTGCATCAGGCTGGATGGGAGTCCTGATGGTTTTAGACAGGGCCTCTCTGAGCTTTGGGCTGTCCTGTGGACTTCCTTTTCCGCCATCAGTCCTGTTCTCACCCGCCTATCTGAGCTATGTCTGCTGAATTCCTGCTGCACCACCAAGAACACCGCCTCTCCCAGGGCAGCGCCACTCTTGATCATCTGGCCCCAGATTCCAGCTGGCAGACAGGGAGATGCACCTAGGTGGTAGAGCGCCTCTGGAAGTCCCATTGAAGCCCACCCTGGATGTGTCTTCTGTCCCCTTCAGAACCCCGGTGGCACTAATGCCTTTTGGCAGAGGGAAGGAGAGGCTGTTCACCTTGTGATCTGATTCATTTGTTTATTTGAGGTGATATCCTTGGCAATTGTTTCCCACTTATCTTTTTCTTGGCTATTTTTTTCTTTGTAGATACCATGAAGTTTGCAGGAAACTTAACTTCAGTTATGTATAAAAGCTCTATGCGTTACTCCTCCCCATAGTTTCTTATTGATGTCAGAGTTTACTTCCTTTTTATTCCTTCTTTCTTCATAGATATATGTGTATATATCTACACACATATATGTGTGTTCTGTTAGTCCTGGGACTTGAACTCAGAGCCTGGGTACTGTCCTTGAGCTTATTTTGCTCAAGGCCAGTGCCCTACCACTTTGAGCCACAGCTCCATTTCTGGCATTTTGGTAGTTAATCGGAGATCAGAGTTTCACAGATTTTCCTGCCTGAGCTGGCTTTGAATCACCATCCTCAGATCTCAGCCTCCTGAGTCACTAGGATTACAAGTGTGAGCCACTGGCACCTGGCTTCTCTCATTTTGAGAAGTAAACGTCTGTCATTTTAAGAGTCTGGGATGGCACACTATTTTAAAGCCACCTGCCGTGTGAGCAGCAGAACCTATTTCTGAACGGTGTGTGAAAAGAAACTCACCCAGTAGCTAACTAGGAAGCTCCGTGGTGACTAGCATGGGTATCACCTAAAGCCACGGGGAAACAGGATGCTCGCCAGAGGGACTTGAGCTCCAGGCTGACCGGGATGGCAGGTGGTGCTGTGCAGGCCGACAGAGCCCCGCAGCGGGTCTGCTCGAGCTGCGCCCTTGTACTTGGGTGTTGGATTTCTCGCCACTGCCTCTCCAGGTGTGGAGAGGACTACTCCGTTGCACACCATGGCTGCGTTATTGTTCTCTGCACCCACCGTGCAGAGTTGACAGCTGCAGATCACCGGCGCAAGGCTGTGTGTGTGTTGCTGCGAGGGGTGAGGGAGGAGAGGCTGGGGAGAAGGAGTTTCAGGGCCTGCGGAAGGCTGCCTGGCCAGGCGTGGACCGCATAGAAGCAGGTGTCCAGAGGGAAGGGCAATGAGAACCTTTCCACATGGGGGAGGGCCTGGAAGGCTAAGTTCTGGGTGACCCAGACCAGTAGCTAGCTCATGAGGACAGGCGTGCTCAGGAGGGTGCTCAGATGGCTTCTCCCGGGCTGTCTGCTGGCACAGGAGGTCTGGAATTTAAATGACCTTGGAGAGAATGGGCTGTCCCTCACCACGTCCAGCAGTGGAGCACTGGAGGAGTCCAGGGGAGTTTACAGAACATGCAGGGCCCGAGCGTGACCTTGAAGGCCACAGGATCCAGGCGAGGGCAGGAGAAGGGAAAAGCGGGATGGGTGGAAACACAGGGAGGCAGAGGGCGTGTGGGGTGAAGGGACAGTGCGGGCCACAGGAAGACAGTCTGGAGTACCAGACACCAGTCTGGGTGCTGGGCTTGGGGGACGGGGTCTGAGCAGTGACTTGAATGTCTGGACCCAGGCTCCCAGAAGGAGCCTGTGAGGCCTTGGCCGGGACCTCATGGTGGAAACCCCTGGGCAGGTCTTCATTATGAGTGACAAGAGGGAAAGGAAAGATGGATCTGCTGGGGAGTGGGGGATGGACCCAGTCCTCTGGAGAGGGGGTGGAGGGGCGGGGGCGGGGCCAGGCTGCCAGCCTGAAGCCAGCACAGGTCACCTACGCGGGGCCTCTCAGTCAGGCCTGTGCATCGTCCTCAGCACTCAGTCTGTGGGAACTGGCACAGGCTGGAAGGCAAGTTCAGCCTTCTTCAAGGTCACTGTGACCAAGGTTACTTCTTACTGTGTTCTCTCTTAAGAACACAGTCGGGATCCTTGGGCCTCTAGAGACTCCAGGTCAAGAAGCTGGGTGTCTGCCTAGCATCTGTGGGCTTCCGTCTCTTCCTGAGGCTGGCATGGTAAGTGGCCCCTGAACAGTGGCCCCATGTCTTCCTGTCCTGCCCTCCCCTGGCTGTGGTGGGCCTGTGGAGGACCACGGGAAACAATGAGACGTGGCTTCTGTGACAGACCACACGATGGCTGACCTCTGGCTCCCCCAATCGCTTTTGCTGGAGGAAGGCTCCATCCATGTGGGCTTCCCAAGGAGAGGGCCACATGGCCAAGAACTCGGTCTCCACCAGCAGCAGCGGATATGGAAAAAGGCACAGCAGTGTGCCAGGCAGAGAGAGCTGAAAACCGGAGGAAGTGTGTTTTTTTTGTGTTGTTGTTGTTGTTTGGTACCAATCCTGGGGTTTGAACTCAGGGCCTGGGCGCTGTTCATGGCCTTATTTTGCTCAACGCTAGTACTTTACCCCTTGAGCGACAGCTCTGCTTCTGGCTTTTTGGTGGTTCATTGGGGATAAGAGTCTCAAGAACTTTCCTGCCTAGGCTGGCTTCACACTTCAATCCTCAGATCTCAGCCTCCTGAGTAGCTAGGACGACAGGCAGGAGCCGCCGGCACCTGGCAAGAGCAAAGGTTTTGAGGCTGGAATTCGGGAGCCCTGAGCCAGATGTGCCGTGCCGGCTGGGCTTGCTTCCCACTGGGCGTGGCTCACGGGCAGGCTGGCAGCAAGTGGAGAGAGCGGAGATGCTGACCACGAGAGAGGCGCCAGCCGCGGCTCCTCCCCTGGTCCTGCCCTGTGCCCTGAGATTCCAGAGGAAAGTGAGGCCACAGCGCTGCTGGCTTTGGGTCTTATCTGACTGAGTTATGGACAGATGCCCTATCTTGAGAGTTCAAGATGGCTTCCGGAGTCCAACTGACAAGGTCCTTGTAGCCCTTCCCATGGTGGTGGGGCAGCTTGTTCAGCACCATCCATCCATCCAGCATAATTTGCTGAGCATCTACTACATGCCAGAACTCTACAGGATACTGAGGATTGAGTAAACCTGAACGGAGGTCCTGTGTCCGTAGCTCCCAGCATCCAAGGCAGCAGGCATCTGCGGAGGTGTCCAGACTCCCGGGGAGAGCGTGTGGCAGGGACTGAGGGCCTCACGTGCATGCCACAATGTCTGGGAGTGTCTCTGGCATTTGAGGCGGGGAGGGGGACCTTGCCATTCAAGGAGGGTGGCTCACGGCAGGGTTGCATGACTCAAATGGGTTACAGGTCAGAGGTTACAGACTCCAGGGCTACGTGTCAGTCAACTGCGACGTTAAGATCACAGGTCTAGTGAGAGGCCTAGAGGCTGATTAATTGGCCACACAAATAAGTGACTTGTTAAAAATGACATCACCTGCTGTGAAGGCAGGTCCCAGGAGCTTGGGGCAACCACACAAGACCTGTCATGGGTCAGGGGAGGGGAGAGGATGAATGGAACTTTTGGGATGGCGATGGCGTATGTGAGGGCTGAACATGAAATGGGAGTAGAGGAGTGCTCTAAGAGGCGTGGGGCCTCTGAGAACTGAAGGGTCTTCTGGAAGGATGGGGAGGGCAGACGGGTGCAGGTGGAGGTGCAGAGAAGGGTTGTAGGCCGTACTCTGGGCCTCTGAGACGGGGCTTCGCTTGGAGGAGGGTGCACAGGACCAGAGGCATGGATTGGCCGGACACGGGTGGGAGACGTGGGATGGGGCAGGTTCTGGAGAGGAGGGAGGAAGGACACAATAGTAATGGGAGGATGGAGCCACTCTGGAACTTACAGGGGTGGAGACAGGACACCGCGGGAGGCACCGTGGGCTCAGGTTAGGAGAAGGTGAGCTGGAGGTGCTGGACAGACAGTAGGCGCCCGGGGCTAGAGGCGCAGGGCGGGAAAGTTTGGTGGCCATGGCCCTGGAGGCCGTGGGCTCACTGACCCAGGGAGTCTGGCAAGAGAAGCTACGGTACAGTTGCTAGCTGGATAAAGGGTGATAGTCCCGTAACAGACACGTAGAGGAGAGAGAGGCGGAAGGAGAGGCAGGGGACCCAGCTGTCACAGACCCGGGCACTCAGACCTGGAAGTGAAAGTTGGAGCCGAGCCCGAGGCTGCTGGGGTGCCAGGCGCGGTGTGGGCTGGCCTGGGGACGGAATCTCTCTGGGTCCTTGGTGGCTTGGTGGCTTGGTAGGAGCCAGCTTGATGGATGGGTGGAGAGGGAATGGGGCCCGTCAGCTGCCCTGTGATGAGGTGCGTGAGAGGAGGGAGATGAAGAGGAGGAAGATGAAGTAGTTGGAGGAGTCTTAGGGAAATCACGTCTGGGAGGGAGCGTTTCCAACGCTCCGCTAGCTGTGTTCACATTCTTATACACGACATAGGCATCGATTGCTGCCATGAAGTGATTACCGTGTCAGTTAACTTACTTAGTTTTTGGTTGCGGCGACAGAACACCTGATAGAAACCACCGGAAACGAGGAATGATGTCTTTTGGCTCCCAGCCATCGAGATTTCAGTCTGTCCTGGTAGAGAGGGCATGCCAGACTGGAGCAGGCCAGGGCAAGAGAAAGAGGGCATGCCGGCGTCTCCTCACTCCCTTTTATTCTATCTTGGCCCCCAGCCTAGGCGGTGCTCCTCCCGAGGTGATCTACCCACCTTCGTGGAGCCTCGCTGGCTCCTAGAGGGGCGTTACTGATCTCCTGGGCACCTCTAGTCCAATCAAGTTGGCAATTACGCTTAGCCATCCTCCAGAACAGACATTCAATCCCACAGAGCCGTGTTCAGCAACTGGGGCACATGGCGTTGCAGTAGGAGCTTGCTCTGGTGGCCTTCTCAGCTGCTGCCGCTTGGCTGTCCTCTTGGGCTGGCTCTGCTCCTGCCTATAGCTTTCTTCAGCAGCGGCTGTGTGTTTGCCAACACCCTTGGGTCTCGGCTGCAATCTCGGGTTCAGCCTTACAGCTTCTTGCGCTGCCCTCTCAGAGGCTGCCTGCGGGGACCCCGATCCTGCCAGACGCTGAATGGCCTCCCAGGCCTTCCTTTGAAATCTGGGTGGAAGCCTCTTTGACCCTGCAATTCATCATTCTGCATGCCTGCAAAACCAACATAATGCGGTGGAAACCAGGGTCTGCCCCTGCTCAAGGAGTATCCGGGCCTTCTTGAACCATGGCTGCTGTGTTGAAAACACTTGCCTCAGTGGCCTAGGGGAGGAGGGCACCCTGGAGGTCTCTTCTCAAAATAGAGCCTTTAAAATACGTTACAATCTTTACGTCCTTGAGCTTGGGATGGGCAGAATCTAGCCAAGTCCTGGGAAGCAATCAACAAATCTTTCCTATTGTCTTAACGTAAACTGCAGGTTTTTCAAATAAATCCTTCTGCTCTGCTCTTACAGTGCTCATTGCAAACTCAGCTAAAAGCAACCAACAATAACCATACCGTAGCTGGAAAGGTAGACTGCTTTGAAATATCCTCTGCCAAGCTAATTCCTTTAAATTCAGCCTCCCTCTCCCTCGCCCACAAAGTCTTAGGGCACAGACAAAATGCAGACAAGTTCTTTGCCCTTGAAATTCATTTGGGCTCATGATTTCAGAGGTTTTGGTCCCATAATTGGTTCTGCTGTTTCTGGAAGGTGGTGGGAGAGAGAGTGAAAGAGAGAGAAGGTGGGGAGGAAGGAAGTGTGTTTCACTAATCTAGTCATCTCTCAGTTCAACCTGGGTGACAAGAGGAATCATCATGGTCCAGCATGGTAATAAATGCCTACAACCCTAACTTACTGGGAAGAGGGAGGCAGGAGGATTACAAATTCAAGGCAGGCCTGGGGCGGGGGGTGGGTGGTGGGTGGTGGGGGAAGTGTGTGTGTGTGGGGGGTGGGAACTAGTGGAACCTGGATTCAAACCAAAGTGAAAACAAGGAAGTTGGAAAATAAGTCCAGTGAGGGAGTGCTTGCCTGGCACATGCAAAGCCCTGGATCCAATCCCAGGTGCTGAAAAGAAAGAAAGATGAACTCCACTGCTAAGCCAGGTATTACTGTCATCCTCTCTTTACCCATGAGGCTCAGAGTCATCCTGTAACTTAATGGAGACCACATAGCTAGTAAACAGAGTGGAGTATCTTAACCCCCACCCTTTGCCCCACCCTCCTAGGGCTCTGCTGCCTTCCAGTTTAGTGCCAGCCCCTGCTAAGCTGTCTCCTGACCAGCAGCAGGCCTCTGTGTGAAGGGCAGTCTGTTCACCTTGCATGACCTTGGTGCTCACAGCAGTGGACTGTGCTTCCTTCCCGACCCGGCTTTCAGCGATAAAACTGGCATGCACACCCTGGGAACTGGCACTGGTTACAAATCAGAGCCTGCTCCCCAGGAGCTCACCCCACTGCTGAAGTTCAAAGAACACAGGGCAAGGTCAGTGGAAGCCTCCGCTGGAGGTGGGCCTGCTGTCCCGGATGAGTGACCTCAGGCCTCCAGGTTCCCTTCAGCTTCCTTACCTCTGCCCGGTGTTGGCAAGGTCCAGCTCTCACAGGCCATGGTGACCCTGGCCCCGGGGGTCTGGGCTGCAGGAGGGAGTCAGGTGTGCCCACTGGGCCTGTGCATCTGGGTTTCACTGGGCGGGTCTTCCTACCTGCAGGTGCAGCAGCTTCTAGGTCCTTCCTTGCAGGTGCACACAGCAGGCTGCCAGAGGGAGAGCGCTGAGCTCAGATTCTCCCCAGAGTTGAAGGACAAAGAGATTCACGTGGGGAGGGATGGCTGTGGGCTCTCGTGTCCCTGCTTCACAGGGCACTCATAGTGCCAGGTTGCTGTGTCCACTTTATGTTACGGATAGGGAAACTGAGGTACAGAGAGGCAATGACCTGCTCCAAGAGTAGGCAGCTCGGAGAGTCTCTCTGGGGCAGATTCCAGCGGCCCCAGGCCTTGCTCACACCTTCTCCAGGTCCCAGCAGGTCAACCCAGATCCTAAAGTAATAGCTGGTGCTATGTGGTACCCCACCTCTGGCTGTGGGTGAAGAGGCTTTCCCGGCTTCCTGTGGGAGGCTGGTGGAGGTGGCAGCCTCTGCCTCCCTCCCGGCTGTGTCTCAGGGCAGTGACTCTGCCAGGCTCACTGTGGTGGCAGGGAAGGTCCTGAGACTTCAGGATCGTGGGGTTCGCTGTATCCCCCCTCTGCCGAGTTGAGGCTGGGTGCCAAGGCTTTGCCTCTGCCTCTCAGGCCTCACTCCAGCTGGTGCCTGGGCTCTAGTTCCCCACCTCCAGCCTGCGGTGCCCACTCCCACGTGAACCGCCAGTGCCTGCATTTCCCCATTCAGCTGCTGGTGCGTGCTGTGCTATTTTAAGCCCGCGTGGAAGTATTATTTTTTTTATAAGGACCATCTGCTACCGGCCCCAGCCCAGATGATACAGTTGGAGTTTACCCACAGCATCCTCTCCCGCCTTCAGACAGTTCCAGGAACGAGGGTGAGTCAGACCAGCGGAACCCCGTCTTGCTAACCCAAGCGATGGCCTGGACGCCAGCCCTGGGGGGACCACATGCTCTGTGAGGCAGGTGCTTCTGCGGCCTGAGACAGGAAGGGGAGCCTCCCCCACCCCACCCCCACCCCGTGCTTCAGGGGTACCCAAGCCAAACCATCCCAGCTGTGCCCTTCCCCCCTGGAGGGGCAGCAGCCCGGTCACAAGTTCAAGGGCAAACGTTGCAGCTGTCTGTCATGACAGCTTCTCACAAGGGTGCTCTGTTCTAGCCGTCTCCTGAGAAGCCCCGGGGCTGCTTTGGGGTATGGAAAGAGTGAAGGCTTTTAGCCCAGGGGGCTGCTTGGGGTGGTGCCGGGCTGGTGTTCTCCTGGGCGGCTGGGGAGATGTTCTTAAATGCTGATGGGCGCACTAGTGTTTTCCCTAGACGTGGATCAGGCGCTGGCAGCACGGCTCCGCTTTGCTCCCCCTCCCCCTCCCTTCTGTCCTCTTCCCTTCTCCTTGGTGTAAAAAGAGGCCCAAGACAGAGACTGCAGGCTGACCTTGTGTGTGGGATTGGTGCCATCTCAGACCCGAGCCTCAGGTTTGCCCATCTGTAAGATGGGGCCAAGATGGGGCCAGTCGGACCCACCTCCTCGCATGTCTGGGAGCCTTAGAGGACGGGCTCTGTGACGTGGCCAGCTGTGGGTTTCTCACTCTGGGCGGCAGCTGCGCTCTGAGCTGGCGGTGCGCTGCAGGCATGTCTGGAAGTTGGGGGCTGGGAGTTAGTGCCACCATCACCACACGCTTTGTGCTTCTGATCCTTCCCTGCCTTACACTTGGCACTTTGTGCCTTAGGGACCCTTGTTAGAAGATGCATGGGCCATAGTTAACTGGGTGCCCTCCCAGCCTGGCTAGAGTATCACTTCTGGGTCATTATAGCCATGCCTTTTACCCAGGACTCTAGGAGCCCTCACAGGTTAAGGTGTGGCCTGGTGGCTCCACGCTTTGTCCCCACCTTTCTTCTTCCTTCTGTGGCTGTGCCTGCCTGGTGCTGGTGTCTGTCTCCCACCATGAGGTCACTGTATTGGCCCAATCTGTCAGGAGTACCAGTGGGGCCTGACAGTGTGACTTCCTGACCCAAAGGCTATCTGCCCCGGCTCTGTGGAGCCTACAGTTTCTCTGTGGTCAGTTTCTTACCCATTTCCTGCCAGCTGCTACTGCTTCTCCAGTTCAGCTTCGACAGCTCTGGTCATGGGGAAAGGGTGGCCTGCTGATTCACTGGCTCTGGTGGGCAGATGGATACAGGGACTGGGGCATGCCCTGTGGAAAGCACCCTGGGCTGCGGGTGGGGGGACCAGGCCTGGCCCTCAGACCTCCTGGAGTGCTATAGAATAGGCTGAGGGACACTTTCATTGCGAGTGATATCTGGGGTGTGTGTGTGTAAAAGAGAGAAAGAGAGAAGAGATTTTTAAAAAATTGCATTGAAGTCAAACGGTGTCACGTGTTAGGAAGTCAGAACATGACTGCAGGCAGTGTGTGTTAGGAAGTCAGAACATGACTGCAGGCAGTGTGGGCCCCTTTCCTGGGGCGCCCCATGTTCTCTCGGAGGCATTGCAAGGTGTTTTCTGTGCTTCAGATTTGGCTATGTAGTCCCATTTTACATTTTATTTCCTGGCATGGCCAGCAGTAAAGAGGGAGCTTCCTCCCTACCCCCTCTACCAGTGACCCTCCCAACAGGAAGCTCACTTTTATGTCACCAAGCAGAGTTTTGGAGTTGTCCCCAGTGTGGGCCATCATTGGCCAAGGGTCTTTCCCTGTCTAGCACAGTACCCACAGGGGGCTGGACCAGAACAGGCAAGCACAGTGGGAACTTATGCTAATAGGAGACCTCAGGCCACACCCACTGGGAGGGTCCAGGATCTCAGGTAAAGGCAGCAGTCTGCCTTGAACCTAACTCCCAACATGACCTATGCTTTAAATGTCATGGTGAGCATTTGCTAATCTATTGGTGGACCTAGATTATGAAGAAAGAAAGCGATACTTAGAAGCAGAACCACACAGCTCATCCTTCTCATCTGTTCTGTTTTCCTCTTGGGTATCGTCAGGTTTTGTGCAAGACACAAGGGACCGCTTAAGCCCTGAACAGAAAGATCAAGCGAAGGAGGACATTTCCCAGTCCGACATGGGCCTGGCTGCCCCTAAGAGTCCAGCGACATCAGAACAGGGGAAATAGCTGTGATAGAGTCTTTGGGGTTGTAGGTGAGACCCAAACTAGTTCAGCTATGGTGGGATTGAAATGAGATGAGGGACAGACTTGGGAGAGACAGAAGTAGAGAGGGAGGTGTTCAGAATGGCCTTAGCAGACCTGAGGGTTCAGCTTGGCTCTCTGGCTGGCAGGCAGTAAGTGTGGATGAGACTTTAGCCGCTCTGGGTGCCCATTCTCATCTGCAGATGGGTGTATCACAGGGTAACCTTCTACCTTTCCTGTTTAAATGAGATAATCCATTCTCAGCAAGGCCTCTCTCTAAACCCACTAATAACAATGACTGCACTGAAGGAGTTCTGCTGGTGGGTGACATGCACAGGATACTTTACGCACATCACCCTGAACATTCTGTGTAAGATGCATGTAAGATTAGTATTTCAAGCCATGTCATGTTTAGCATTTGTCTGAGAAAACATCTGAATTATCGGTATAGAATTGGATCATTTTCCCAAAGCAATTTCCTTTGGATCAAGAGTAACATTGTAGAAAAATGCTTCATTTTTGTTTTCCTTCTTTAAAAATCAAAAGGCTTAGGATACAAGACAGGATCTGGCTTGAGATGCTTGGGATGGATTGAGGGGCTTTCTCAGGGTGACGGGGGCCGGGGTGTCCTGCTTCTCACAGCGATGCTCAGCTGAGCCAGCACGTGATAAATCTTGGGAGCGGGACCTGAGACCCTGGAGGGCCCTTCCAGGTGTGTGGTGCAAGGACTCCCCTTGCATTCAGCTTCCATGTAAATAGACAGCTGCCTATCATCCATCCCATAGACGGATGGTGGAGTGCTTCAGTCTGGTGGGACAGATGCCTTTGGCCAACAATGATGCAAGCTGTGGGCGGTGCCAGGCTGGCACCTGTATTGGAAGTAAGATCTTGGTGGCAAAATGTCAAACAGGCGCCAGAGTCTCAAGCCTGTCATCCTAGCTACTAAGGAAGCTGAGATTTGAGGATCACGGTTCAAAGCCAGCCCAGCCAGGAAAGTCCATGAGACTCTTAGCTCCAATAAACCACTAGAAAACTGGAAGTGGTGCTGTGTCTCAAGCAGTAGAGTGCTCGCCTTGAGCTGAAGAGCTGAGGGACAGGGCCCAGGCTCAGAGTTCAAGCCCCATGACTGACAAAAAAAAGAAAGTCAAGGGGCTGGGAAGGTGGCTCAGCGGTAGAGCGCTTGCCTTGCATGCCTGAGGCCCTGGGTTTGATTCCTCAGCACCACATAAGCAAAAAGAGAAAAGCCGGAAGTGGTGCTGTGGCTCAAGTGGTAGAGCGCTAGCCTTGAGCTGAAGAGCTGAGGGACAGCGCCCAGGCCCAGAGTTCAGGCCCCACGACCGGACCCAAAAATAAAAAAGAAAGTCAAACAGGGCTAGTGTTAGGTCCCGGAGCCGCTGAGAGCAGGTTTCTTTCTAGTTTCATGTTTGCAAAAAGCCTTTTTCTTACAGAACAATTCACTCTCCGCTGGCTGTGGGAGGAGAGGGCGATGGGGCGCCTAGAAGCACCCAGACATCCATGTGTGGTGGCAGCATTGGCAGGAAAACCTGTGCAGCTGTCACTCGGTGTGTGTGTGTGTGTGTGCGTGTGCGCGTGTGTGTGTTGGTTCAGGTGGGTGCCTGGGTGGTTGGTGCTATTCTGGTATGAGCATCAATGTTCTGGGACTGGAAGCCTACTTCTGTCTCAGGGCCTCATCTCTTAGCTGGGGTAGGATCTAGCCTTTCTGGTTCCACCACAACTCCTGGAGTAGACTGCTTCGCTGGTCAGGATGTGGTGCACCAGCCACGTCCAAGGTTCTGGAGAGTGATTTCGAATTGCCTCCCTAAGGCTTTCTGAGAATTCAGCTGACAGGGACCATCTGTGCCATCTTCTTAGAGCAACAGTCACCCCAGGGAGTCTTTTAGCGCCAGCGCTCTTGGTTTCAAAGTGAGACACCATCATGTCTCTCACAACCCTGGCTGGGTACTCTTGTAACCTATGAGTCAGTTCTGCCCCAGCTCTGCCTTCTGGATCCCTTCCCTCACCTCCCCCAGCTGTGTGTGGCAGTGAGGTGCTGTGTCAGCGGCTTGTCCCCAGTCCCTGGACTTGTGACAGTGCTGTCCCTCTCGCCTGCCCTGCATTCTCCTCTTCATTCTTGGGAACTCAGCTTCGCCATCTTGACATCTGAGCAGCCTCCGGACAGGAGAGCTCTTGGTTCTCTGAGTGTGTGTTTTTCCTTCATCCGGAGGCTGTGTGGTCCCTAGGCTGGGTCTGGCTCACACCTTGCAGGCCACGTGTTACCTGTCTGACTTTGGAAGAGCAGGAGCAGATCCTCCTCTGTCCCGTTCCCCTCCCCAGGGGTCCACATGTGTGAAGCCTGCTGGGTCATTGTTCCTGTGGTGCCTGGGTCTCCTTTTTCCTGTTACAGAAACGAATACTACATGAAAATGACTGGCAATCATGGTGATCTCCTCTGTGTGTGTGTGTGTGTATGTGTGTGTGTGCGCGCGCACATATGTGCGTGCCTGAAGAAATAGGAATTTCAGGACTGGATCATCACCAGGGACAGTGCGCAGGTCCAGAGTTCAAGCCCCATGACTGACCAAAAAAAAAAAAAAAAAGTCAAACAGGGCTAGTCTCAGGTCCCGGAGCCACTGAGCTCTGAGACTTGCCTTTTTTCCTAGACCATGGAGGTCAGAGAAAATACAGTGTGCCCAGGACGCTCAGATCTTTGGGCTGTGAGGGAAGGGACGTCTAGGCTGTGTTCCTGATAGAGGTGCAGTTTCCAGCCGGAAGGAGGCCATCGGTGTGTACCTGTCCACCTGGAGGGACCTGGGATGAGGAATGGCCACAGGACTCTGGGCACTGTGATTCAGATGTTCCTGTTTCTGCCCTGGGCAATCAATGAGATGTACCTCATGTACAACCCTGGAAGAGATGTCACTGAGAAGCAGGCCAGGACAGTGTAGCTATGGACCTCGGGTCCGGTTGGTCTCTGGGACCAGAAGCATTTTCTCCACCGCCCAGCGGCTCATGGCCCTGGGATGCCCACCCCTGCTGGCTCTCGCTGCTGGACGTCCACATCAGGGTGTGGCTCTCCCAGGGCGGCCGTTCTCACAGCTCTCCCAAGACGTCCTCACGATGGGGCAGTGTTCCTCTCATCGTCTCAGTGCAGGGCTTTGCTGCCATCCCACACGGGACCCTTGGCTGGAGGGCAGCAAACCCCGGACCTCTGGATAACTTGGGCTGCCTTGGTGGGCTCTCCCTGGGAAGGTCTTGGAGTTGCAGCTGCTCGGGGGCCTCTGCCCCAGTCATCTCGGAAGGACATGGAGTGTCCAGTGACAAGGCAGTGCCCTGCGTTGGGAGGGAAGAGGCTGGGGGTGGCTAGCTGAGCCTTGGGGGTCCTTCCCTGAAGATCTGGGGCCCCTCGGGAGGTCTCTCTGGCCTAGAACCTCCAGTTGGGGAAGAAGGCAGTGAGCACAGGAGCGGGGACCTGGGTGGAACGGGTCACCGTGCCAGGCTTACACCCGGCTTGCTCTACTTTCCAAAATAGCTAATAAGGAAATTAATTTTGTCACCCAGATGTATTCAGTGAAAACATGTCAGGGAAAGACAATTAACCTCTGCACTGAGAATCCTTCCCAGATTAACCAAGTGCACATTTATAGATGTTGAGAGATGCAATTCAGGAGAGAGCCCAAGTCAGAGCTTTTTCCAGACTGAAGGGGTGGGGGGGGGGGGGGAGAGAGAGAGACAGAGACAGAGACAGCAGAGAGAGATACATGCACACAGACACAGACATGGAGGGAGGGAGGGAGGAAGAATGGAAGGGAAGTGGGGGAGAAGACAGAAGGGAGACAGAGACACACAGAGAGAGAGCGAGCGAGCAGGGCCTTATTGGGGACATGGCTGTCACTTTTACTTATTCAAGGCATTCACTACCCTTGGTTTTGGGTCAGGGTACGTCTTGACAAATGAAACCAAAACCCAGGAAAAGTTAGAACACTAACAAAGGGAATTTTCAATCTTCCCATAACCAGGTGGTCCCTCTGCTTGCTGATTCTGTATGGCTTTCTCCTGGGAACCCCAGGCCAGCAGGAAGTAGCTTGCTGGCCAGAAAGTAGCTTGCTGGCCAGAACAGTCTGGTTGGCTAGATCAATAGCACTGAGAATTCTCGCTTTTGTCTTTCCCTGGGGAGCAAGGAATTCCATCCTGGAAAGCCCTGTCCCTCACTTCTGGCACCTTTGTGGAGACCATGGTGGGGAGACTCTGCTCTGCTTGTGTGGGGCCCGCACAGAAGGCTGAGCCTGGATAGACAAGTTGGAGAAACTTCGTTGGGCAGAGACAGGTGTGGGGGTTGGCGGGTGGGATCTGGTGAGGGAGGGTGGGTGTCAGAGGGTGGGTTTCCCCCCTGGCCCTCTGCAGACTTGGTCCGCCTTGGGGAGCACTGGCTCAGGAAACAAGCCTGACAACTTCTCTGGGGACAGTCAGGTTTGGAGACCCTCAGGGGTCTTCTTTCTGTGTGACTTGGGTGTCAGTCCTGTTCCTGAGTTAGTGGCCGGCAGATGTCCCTGCAGAGCGGGCCCCGGAGCTTTTCTTGAGGGCGCAGTGGCTAGTAGCCAGCAGGCGATGTTGCTCCCGCTTGCTAAAATCCATACCTTTACAATTTCCTTCAACTCCGTGAAGAGCAAGCAGGACCAGAGACAGCCATACTTTTCAACTCCTGTTACATGACCGATTCTGAGAAGTAGGCATCAGGATGCATTCGGTAGGCCCGAGGGAAGTATTGCTGTGTTGAGCCAACAACAGGAAAACAGTGAGACCCTCAGATACTCAGCTTTTGTTCCCAGAAAACACAGGGACAACCCAGGGGTCACAATGCTGGCCAGCCACGGAAGGGAGGAACGAGAGACTAGGAGTCCAGGCCTCCAAGACTTAGCTGGAATTGAGCCTGGGCTCTTGTGTTAGTAACGTGGGGGGATATGGGAGGAACGTGGGGAAATGTCCCCTGTGAGAGGCTGAGAGAATGCCAGCCAGCCACTCATCTCTCGAACACTGCGGGCACAGACAAGAGACGAGGTGACAGAGGGTATCTGGAGAGGAATTTTCTGATGACCAGGCATTTTCTATCTAATCTTCCTAGGCAGATCGACACGTTTGCAGATGGCAGGCAGTGATACACGCACCTATCTTGAGTTCAGTTAGGCCGTTGCTCACTCTGCGTGACAAACCTCTCCCCACTCCCCAGCCAGTAAATAGGGGCACCTTTTCCACTTCTCTGGATCACAAGCTGGCCTGGACTAGGGCCTCCAAGTGCCCAGGGAAGGACCTGAGTGACATCCCATGGACCAGGCCAACTGATGGGGTTGGAGTGCCCTGGATGCAGATGACAGCGGTGTGGTGGGAAGGAGGCCCAGCCTAGGAGAGATGATCTCAGTTCACAGAGGCATGAGGCATGCAGCCCTGTGAGGGTCCCTGGGCCCAGCAGGGCTGGAGGGGCTTGTTCCTGGGATTCTGGTCTGTTCCTCTGGGGCCTTCTCTGTGCCTGGCCCTGAGCTGGGCGGCAGATATGTTCATCTCACCTCCCAAAGGTGGCAGCATGTCTGGTATTGGACTAGCACGAGACCCAGGACATCATTGACTGAGCACCAACTTCCCTCTGTCCCCATGTGCCACCTGCTCTGTTCCCCCCACCCCAGGCTGTGGTCTCAGAAATGGGTGAAGGCTGGAAGCCTTGGAAGGAGTAAGTTCTTTGGAGGGAAGGGGATGATGGGATGGAGGGCCAGGGCTAAGTCGGAATGTGCACAAGGCTGACGTTTTGCTAGGATGGCGCTGGTGGACTGCATCTCCATTGCTCTAAACAGAGCTAAGGAAAGGGGCTCTATCTACAGCATGAAGGCTCTGGCTTAGAGGAAGGAAGAGCCATGGGCCACTGGGGCTCTGACCTGTAAATGCGTTACTGGTGAACAGGGTGTCTGAAGCCTCAAGGATGGGTGGGAGCCACCGTATAGCCTCAACTCCTCTTACAGGATTCGTGATGCTTGGCGGGCAGCCCCTCGCCAGTGGCTGTGTGTACGTCTACAACGTTTTTAATTCAGACGCACTGATGGGGGGCCTGGGCGCATGCGCGCCCACGTGTGACGCTGTCCCGCACCCCAGGCACATGCGCACACATGTGTGACACTGCCCTGCATCCCAGGCACATGCGCACATGTGACACCGCCCCACCCCAGGCGCATGCGCACACGTGTGTGACGCCACCCCCCCCCCCAGGCGCATGCGCACACACGTGTGATTCCGCCCCACACGCAGGTGCATGCCCACACATGACAACGCTCCGTACTCCAGGCGCATGCGCACACACGTGCGATGCCACCCTGCATCCCAGGCGCATGTGCACACGTGTGACGCCCAGGACCGGAAAAGCTTCCGGAAGGCGCTGGCCCTCCTGGAGCCCTCTGCGCCCTTTAACTTCACGCGGCCCAGCAGACGCTCTCTGGGTCTGAGTCAAATTACATGGGAGCTCGAGGGAAAAACAAGGACCCCTCCGCACCGCGCTCTGCCTCCCATCTTTCCGTCCTCGAGAGGCGAAGGCCCAGGGCAGCGGCGGAGGCTGCGGGCGCGGGGCAAGTCCTGGCCAGGGCCGCGAGTCTGTCCAGGAGGCGCCCTGGGGACCTGGGGCCGGGCCGCGGGGAGGGTGCGGGGCGGGCGCGGCCGCTGCCCGCTGGGCGGCGGCGGATGGGCTTCCCCTGCTGCCTCTGGCCGCGCGGCAGGGACCGGGGACGGGCAGCAGGCTGGTGACAGGACAGGGGAAGTGGCGACCTGAAGAACAAGACCCTCACAGGACCTCGCAGCCGGCCCCACTTCCCCGTTCTCCCCGCAGGGTGCCTGGCCTGGCTCCCCTCCCACCCCGCCGGTGCGGTGCGCGCAGGGCGCCCCAGCGCTTCCCCTGCAGACTCCTCCCGACTCCGCTGCTTCTGCCGGTCCCACAGGGGCTGCGGGGCCTGCCCAGGGGTCAGCCGAGCCTGCAGGGGTCACGCACTCCTCAGGACCTTCTCAGTACTTCCTACTTAGACAGCGAGGCCCTGGCGGTCATGTGCGAGGGGGAGCGGGGGGCGGGGAGCCCTCACCCCGTGCTCTGCTGTCCTCATGGGGTCCGGAGGGTGGGGGCTGGGATCCCTCATGGAAGGTTCTAGTCCTTGGTGGTGGAAGGGTTAGCTTGGGGGAGGGACACAGAGGTGACTTCCCGGAGGCTCATCCCTCTGAGGTGTCTGCTTCATGAGCCCAGGGGACAAGCAGCACCTGCAGAGACCCCAACTCCTCAGAGGCACCAGGCCAGGGCTGCTTTCTTCATGCCTCTTGCTGAGATCTGCAGCTGGGACTTGTGTCCACCGGCCTCCGAGTTGTCTCTGGGTCCCTTTCCTTGAGCTATTTATTACCTCAGCCCAAGTGCCAACACACAGGGACTCTGAGGTACACAGCACTGCTCGGTCTCTAGTTAGGGGCATTGAGAAGGAAGCCCCCGCCCAGGACAGGCAGGCGGGAGGCGGGGAGTGAGGCTGGGGTCCTGCCTGCTGACACACCCTCACCCCATGGTCTCTCTTGCTCCCTTCCCCACTTTGGGTTCTCGGAGGTAGATTCCTGGGGGCATAGGCTTTGAGGGTAACTGTCTAAATACACTTGGTAGTGTAGTGAGACAGTATGAGAATAGTAGTGCAAATATCACGTTAGAGACAGCCCGTGTGCCACACACACACACTCGGCTTGGACGGCCGCCTGTCCTCCGCGTGGCAGCTGCCAGGCCCATTGGCCTGAAGTGGGCATTGGAAATGGAGACATCTAACCACTAACCCGCCAGGGCTCTGCTTCTCACCCCAGGCCCTTTTCCTGTACAGCTCCGTAAATCCAACGTTGACCGGGTCCCTTCCTGAGAACACGGGATTTGTCAAGGACCAAACATGTGACGGCTTGAAGCTCTGTGGTGGTAAGGCTGGAGACACTGGCACCCCTCTACGTTTCAGGCTGAGTACATCCCGTCCCCTCCTGCTCTCTGGGGTGGGGCTGTGACACCATGCAGACAGCCCTGCCCTGAGCCCCCACCAGCTCCCACCCCAGCCTGGGGGTTGTGATCTCGGGCCAAGCTCATCATTTCCAGAATCCCAGTTTCTTCCCTTGTAACAATAGCTGCTGGCAGGTTTGTTGGCTCCCTGGGCAGCCATGAAGCACCACAAACGGAGTGCCTGTGACATTCATTGGGTTGGAGTTCTGGAGGCCACAAGTCCAAGTTCAAGGCATCATTGGGGTGATTTTTTTTTTTTTTTTTTGTCGGTCATGGGGCTTGAACTCAGATCTTCAGCTCAAGGTGAGCGCTCTACCACTTGAGCCACAGCGCCACTTCTGGTTTTCTGGTGGTTCATTGGAAATAAGAGTCTCATGGCCTTTCCTGCCTGGGCTGGCTTTGAACTGTGATCCTCAGATCTCAGCCTCCTGAGTAGCTAGAACGACAGGCCTGAGCCACCAGAACCTGGCTAGGTAGGGTGGATTTTTTTTGAGGCTACAGGAAGAGTGGGCGTGGCCTCTGCTGGGTGCTTCTTTGCTTGTAGAAGCATCTTTCTCCTCTCCGTGTGGTCTCCGCTCCGGTGGGGCACAGGACAGATGGCCACAGTGCGGCCTGCTCTTGGCTGGAATGGAGGCTCTGTGGAGGACCATGTCCTGTGGCCAAGAGCCGCCCATACTCCAGACCTCCAGGAGGGTGGAAAAGAGATGAGTGAACTTTCTGAGTTGTCTTTTAGGAAGGAACTACAGTTATTTGAGGCCAGATTGGGAGGTCAGCTTTAAGAAGAGTATTGTGGTTGAGTGTGGTGGTATATGCCTGTAATCTTAGATACGTGGGAGGTGAAAAGTTTGCAAGACCCCATCTCAACTAGTCAAAAGCTGGAGTCAATGGCATGCACCTCCCATCCCAGATATGAGTAAATAGGAAGTATAAGTAGGGGTATGGTCCAAGCTGGTCTGGGCAAAAAGTGAGACCCTATTTGAAAAATAGTGGAAAGGGCTGGAGGTTGGCTCAAATGGTGCAGCACCTGCCTCACAAGTACAAGGCTTTGATTCAAGTCTTAATACTGCAGAGAGGGGGTGGAGAAGCAAGCAACTCTACATATGCCAGATATCCTGGGCCCTTGATACACATTTTTTTCCCCATGGGTGCTCATGGCTCCCCCACAAAGATAAGATTTTTATCATTCCAATTGTACCACCCTGTAAACTGAGACTCAAGGAATGTGGGGTGACTTGTCCCCAAAGCTGAGCTGCCAGTGCCTGGCTGCAGGATCACAGGCCCTGGAGCAACTGGAAGCAGATAGAAGGCCAAGGCAGATGTTTCTGTGTGTTGACACATACGTGTGTGGATGTTTGTGTGTATGCATTGTACATATGAGTGTCTCCACAGCTGTGCACGGATCTCAGGTACATGTGCATGTATATACATGTGCTGCAAATATGTGCAGTTAGTACATGTGTGTGCATGTATCTACGTGGGTGGGCCTACACGTGTGTGCATGTGTGTCCTGACTGTGCTACACGTCATGCTCTGGGTGGAGCAAGGGGACTGTGTTGAGGATCCTGGTCATTGTCCTGTGGGGTAGAGGAGACGGACTTGCAGCAAGCTTCTTGGAGAACTCGCAGTGAGGCATGAAGGAGGCCTGTGAAATGCGCGGCTGAGTGTATGTTTGGACAGCTTCTTGGAGAGTGGGTTGGAGGTCAGGTTTGGGGTGGAGGGCTGAGGGACGGGCTGGGCTGGGAGAAGAGGCCTTGTTAGGAGGCTGTTGTAAAAATCAGGAGAAGGCTGAGGGCAGCTGGTGCTGGCGGCTGGCTGGAGAGGCCATGGGTGTCTGAGATGGAAGAGGTGGAATCTGCGGGCCATAATAGACCAGATTGGGGGGGTCCAGGGGTCAGGGGTCCAGCATGTACTCTGGATTGGTCCCTGACTCATCCTACCCAGGAAGAGAGGCATGGGATGGGGCAAAGGGGCTTTGAATCAGGGTTTTGATACACCAAAGCCCCAATTCTCTGTGTCTTACATCTAAAAGAAAGGAGGGGAGTGGCCCATTGCTGGGGTATTCCAGCCTGATCAGACAGCCTTTTAGAGGAGGCATCTAGAGGGCAGGCAGAGGGCTGACCCATGTGGTCCCACACAGCTCACAGAGCCCAAGTCTGAGGCAGATGCTAAGGTCAGAGGAAAGAGCAGGAGCTAGGACAGGCCTGGAAGCCCTGGCCTTGGCCTTGAATACCCCAGGCTCTCAGAACACACAGGCCCCCAGAGCCCAGGGTGTGAGTGGGGAGTGACCGTGTGCAGGCTCCCCCTCTGCCCATGCTGCCCTCGCCTGTGCTCCCTGACACTACTTCAGAGCTCACATGCTGTCCTGGGGCTCCTGGCATCGCTGCCTGATGCATCCAGCGCTGCCATCTTCCAGCTGATAAGGTATCAGCCCTCTGACTAAGAGATGGCTTCCCTAAGTGCTTCCCTCTGGCCAAGCTAAATATTAATTATCCTCCTTTATTCATGATTATTCATGGATGTCATCACACCACCAAGCAAAATGTCAGAGCAGGGAGACCCGGAAGGCAGTGAGTGGAGCGGTGGGTGGAGTGAGCTGTTCATGCGTGGGAGTCGGGCCTGCTCACTCCCCGGGAGCTTCCGAACAGTGACCATGCCCTGGTGAGGCGAGGTTGGAAGGACGGGAAGTAGTTTGCCCAGCCTGGGCACTCAGGTGACAGATGCTTCTAGAACAAGAGTTGGATGGAATTTGTCCTTGATTGTCCTGAGAGGAGGTTTCTGTTTTTGATGGTTAAGTCAACAGCTACAGGAGCTATAATGTGCCAGGAGTGTGTAAGAGAAAAAGAGAGTGGCACAGGTCAGATGATTAGGCTGTGTGTGTGTGTGTGTGTGTGTGTGTGTAGTTTGGAAGTCTTTGCTGTGTGTGTGTGTGTGTGTGTGTGTGTGTGCATGTGCACATGCATGTGTGTACACGGGTGACTTGGGAGCACATGGCATATTGGTGGTGACCCCGTCCTGATGGGCTCTGGGGAGAGACCTTTATTACATGCCAACAGCTGCAGCGCACTGGTGCTCACTGAGTTTCTGCTTGGTGCTGGGCCGGCTCTGCTTGCTCCCACTCAACCGCCTATGTGCCTGCTCCCTTACTTCGGAGGACAACCTTGGAGGGAGGCGGTGAAGGAGGAAGGAGTCGGAGTGAAGCCTGGAACAGACAGAGCCTAGCCCATCCTTCTAATTACTTCCAAGCAGTGGAGCAGATCTGCAATTATATCATGAGGTCATCTTCATTAGAATGACATAAAATGTCTAATTACATACGGTGACATCTTTTCCATTCTTGTCATAGTTGAAATAGAAAAGCTTCCAGCTCCAGTGGTGAGTTTGGAATTCTTCTCTATCAGGTCTCCCCGTCTCTGTTTCTCTCTCATCCTGGTCACTGGCCTCCAGCAGTGCACAAGCCTGTGTGCCTGCTGGCCGCCCCAGCACCATCTGCTTGTGGAGGGAGAGGTGGGGTGGAGGTCCAGGAGGCTTCCTCTTCCTTATAGGGGCCCAACCTTCATTTTCCTGGATGCAAAACCCATCCCAGGACACCTGCTCTAGATGCCATTGTGGAGTACTGGTTCATTGTCCCCACTGGTTAGAGAAGGAAAAGGCAAGAACTCATTTATAGCAGACAGAGAAAGTTTATTTGAGAGCAAAAGGAAAGCTGGGAAAGGAAAGCCACGAAACAGACTCCAAGGAGCCAGCCCCAAAGCTGGGAGTCCAGTGGAGTCCTCTTGGAGGGCAGTTGTTATAGTTCACGGCTTCTTCCATACCTCCTCCTCCCCTGGGCCTTGCACAGATTGCTTGGTGGCTTGTGTTTGAAGTACCCTGGCTATCTTTCATGGAATGGCAGGAATCTAGGGCATTGTCGGAAGAAGAGACAGTTGAGAGGGAGCTCAGGGCATTGTGGAAGAAGAGACAGTTGAGCAGGAGTCCAGGGCATTGTGGGAAGAAGAGACACTTGAGAAGGAGTCCAGGGCATTATGGGAAGAAGAGACAGTTGAGCAGGAGCCTTGGGCATTGTGGGAGGAAGAGATAGTTGAACAGGAGTCCAGGGCATTGTGGGAAGAGGAAACAGTTGAGCAGGAGCCCAGGGCATTGTGGGAAGAAGAGACACTTGAGAAGGAGTCCAGGGCATTATGGGAAGAAGAGACAGTTGAGCAGGAGCCTTGGGCATTGTGGGAGGAAGAGATAGTTGAACAGGAGTCCAGGGCATTGTGGGAAGAGGAGACAGTTGAGAGGGAGCTCAGGGAATTGTGGAAGAAGAGACAGTTGAGCAGGAGTCCAGGGCATTGTGGGAAGAAGAGACACTTGAGAAGGAGTCCAGGGCATTATGGGAAGAAGAGACAGTTGAGCAGGAGCCTTGGGCATTGTGGGAGGAAGAGATAGTTGAACAGGAGTCCAGGGCATTGTGGGAAGAGGAAACAGTTGAGCAGGAGCCCAGGGCATTGTGGGAAGAAGAGACACTTGAGAAGGAGTCCAGGGCATTATGGGAAGAAGAGACAGTTGAGCAGGAGCCTTGGGCATTGTGGGAGGAAGAGATAGTTGAACAGGAGTCCAGGGCATTGTGGGAAGAGGAGACAGTTGAGAGGGAGCTCAGGGAATTGTGGAAGAAGAGACAGTTGAACGGGAGCCCAGGGCATTGTGGGAAGAAGAGACAGTTGAGAAGGAGCCCAGAGCATTGTGGGAAGAAGAGATAGTTTAGCAGGAGCCCTGGGCATTATGGGAAGAAGAGACAGTTGAGTGGGAGCCCTGGGCATTGTGGGAAGAAGAAACAGTTGAGCGGGAGCCCAGGGCATTGTGGGAAGAAGAGACAGTTGAGCAGGAGTCCAGGGCATTGTGGGAAGAGGAGACAGTTGAGAGGGAGCTCAGGGAATTGTGGAAGAAGAGACAGTTGAACGGGAGCCCAGGGCATTGTGGGAAGAAGAGACAGTTGAGAAGGAGCCCAGAGCATTGTGGGAAGAAGAGATAGTTTAGCAGGAGCCCTGGGCATTATGGGAAGAAGAGACAGTTGAGTGGGAGCCCAGGGCATTATGGGAAGAAGAAACAGTTGAGCGGGAGCCCAGGGCATTGTGGGAAGAAGAGACAGTTGAGCAGGAGCCCAGGGTATTGTGGGCAGAAGAAGCTCCATGTTGTCTGCCACATGTTATGCTCACCATTAAAAAAAGTCCTTTTCCAACTATACCTGGGCCAGCTTCCGCATGGAGGACAGAGATGAGGGCCCTGCCCCTCTAGCCCTCAGTTTCTTCATCTGTGAAATGGAGTGAGCGGTACTGACCTGAGAGAGAAGGTCAAAAACAGGCTGGACCTTAGCAATGGTGCTGCCTGAGGGGATTTTGCTGCTAAAGCCAGGGAATACAATCCCTTCGCACAGGTGGGGTACATGGTCAGTGTGAACGTCCTTGTCCTGCACCACTGGCTGTGGGAGTGCAGCCCCAGCTCCCCAGCCTGAGGGGCACAGAGACGCCCCCAGGTGTCTTGGGGACTCTCAGGACAGAGCTCACCCCTTGTCACCCGGATGGCCTCCCTGGGTTTTCCCCACGCGTGGCCTCTGGCCAGCTGCTCTCTCCCCGAGTGTGACACAGCCCTGCCCTGCGTCCTCGGCTGTGGTGTGAGGGGGAGGGGCGCAGCACTGCTCACTGGCCCCAGGCCCGCCCCCCTTTCCTGCAGGGGCCTGGGGTGGGGGTTCCTTCTCCTCTCTCAGGGCCTTGCATCCCGTCCCCTGTTCTCTTGCGCTTGGACTTGAATCAGAGACAACACTCTACTGGAGAAGCTGCATGTGGGGCACTTGGCCCTTGAGGGCTTCCCCTGAGCCTGGGGGAAACCCTTGGCCCGCCCCACATCTGGAGCACGTCTGTGGCTGATCTCAGAGACAGTCTTCCCCGAGGTGCCCTCCCAGCATACATTTACAGCTATGCTTACAACCCCACGTTTACCAAAAGTGACCTCACTGCTGGCACAACTAGCCAGACTTGTGTAGAATAGAATAAAATGTTCTAGTGGGGAGTTTCTCTTCTCTTCTCCCCCCCACTCTCTCTCTCTCTCTCTCTCTCTATATATATATATATATATATAAAATGAGAACATTTAAAATCATGACAAAAATGCACATACAGTGACCATCATCATCCCTCGTAAGTGTGCAGTTTTCCACAATTTTCAGTCTTTGGTACTTGTCACCGCTCCCTCCCCCCATCCCGTTTCTTCCTGTTTCGTGTGGGCTGGGCCCACAGGCAGTGCTGTGCGCCCCAGCAACACCTCCCAGTTGTCGCTTGGGGCTCTGCCTGAGTCTGATGTGGGCACCAGAATCCTCTCCTTGTCTCTCTGAGTCTCTGACTTGGGGCAGAGTGTCTTCAGACTTTCTGTCTGTATGCTATAAACCACGAAGCTCCCCTTGGGGAGTGAAGAAAATCAGATACAGCAGTCTAGAGGGGCTGGCACCAGTGGCCTGGAAATGGGCCTCTGGCGGTGACCGCCTTGGGGCAGACAGAAGCAGCCGACTGGGCCAAGCAGGAAGTGACCAGGATGGACTCTGTTGGAGCACATTAAAAAAAAACAAGAGTTAGTCCAGCCAGGTGAACTGTGTACTAGGCTGGCCTGCGGCTGAGCGCTGACCTCCTGTGACGAACCATCGATCCAGACTCTCCACTTCCCCTCGGTGCCTTCTCTGCACAGGAAAGTCCCTGCAGGTGTGAGCCAAGCCACACAAAGCAGCTTGGGAGATAGCAGCCCAGGAAAAATAATTCCACCTGTAAACACCTGTGTTAACAAGTGCTATGTTTGTACAGCTATTTTCTCTTTCAAACGCTGTTTGCACACACCTATTCTCTTACCCTGCTCAGGTGTGTCTCTCATGGCATCTGCAGACCTGCTGGCTGAGGGCCAACCTGCCCCCGGAAATGCCTGCGTCCTCTGCTTGGCGACCTGGGGCGGGGGTGTGGGAGGAGCTGGGGCTCTGGCTCAGGAGCAGTCAGGCTGTTGGCTTGGTCTCTTGGACTTTAGCCGGTCCCCTGGAGCGTGAGGTCTGAGGTCTCTGGTGACTTCTGGAAGCCCCTGGGGGGACAGTGACCCCAGCTGGATGAAAGAGGACACCTGCTCTTTTCCATGCCAGCTCAGGCCACTTTGCATTTTCACAGCTAGAGGAAATTTGAACCTCTCCACCAGCTGGTCACAGCAGTGGCTAGACCCACACAGGGGAGTAGGGGACCCCCAGAAATCTAAAATGAACCCTGTGAAGGATGGTGGGGAGGAGAGTCAGTGTGGCTGTTCAGTGCAGCTTTCTAGCAGCCCCTGGAAACCTCTAGAATCCTTCAGGAGCAGCTTGGACTCCTTGGGAGCCTTTTGGACTTTTGTCTGGCTCTGGCTCCTGGTCCCAGAGCATCAGCCAGGATGGTGACAGCCATCGGGCCTAGACCCCGGGGGGCTCATTCACTGGGCCTGCAGTCCAAGGTTGACTCCCCTGGCAGGGGTGGGGAGGGAGAGAGAGAAGAGATCACTGTCTGTGTATTTATATACTAAAAACCTCTTATTTAGAATAGCGGTGCATTTACAGACTAGTTGCAGAAGTAGCAGAGAGTTAGCAGGTGCTGGTGGCTCATGCCTGCAATTCTAGCTAGTCAGGAGGCTGAGATCTGAGGATTGCAGTTCGAAACTAGCCAAGGCAGGAAAGTCTGTGAGATGTTTATCATCAATTAGCCACAAAAAGCTAGACGTGGAGCTATGGCTCCAGTGGCAGAGTGCTAACCTTGAGCGAGAAAAGCTCAGGGATAGCACCCAGGCCTTGAGCTCAAGCCCTTAGACAGGTGAACAAAGAAACACCCAAAAAGGAGAGTGGAGAGGAGAGACACCGCATTGTCAACAGCTTGCAGCACTTAAGTTCACTTCTTTCCATACAGAACCAGCAGCTAGACTTCACAGCTGACTTGGGTTGTAGCATGCTCCTCCAAGTCATCTTTCCATCACAGGGTCCCCTGAGTGTCCCACATCCCATTTGGCTGTCACAGCCCCAGGAGCCTTTGCTGACCTCTAATAGTTTCTCAGACTCTCATTGTCCTTGACAGTTTTGGGGAGCATTTGACCAGACAATTTGGATAGTATTCCTCAATTTGGGCGTATCCAGAATTGTTATGGTTAGATAGAATTTGGGATTTGGACGGGAAGACTGTCGAGGCGAAGAGCTATCTTCGTTCATCCTGAAAAGAGTGTATACTATCAGCATGACCAACACTGTTGTTGGCCTTGGTCATCTGGTTGAGGTCAGAGTCATCAGATTTCTCTGTGGGCAAGTTCTCTTCTGATGGACACCTTTCCATGCGTTCTTAAAGGGCCGGTACTGGGGCACTGCCTCCATCCAAGGGAGATGGAGACTGGAGGCTCCACCTCTGGCGGTGGGTAGGGGGTGGGGTGCCTAGATTATCTGGACTCTTTAAAAGGACCAATAATCTCTTCTCCCCATGTCTTACTTACCCAATCATTCAATTTAATCAGCATGGACTCACAGACGTTTACCTTTACACTTCAGGCTACAGACCAATGCTTCACAGCTTTTTGCTGCTTACACGTCCCCGCGTTGGGAGGCGGGCCCTCTCCCAAGGCTCCGGGTACCCCTGCCATCTCCTGCCTTTCACTTTATGAATACTTCCTTACTTCAGGGGAGGGTGCTTTTACTGAACACCTGCTGAGGGCTGGTTTAGGCACTTGATTTGCATTTTCATTGCTCAATAACTCACGAGGACAGCCCTCCTCTTCCTCTTCCTCACAGGCTCACAGGTTTCACTCTCGTCCTGGCAACAAGTCTCTAGATGGAGAGGGGCAGAGCCAAGGTCATATTCTAATGGGGGCGGGAACGAGACTGCCTCTCCAAAGGAGAGTTGTGGGTCTTTTGCCTGGCATAAGGGAGGCGCTCAAGACAGCGCTAGTCTTCCTGTTCTTGCTACTAAATGATGGATCCGCTTTCTGTCCTGTGCTGATCGGCCTGGATTGGATCAAGTGGTCGTCTCAGACAACCACATTTCCTGATGCTGCTTGCTGGCCCAGGGGGTGGCTGACTGGAGGGGATGGGTCATGAGGGGAGAGGGCAGAGGAGGGAGGAGGCCTCTGAAGACCATGTCCGCTGGCTGCAATCAGCTTTGCAATTCTGCCACTGAGAGAAGATGACTTAAAACAGAGGGTTTTACACTGAAAATGTGGCCTGCCAGGGACACCTTCTCTCATTGCCCATGTTTTGTTGTTTTAGTTTTTAGCACAGGGGATACTGCCTGGCTGGGCATGGACTGGTTATTAGAGCAGCCTGGTCTAATAACCTGGTAGCTATGCTTGCTTCTTTGGTCATAAATCCAGGTCTGGTTTCATTGTTCTTAGATCTGTGTCTCCATCTTGGTACATTCCTCCTCTCTACCCAGAAATGCTATTGGCTAGCTTCTGCCAACAAGTAGGACTTGGTTGGGGTGTGAGGTTGGGTTTCCGGTATGAATTTCTGACATGGTTACAGGTGCTGAAACTAGGGGCTAAATCCTGGCTGTAGGTGGGATGTGGTCGCACATTCTTTTTCCTGCAGGAGCTTGTGTGGGTGAGTTCACCTGAGCAGGAAGGGGGAGGCTTGGGAAGCAGGTGATGCGGCAGGGCTGAGGAAGCTGCTGAGACGAATGATGTGAAAGCCTGACTTTCAGTCCCCAGAACAAGCTGAAGATCATTTGTCTAATGAGGACACAGATTAGGGATCCAAGCCTCTGGCTAAGATAGTAGGTATCTCAGGTTCAGCAGACCAGAGACTGAAGGGAGGAAAATAGGACTCAAAACATGAATACTCAGCTCCAGTCCTCTCAGGACAGCTAAAGGTCTGGTGTGTTACAGACACAGAGGGAGTGAGGGGTAAGAACAAGGTTCAAGGGCAAGGCCATGGCCGCCTCCTGCTATGAATATGCTGTAGGAGCAGCAGCACCTGTACAGCGATGCTTGTTGCAGCTTCATTTGCAGTAGGATGGAATGGACAGCAGCCAATGAAAATGTTCATCAGATTTCTTTAGGCTAAGCACATGGATGGTAGACTACACTGGAGAAAAAAGAATGGCTCATGCGAATTGATATGGAAAGTGTTGCAAAGATACACCGCTGAAGTGAAGACAGCAAACTGCAAACATTGTACACCCATCCCAAGAAAAGCAGACTTGCAGTGACCTATTGCATTGTCTGCTGAGTCAGTTAAAGCAGATTCTCCTGCAGTAACAGAAAATCAACTGGCCCTGGCTAGGAACAGTTCATTCTTTTCTCATGCAGCACTAGGTCTGGTTCTGCTGCTTACAAGGTCTCCAGAGACCCAGTTTCTTTCTCTTCTGCTCAACCTTCTTGAAACATGTTGACTTTTTTTTTGAACCTTTTCGTATTTTTTAACCCCAATGGTTCCAAAAAGGCTGTAAAATCATACCCAAGTTTGAGGAATGGCTAATGTCAGACACAGTTGCCTTTGTTTGTAATCTGGAAAGAAAAAAGTTTCCCAGATGCTACCTGGGTCCCTTGTGTCCTTGCTATGAGCCAATTGCCTGCATGTCTCTTTAGCTAGATTAGAGCCTGTACCTATTTCTAGTCTCAAGGGAGTCTGGAAATGCAAGTATATGGCATTCTAGCCACTCCAGAGTGTTTAGAGAAGAAGAAAGTTTAGAAGAAAATGTTCAGTTGGGCAGCCCTGGGCCCATGTGTGTTGGAAGACATTATCTGGGTATTCTTGACAATAGTTATATTTGGTACATAGGATGTGAGGTCTGAGAAGGGAGAATGGCTTATTATTATTATATAGGCTGGATGCTTTGACTTTTATGTTACCATGTAAGATTCTAGAGTTGCTCATTGGGAGCTGCTACCTCTAGGGCTATGCCAAGGATGGAAGTAGACATTTCCAGCTAAGAAGCAAGAAAGTGCTAAGCAAGAAAGAGCATGTATGATTCTTTGAGTGACACACACACACACACACACACACACACACACACACACACCTGCCAGGTGCTGGTGGCCCACACCTATAATCCTATCTTACTCAGGAGCCTGAGATCTGAGGATTGTTTGAAGCTAGCTCGGGCAGGAAAATCTGTGATACTCTTATCTCCAATTAAATAATAGGAAAAGCTGGAAGTGGTGCTGTGAGTCAAATGGTAGAGTGCTAACCTTGAGCAAAAGTTGCTTAGGGACAGCGCCAGGGCATAGAGTTCTAGTTGTAGGACCGCTAGGAAAAACAAAAACAAAAAACAAAACCCCCACAAAAGCCAAAAAACAAAAACAAACCCAACCCAAAGGTCAAGTAGAGTCAAGGAGCAGTGTGTAGTATGTCATGTGGAGTGAGTTGACTCAGGGGACAGTGCTGGGAAGATCCCCAGCCTCCTGCTTGTAGGGATAAAGGCCATTTATGGACTTCCTGCAGCTGAGCCCTTGAGTGCATGGGCTGCAATCCTGGGCAGTCCAGGCCGAGATGGGGGATGGGTGAGGGGGCCCCCTCCCTACCTTCCAGGTTTGTCTGGGGGCAAACCGGGGCTATGGCTCATTATCCCCTTTGGGTGATATTGAGGGGTGGAGCAGAGAGCTCGGAGAACCCTGTTCCCCCATTTTTTCCCCCCGCATTTACTATCTCTCTTGCTGTCCTGTCTCTCAGAAGGCAGTGTTGAAACCAAGTCTTCAGGAAAGTCCCCTTTGCTTTGCTACTGAGACTGACAGAAGCTTCTAATTCTGCCAACCAGCCAGACACGAGTCTCTGACGACGTAGCAAAGAGCAGAAATGGGAAGCTGTTCTCAAGTCACTGCTTGAACCAGAGGACTGGGATGAAATTGGGAGAGAGCTAAGAGACACGTCATTGTACTTTTGCTGGGGGCGGCGGCCGGGGCGGGGCGGGGGGGGGGGGGGGGAGACGCTTACCTCTGATGGAGCGGGGGAGGGAGTGGGTATTTGTATCCCTGCACGGGTGGTGGTGGTCCATAAAGGAGTGGAGGGCTCGGGTTCTAGTTGGTGTAAAGGAGTGGAGGGCTCGGGTTCTAGTTGGTGTTCGCACACAGGGATTGGCCTGTGGCGACTCTGCGGGAGGGACGTATTCTGGCTGGACTTACCGATTGGTTCTCTTGAGCAGGAGTGGAATGCTCTGGTCTTGTTCTGGTTTGAGAGTTGAGTGGCAGGAATCTGCAGCTCTTCATCAGCCTCAGCTTGAATCTTTAATAATTTCTTCAGTAGAGGGAATTCTTATCACTGTTTCAAATGATTTCAGTGTTGATGCAGTTCCTAACAAAATGTGTTTGATTTGTCCCTATACGTGCAAGAGGAAGGCCAGGCTGGCATAACTTCTGCTCATAACAGAACGCCGGGTAGGATGGAGCTCCGGCACTCCTGCAAGGACTGGACTGGACCATACAATTCAGGGAAGACTTTTATAGAGACTCCTAGGTTTTTAAGGTAGCCCTTCTGGATATTCATGAAACACTCAAATTGGGTAGGTCTGAGAACCTAACAGCTTGCATGCCAGTCCGAGCTTGTTGTGAGGAAAAAGGAAAACCGCTTCTAGGTATGTTAAGGACTTTAATCCAGGAGAGTTGGGACTTTAATCCAGGAGAGTTGTTCTTCTTTATTTTCGTATTGTGTGTATGTGTGTGTGTGTGTGTGTGTGTGTGTGTGTGTGTTCTGATACCTCAATTTGAATCAGGCCTTATACTCTGACTCAGCTGTTTTGCTCATCTATGCCACTTGAGCCGCTTCTCTAGTCCGGCATTTTGTTGTTCACTGGAGAGTCTTGAACACTTTTCTGTGCAGGCTAGCTTCAAACTTGGATCCTTAGATCTCAGTCTCCTAAGTAGCTAGGATTATAGGCATGAGGGCCTGGCAGGGAGTTCTTTACTAAATCAGTAAAAGAGCTACAGGAGCAGCTCTGATTTGTTTCTCTGAAGTAACCCTAGAAGAATCTAGAAGTGGTCATCGGGAGAGCTGCAAACTTGAAGCTATGCCAAGGGCCAACCTAGAAGTTGCCAGTTAAGGAGAATGAAGCATCTAAGCAAGAAGCTACCGCCCAATCTGCTTTTGATGGAGAATGTCCAGGCAGAGCTGCCACTCAGGGCTTAGCTCTAGGTACTCAGGCTCTAGAAGATGGACACTGTGATGTTGCTTCTAAAAAACACTATTTCTGCAGGGTGCTGGTGGCTCACTCTTGTAATCCTAGCTACTTAGGAGGCTGAGATCTGAGGATCGTGGTTTGAAGCCAGACAGGGGAGAAAAGTCCCCATGAGACTCTTAACTCCACAGAAGTGGCGCTGTGGCTCAAGTGGTAGAAGTGGTAGAACTCTAGCCTTGAGCTGAAGAGCTCAAGGATAGTGCCCAGGCCTAGAGTGCAAATACCACAACCGACAACTCCCCCGTTCCCCCCAAATACCCACAGTTTCTATGCTACTGAATTTGCAGTAGTGAGGAACACTGAGAGGAGACAGTCTGTTCACTCCTGGCTTGTAAAAGCATCTCTGGTGCAAGCGACTGGCTGTCGAGAACCCCAGCTAAAGGGAAGCTCTGGAACGCACCTCCCTGATGCTTTCTCCCCACAGGGAAGAGGGCAGGTGATCCATTCCCCAGTCCTGCATATGGCGCCCTGTCTATAGCTGCTACAAGGCAAGGGAAATTCCTCAAGAAGAGTTGGACTAGGAATCAGGCTGCTCTTGGAGAGGGCCCGCGTGCCCTCCCCGTTCTAAAACATGATATGAGGTCAGCTCTGTTGACCTTTGGCATGTGACCTGGGCCAAGCCCCGATGGCCCAGGGTGCGGTGATGAGGTGTGTGGTGAGCTAGAAGTGCCCATGGCTTTTGTCTTAGCTCACACTCCGGAGTCTGAGCTGGGCAGGTCTCAGAAGGACTTCTGTGAAAAGCAGCTGTTGCTTCCTGAGTTTGCCAGGCCTCAAGCACACTCCACAGGGCGACTTTCTGAGAGCTGCTGAGGATCAAAGCGAGCGAAGAGGAAGTGTGGTAAGTGTCTGGAGGATGCTGAGCTCCTAACGCCCAATTCCTCCCTCCCCGCCCCTGCAGAGCCCAGGGAGGCCCGTTCCCCTGGGGAGGGCACGGAGGGAGACCGCAGGGTAAGGGCAGAGCTCCGCTACGAATGCATCTCAGCCCTGTGGTCCTCCGGCTGCCTGCAGCCAGCCGGGCGTCCTGGCTCAGTGGGCAGGGCAGGAAGATGGGCACGGGGAGGGGAGGACATGGCGCTGTTCTGCCTGGGAACTCAGGCCTTCAGCTGAAGGCTGGTAAATGTTTACCAACAGGCACCCCTCCTTCCCAGAATGGCTCTAGTCCACCCTGGTAATGGTAATCTCTAGTGAATTCCACGCACCAGGTCACATAGCAGCCAGCTGCCAGGTCCACAGACTCTCAGTTCTGAGCTCCGTGCACAAGCTATTGTTTTCTAAGAGGTATCTATGTTTCTTCATCTAGAAAAGTGCTATTGGTTTGCAATTAGGAGCACCTGTCTTTAATGGTTATCTTGAGTATAGAATGATGCTAGATTTTATTTATTTATTTTATTTTTTGGTGCTGGTTCTTGGGCTTGAACTCAGGTCCTTACACTTTGGCTTAATCTTTTTTTTTTTTTTTTTTTTTCCATTCAAGGCTAGAGCTCTACCATTTAAGCCATTTCTGGCTTTTTGGTGGTTAACTGGATGGAAAAGTCTCACAGACTTTTCTGCCTGGATTCTCAGATCTCAGCCTCTTGAGAAGCTAGGATTGCAGGCATGAGCCTCTGGTGCCCAGCTCTAGATACTTTTAATCACACACAGTGGGAACAGGTTACTGGCATGTGTCAAAAATCACAGTTACAACAGATACAAGCTGTTACCTCATATCATCTGTATTAAAGTTTGTGGTCTTTGGAAGGGGGTGGGCTTGCTGGGAAGGCGGACTGTGATCAGCACCCTGCCTTGCTTGGTACCCAGGGCCTCCCAGGCAAGTCCTCTGCTGCTAGCTTAGGCAGATGTAAGGGCTTCAGGGTATCCCGCTGTGTCCTTTTACCCTAGGCTGGGTGCAAGCGCCTCCCAGGTCTCCATTCTGCAGCCAGCATCTCCAGGGGTTTCTGTGACCTCAGGTGCTCCCCCTGCAGGGTTGAGGTGGGCAGAGCCAGGAATGAATGTCAGATTCCTGACCTGCTTTTCCGGAGCTCTGCAATATGGCCTGGTTTACTTTCTCTGAATCTTTGTGTGCTTGCTGTCTAGGTTAGTGACATAGACGGTTGCTGTTCATATGTGCGCAGTGAGCTTTCTACTGAGCATCTCCTTTGTGCCAGGTTCTGTTGTAGGTGCAAGAATTAATAGACACCAGCAACCACGAACAACCGTGAGTTACAGAGAGCCCTTGAAGTCCGTTGGGGGAAAAGACCATTTAGTGGACGATGCCCGAGCATGACCAGGCAGGAGGACGTGGGAACAGAAGCTGGTTGGAGCCGTGGGAAAAGGCCCCAGAGGGTTTCCAAAGGCCAGGTGGTCAGGAGGGAGGCTGTGCGTGGGCACGCAGGTGTTTGGCCCTGTCCCAGGGGAACCTGTGAAGCAGCCGGCTGGATCCGAGTCATCTGGAATGCTGTGTGACCCGGATGATTCCGGAGAGGGGCCTCTGCGGCAGATCTTTGAGGAGATAAATGTACGCGCTGGGCTGGACCAGTGCAAGGCCAGGCGCCGTGTGGGTGCCGCCGGGCAGTCGTTCATTGCATCCTTGTGAAACCCGCCGAGGTGGAGCACCATCTTAGGGACCTGGGGCACAGACTGTCCACCAGGCTGCAGCGTCAGAGCTGCCCCAAGGCTGCAGAGGCAGGACATTCAGAGTGGGCGTTCAGGAGCCTGCTCTGGGTCCTCAGCTTCACCTCAGTTCTGCTGTCTCCTCTTGTCTGTCCTTCCTTTCTGTCAGGAGGTGGAAAAACCACAAGCCACAATCCTGAATGGGCCCTTTCTTCCCTTGGGGACACCTGGATGAGGTTGGGGGCCGGAGGAAGCTGGGTGGCAGCAGGTGTAGAATGGCTTCTGTTTGCTTCTTGGTTCTCAAGTGTTTCCTCTGATACCATTCACAGAGAGCTTAGTGGCTGGGCTGGGCGGGACTGCCTTCACCCTACCCCCAGGGTTGGAGGCGTCCAGGAGGAGGAGGAGAAGAAGGAAGCTGAGGAGGAGGAGGGGGGGGGAGGATGCAGGGCAGGAGTCACAGGATGGAGGGAAGGCCACGGTGAGCGGGAGGTGGCAGCCATGCGCGGTATCTGGGCAGGACCCCAGCCCGCTTTGCCTTGAAGGCTTTGGAAAGCCCGCTCCCTCGCTCCACACACGCTTCCTCTGAGACACTGGCTGTGAGGGCGGCCATCCACGACGCAGGGAGGGGATAGCATCTATCAGGACTGAGTGTATTTAGCAGACAGGAAGTGAGCCCCGCGGCTCATCTTTGACTCTGCAGTGGGTGTGTTAGCTCCGCTAGCACCCCTGATCCCAGTCTGGCTACAGTGCCCAGCAAAAGGGAAATACTTTGGGCTGTGCCGGTGCTGTTGACAAGTCCCTTTTTCTCGTGTCTCTCTGTCTCTGTCACCTGTTTCTTTCTATGCTGGGGTTGTCCCAATGTGAATGTCATTTTACCAGGGACTGAGTCATTCTGCTGGATTTTTTTCCCCCTCAGCCATGTCCTACTTAGTAAATGGCTTTTAAGAGTAGGAAAATGCACTGGACTATTTTTAAGTGTTCCTAGCATCAGTGTTGCTAATTCCCAGAACCAACACCAATGGCTTTCCTGGCCTTCGATGTATGCCAGCACTTGGCAACTGCATGAACTTTAGCAAAGTGGACTTGCCGAGTGTCACTGTGATCATCTCTAAAATGGGCTAACCCATCCCCCTTGGGGTAAAGGGTGAAAGGAGAAAAGGGCATGAGCCCGGATGCAGGCATCTGTTGCCCGAGAGGAGTTCAGAAAACCTTTCTTGTTTTCTGATCAAACTTAACCATGCTAAGACCAGCCTCAGGGGACTGACTGATGATATTCCTCTCCCCCCTCCCCCCTGCTGTTTATCTGTTTAAAATCTACTTTTGATTGGACACTGGAGGAATCAAATGGAAACCTGCTCTTAAATTGTCTAACGGGGGAAGTCTTGGCAACTTCTGTTCAGCCAGTGCACGTTGGCCCAACTGCTCGGGTTCATTGGTGTGGGCGTCCAGGGAGGGAGGCGGGCACTGCCCTGGCAGGAGGGCCTCTGTCTAGGGAAAGCGATGCAGAAATGATCATGAGGACAGCAGTAACTGTGTGCAGCTGCGGCGACACCTAGCTCGGGCGAGGGCAGTCCGAGCCTGGCACCTTCCCAAATGTGATCGTTGTTATGGATGGTCAGGGCATATTCCAGGGGCAGTGGTGTTAGAAGTTAGACCAGGCTGGAAATCTGGAATTTTGATGGGTACGCTCAGGGCAGGAGCATTGTCTCAGGATAGACGGGGAGGAACGTGTTACATTCCAAGAAAGAAACGCATCTACGCACAGCACAAACAACAGCTTTCGTCACTCAGTGTCTGCGGAGTGCTGGACGCTGTGCTGAGTGCTCCACGCATACTCACTGAGTCTCTCCCACGGCTCGGCAGGCCTGCTACCATGCGCGTTTACAGAAGGAAATGTGAAGAGGCAGAGGAGTTGGGGTTTGAGCAGCGCTCTGCCTGGCTTGAGGTTGGCGCCGCCTATGATTCCATGTCATTGTCTTCTTCAGGGCCTCCTCCCGGGGCACCCACAGCAGCAACAGGGGCACTGGTGTCTTAGGCTCTTTGATCTCCCTTTTGTTATTATGTCTAAGCAATGCTGTGTGTGTGTGTGTGTGCGCGCACACACCAGTACTGGGCCCTGAGCTCAGAGCCTGGGCATTGTCCCTTAGCCTTTCTGCTCAAGGCTGGTTTCTCTACTGCTTGAGCCAAGATGCCCTTTGGGCCGTTTTGCTGGTTAATTGGAGACAAGAGTCTCATAGACATTCCTATTCCTGGGCTAGCTCTGAAGCTTTGAACTATGATCCTCAGATCTCAGCCTACTGAGTAGCTGGGATTACAGGCGTGAGCCACTGGGCCTGATACATCCGATCAGTTTGAGTTTCAGCTACTCTCCTCTCTCCAAGCTCCTTTTTGGTCATGATTCTGATTTCCATCCTTGTTTCCTCTCTGTCTCTCTTACCTCTCCTCCCCTCCCCCCGCCCCGTCTCTCCCCACCCCTTCCTTTAGATCTCTTCCAGCAGCGCCCTGCTCATCTCTGGGCTGCTCTTCAAGTCTGCCCTCCATTGTCAGCGGAGCTGTCAGATCACAGTGCTATGTCTCTCTCTAGCTCATTTCCCTTTCAGAGCCCCCCCTTCCTGTGCTCCCAGGACAAACCCTCATCTGATGCCAGACAGCACGTGGGAAGCCCTGCCTGGCCCTTCAGCCTCCTTCGGCAGCATCCTCCCTTAAAGAGTGTGTGTGGACCCTGTGCAGGCTGGCTGGTGCCAACCGCCCCATCCATACCCCTGCCCTTGCCCCTCTCTTTGCCTGGCTGATCCCTGCAGGCCTGGCATTTCTTCCAACAACTTTCGGGATGCTCTTCCCCCAGATCCCAGGGAGCACTGTGCACCTCACCCCCCCTCCATCCCAGGGAGCGCTGTGCACCCCCCCTCCATCCCAGGGAGTGCTGTGCACCTCACCCCCCCCATCCCAGGGAGCGCTGTGCACCTCACCCCCCCACCCCATCCCAGGGAGTGCTGTGCACCTCACCCCCCCCATCCCAGGGAGCGTTGTGCACCTCGCCCCATCCCAGGGAGCGCTGTGCACCCCCCCCCTCCATCCCAGGGAGCGCTGTGCAACCCCCCATCCCAGGGAGTGCTGTGCACCTCACCCCCCTCCATCCCAGGGAGCGTTGTGCACCTCGCCCCATCCCAGGGAGCGCTGTGCACCCCCCTCCATCCCAGGGAGCGTTGTGCACCTCGCCCCATCCCAGGGAGCGCTGTGCATCCCCCCTCCATCCCAGGGAGCGCTGTGTACCTCAACTCCCCCCATCCCAGGGAGCGCTGTGCACCCCGCTCCACTTCCTGCCTTGCTTTGACACTTTCTTACCAAGCTGAGATTTCCCAGCCAGTGGAGTCTCTTTCCATCCTTCTTGTCTCTGTCTGTCACATCCCTCACACTTGAAGGCTGTCTGTTGGAGTGAGAGAAAAGGGGATAGGAAATGGGCTGGAGCCCACAGTGTCTCCCACCTGCCCGGCAGCTCAGACGGAAGCCAGGAGCCAGGAAGCAGAGCCAGCAGCCCATTCTCCGTGAAGCCACCAGAGCCTGAGGGCTGTTCGGGACCCAGGAGGGAGAGTAGGGTGTGCAGGCAGGAGTGTGCCTGACTGCTCACCTCCCTACCCGTGCCAGGGGCAAAGGGAGTGGGCGGCAGCCTCGCTCCGCACCCTCCACGGGCTGCTACCTGGGCGGTTTGGCCTATTTCTCATCAGATCACACAGACCCAATTCCCCTGAGGGAACCTGCCTACTACACCGAGGGGGAAGAAGGTGTGGAGGGTTCTTTATGGTCAAGGTCATGTCAAGGTCACAGCCTGGAAGAGAGGGCCCCCAGGGGCCTTCTGGTCTTGCCATCTTCTGCCTGAAGTAGAAGTTGGCCTGAAGATGGTGACGAAGGCCGGAGCAGGAACAGGACTCCACTCTTCCTCTCTTTTCTAGTATGTTCCATGTCTTTTTTTTTTTTTTGTTAGTCCTGGGTCTTGAACTCAGGCCCTGAGCCTTTGTGCTCAAGGCTAGTGCTCTACCACTTGAGCCACAGTGCCACTTTGGGCTTTTTCTACATATGTGGTACTGAGGAATCGAACCCAGGGCTTCATGCATGGTAGGCAAGCACGCTACCACTGAGCCGCCTTCTCAGCCCGTCCATGTTACTCTTTTCACCTTTGATATGTGACAAGCCAAAGGTGGGTGGCAGCCATGGGAGTCTGTCTCCTCTGCTAGGCAGGGAGGGGGTGGAAGTCAGAGACGAGGGTTCCATAGCATAGGGACGTACCCCGAAGACTGTGTCTTGGATTCTGTGACTGTGGATCCTGGAGAGGGACAGGAACCACCCTGGAGTGTGTCTTTCCCCCTAGATCGCTGTCTCCCTGCCCTCTGTCACGGTGGATGTTCCTGCCTGCAAGTGTGCTGTGGCCCCTGAGCCTGGCTGGTGCCAGCTGCACTGGCACATTACAACTCAAATGGAGGCTCTAATCTTACGAAGAAACCATCGTGCATCTCCGCCTCATTGATGTAGAAGCCGAAAGAAGGGGATTTCAGGATTACCTTTGGCACCTCCAAGAAGAGGGCGTGGAGACGGAGCTCTCAGGGAGGAGCTGGGAAGATGATTCCCCCAGGAGAAGCGGGTAGGAAGTGTGGTTCGTGTCTTCTGTGACTGTAACAAAGCGCCACCTGCTAGAACGTTTACCATGCAAGAGATGGATTCCCTCACAGCCCTGGAGGCCCAGTGTCCCAGTATAGATGTGAGTCCAGGTGTGAGTCCAGCCACAGCCCTCTGAGGGAGGCCCTGGGGAAGGGCAGGTCTTGCACGCTCTCCACTTCTGATGGCATGGGGCGCTGCTGGGCTTGTAGATGGTCCTTCCAGCTTTGCCCTCTGACCTAGCCCCTCCCCGCTTCTACCATCTTCCCTGTTTCCTCTGCCAGAATTTCCCCTTTGTAAGAGGATGTCAGTCACAGGGGATTAGGGTCCTCCCAGATGACCCCAGTTGCACGTGATCACCACTGTGAGGATCCCACTTCCAGAGGTCATAGCCAGAGGCACCGGAGGCTAGGACGGCCATGGATCACTTTGGGGGTACACTTCAGGTCCTCCCTGCAGGGAAGTGAGCTGAGAAATGCTGTGCTGTCCCCAGCTTAGGCGGCCTGGGCCCCAGGGGACCTCTGGATGGCAGTGGACTATGCCTGCCAAGGCCAAGGCCATCGGGACTTTGGCTGGACGTCCAGCTCCGCCTGCATGCACCCAGGGACATGCCCTGTGTGCTGCTAAGCCTGCAGTGTCCCTGGAAAAGCCATCACCCTGAGGGCCAGCTGGAGGCTCTTGAGGGAGACTCTGACAAGCGCGTGGAGGAATCGAATTGTATATCCAAAGGAGAAGACCTGGAAGAGAACCTCAGTTGACTGATCATTCCTCTGTGAGGTGTATATATCGCTCAACACATGGTAGCCTGCGCCTTTGTATCATGTATCACACAGTACACACAACCAGCTACATTACCTATTTGTCAGTAGTTAGTTGGCTAATTTCTAGCCGTGCTGGTTCTTGCCAGAATCAGAGGTCAAGTTCGAGTTGGTCACTTTAGCTACTGGTTCACATTTCTCCTGCATTCAGAGAGAGGGTGGAGCCTGTCATGGGGAGGAGGTGTGGGTGAGCCTCAACCTTGGGGGGGGGGGGTCGCACTCGGACTGTGCGTGATGTTGTGCGTGACTGAAGAAGTCCAGATGTGAGCATCTGCGGCCAGCTGGGCTCAGGAGGCCGTGCCTGGCAGAGATGCACCCATAGGACAACGCCGCGTTCCTCGGTGGTGAGCTTTCTCGGGAAGAAAATTTTCTGGGAGGAAGATGTTAGTGCCAAAAGCCACCTGACTAGCAGTCACCAGGGACACGAAGCGATGCACTTTGGCCTTGAGGTGGCTTGGGCATTCAGAGCACGGAGCGGTGGGCCATGGCAGATGGAGGTTTTCCTAGGCTCAGCTCATTGCGCGCCCCATTGTGTTTCAGGGGCACAAGATCCCACGCGACTGCCCAGCAGTGCCCCGGGGAGGAGGCAGGGCTCACAGGGGAGACGGTTGCTCTCCAGCCGGCCTTGGCCTCTAGCCTCTCCAGCACTGTTCTGGGGCAAGGGAAGCTCGTGGAACACTTGACCAGGCCGAGCACTCGGCTGCTGGCATGGCTGGTCTAGACCCCAGCCGTGCCGGTTTGTTGCTGGTGTGGATCTGTGGGCTTCCATGAGCTGTGGGAACAGTGAGGGAGGAGGCTGGAGCCACATGAGACCACCAGCCCTCAGACAGACAGATCTGAATGCTAGTGTGGCTTCAAATAAGTCATTTCCTCCAGAGTCTCCATGTTCTCTTCCTCGAACAGAGCTTCAGCCAGGTATGGGGGGGAGGGGCTCGAACGCAGGGCCTGGGCAATGTCCCATAGCTTTTCCACTCAAGGTTGGTGCTCTACCACAGCTCTGTGACTGGCTTTTTTATTTTTTTGGTGGTTCATTGGAGATAAGAGCCCCGCAGACTTTCCTGTTGGGACGGCTACAGATCCTCAGTTTTCAGCCTTCTGAGTATCCAGGATGACAGGCGTGAGCCACCAGCGCTCAGCTCCAAACCATTATGAGGAATACAGTGTGGTGGTGTGGTACAGTGGCATGGCTTCTGTAAGAGAGCTGACTTGGAGAGAGTTTCACATCCACTGTATGTGCAAAAGACAACTAAATTCCTGTTTACAGGCAAACCTACACCCTCTCAGCCTAACAGTGCCACCGCCGTAAGAGAGGTCTATTTACGCTTGCGGTCTTAGCTGCTCATATGTCTAAAAGCAGCAAAGTACTTCCAGAGTGATTATGCTAATGCACATAAGGAGTTTAACAATTGCACTGGCTGTGCAACCCAGCTATTTCAACTACATTGTGCAAATAAGATGTTATCTTAAATAAGCTCCTGATATAACTCAGTAATCACTATAATGCTTTTTTGGGGGAGAAATTGTGGTGTGATTACTGAATTTAGCCTTTGAGTCTCAAATACAGAACTGTGGAGCACAGACGGACAGCGTGGAGGGGCTGAGCTGTGGGCGTGGGGACAGGACAGGGCTACGCTTGCAGGCGCTTGTGTGGGAGGGGCTGTCAGGTCTGGACGGGCATCGTGTGGGAGATCCTGGGGCTCTGAAGGGTGGTGAGGGAGAGCTCCCAGTGCAGGTAGTGCTTGCCTTATGGAAAGCCTTGTAAAAATGAGGAAAAGGAAGTGTAAAGGCTGCATCCATGCCGGGGACAGCAGGGCAGGAGAGCAGGGAGGCCAGCAGGCCTGGCCGGGCAGGGGAACAGCAAAGCAGCTCCCCGGCTCTCACAGTAGAGCCAGGAAAGGATGAGGAGAACTTTTGGGGCAAAGTTTTGGAGGTTTTGGCTGGGTCCCAAATGGAAGAAGTATTTAATTCTCAAAGGAGAATAGAGTACTTATCCTTGTAGCTCATTAGAGACAAAAGGAAAGTAAAATATCAAGGTAAAAATATCTTCATAGGTTCTGTGTGTTTCTATTTATTCAATATATGTTATAGGTGAATCTACTATATATTTACAAATATATTTTAAAGTCTCATGACCTCTATCTATCCCTGGTTTCTACCTTCTTACTGTTACAATGGTTGGAGGCATTTAGCTTAGAAGCAGGGAAGGAGAGTCCATGTAAGAGAATGCCCCCAAGCAAGCAAACTTCGGCTGGACCAGTTGGCCAAACAGTTTGAAGGTAAACACCAACTGCAAGTTCAAGGTCATGGCCTCAGAGCGGCTTTGCAGTTTTCTCGGAAGTGCAGGTCACGAGGTTTTATGCAGGGAAGAAATGAAGGTTTCTGGTCGCCGTTGGAGAGCCCTGGCTCTTGAGTCAGAATATGTAGGTCAAGGACAGCCGGGAGATCAATTCGCTTCTCCTTGTCTGAGCACCGAGCCCCAGTCCCGAGTCCTGATCCCCGGTGGCCTAGTGGGCCGAGGAAGCGCTTCCTAACCATCGGGCTCTTTGCCCATTTGGAGGCAGCATCAGGACATCTGCCAGAGCAGAGTGGAGAAGGCACTGGAAAAAGAGGAGGTGGGGACACAGGACACGGCTGTGACCTTGCCGTGGCATGCCAAGATGGCGTGTGCAAGGCTGGGAGGGAACCCACAGCCTGATCTCCAACTTAACCCTGACGCAACCCATTTCCCTTGCACAGCCAGCCCTCCCAGCGGTAACGGCAGCCCGAGGTCACAGAGAGATGAGATAATCGGCCTGCATGGATTTCCACACATGGAAGACATCAGATGTCTCTGTGTGGAGCTTAGCCGGTCGCTGTGTACTCGTGACCTGTCTGGGTCAGAGCAGGCAGGAGGTGGGACCTTTGAGATGGGCTCTAGAAAGACTTCCGTGCGTGGGGTCTTGGAATCGGCATGGTCCCTCCAGGGGACACTCCCGTGTCCTCTTTCCCGTGTCCTCTTTTCTCACCACTGTGGTTCTCTCCTGGATTCCTTCTGAGGGACCGGGGCCTCTTCCATCCCTGGCCATCCCAGAGAGAGGGCAGGGAGGGAGAGAGGGGGAGAGAGAGGAAAAGAGGGAGAGCGAGGGAGAGAAAGGGAGAGCAAGGGAGAGAGGGAGAGAGAGAGAAAGGGAGAGCAAGGGAGAGCGAGAGAGGGAGAAGGATAGGGAGAGAGAGAGAGGGAGAAGAGACAGAAAGAGAAAGTGGGGGGGGAGAGAGAATTCAAGGCCTCACATTGTTGCTTGGCTTTTTAGCTCAAGGCTGGCTTTCTAACACGTGAGCCAGAGCTCCACTTCTGGCTCCTTGCTGGTTAATTGGCGATAGGAGTTTCACTGATTTTCTTATATCCCAGCTGACTGGGAACTGGGATCTCAGATCTCCTCCTCCTGAGTAGGATCACAGTCTCACACCTGTAATCCTGTAACCCCATCCAATGTAAGTACTTGGCTTCTACTAGTATAGTCTTAACCATGGTCAGGAAGCAGCAAGAGAGGAGTGGGAATGTGTGTCACCCTCTGGTTCTCACTGGGATGCTGGGAGGAGGTGGAGAGCTGCTTGTTCTGGAAGGAGGAAGTCTTTGCCCTAGGTCAGGCTGGACCCAGACACCACACACTTCCCGATGTTTGTCCCTGGGAAACAGGGAAAGGAAAACCCAGCTTCTCCTCAGACTCAAAGGCGTCTAGCAGACTGAATCTTCTCAGGCATGGTGGCTGGCTTGGGTCTTGTTCTGCCTTTGCCATCTGATGTGCAAGTGGAGGTTGCTAGAGGCTCATCAAGACACAGAGACGGCAGGGGCTCATCGCACCCAACTCAGCACCCTCATGGTAGGCGCTGCTCTGTCCCAGCCAGGCTGTGGGGCCAGTGGACTCTTACCCTGTCTTGTGCTTGTCCAGTGCGGTGTGCAGAGGGGAGGAAGTGGGTCCAGGGCATCACTGACTTCCTGGAGGGCCCAGGGCTGCCTCAGCAGGGCGGGGGCCCGTCCCAGCTGCGGTCTCCGCGGCGGCGCCCGTGGAGGGGCTGCTCTGGGGTCTTTCTCTGTGAGAGGCTCCGCTGCTCACAGGCCATGAGGAGGGACCTCGCCAGGCAGGGGACCGGCCTTCCCCCACCGACCCAACCCCGTAGACTTGCTCCCAGGAGATGGTCTCAAATGGGCCTCTTGGCTCAGTGAAATAGAAGCGAGAACAGAAAAGGACCAAGCAGCTGCCGAAAGTGACCTGGGTTCAGTAAGTCCAACCAATAAGAGCCTTTGCCAAAGGGGCTCTGACTGTGAAGCCACGTCTGTGGGTCTCGGACCACCGCATGCCTGGGCCACACAGCCAGCGGCATTCACAAAGCTAAGCCTCCGCAGGTGTCCCCGTTGGGGACAATGACCACATTCTAGGACGTGTCAGGCCCAGGGCTTCCTGGTGAAGACGGGACAGGCACCAGAACACCTCCTAGAGCAAAGAGGCAGCACTCGACTACTATCTGAGCATGGTGACTCACACCTGTAATCCTAGCTCCTTAAGGGAGGATCGCTGAGCAAGGCCAGCCAGAGACTCCCATTGTAACCACTGGGAACAGTGGTAGATTATGCAGCAGCCTAAATAGGAGGATTGCATCTAGGCCAGGCCTGTCATAAACATGAGGCTCACTGAGAAAAATAACAGAAGCAAAAAGGTTAGGGGAGTGGTTTAGCAAGTACAAGGCTCTGAGTTCAAACCCTAGTTTGAAATTTAAGTATGTGAAGAGTAAAAGCAGAGAGGAAAACAAGGAGCGATGTACTGTATCTGCAACTAGAAGTTAACTACAATTGCTGCTTAGAGTATTCTACTTTGCTCTATTTTTCCCCCTGCACGTGAGTTTTCTCGCACTGTTCTAATTATCTGCTGATTGTAGGCTTCTGTAGACAAAAACCTAAGGTTTTCTCATTTTCCGTTTTATTCTAGTATCTGTTCAGAGTTTGCATGCAGCTGGCATTCAACAAGAAGGTATTAAATAAATTTGTAGAACAATAGTACACACCCGGTTTTGCATTTGCCTATTCTCATTTGAAGTTACAATGTGTTTTATTTTCTATATAGTTACCCTCTTTCTGGTGTCTTTTAAACAAATGAATAATTTAATCTACTTACTTTCATATACTATTGCCCTAATATTGGGAATTTTGCTGCTTCCTGGGCTATAGTATATTCTCAATAAGTAACAAAGCAATGAACATCTTGTACACGTTAGTTCTCTCATATACCCACCTTCATATTCTGGGTTATTTCTGTGACTTCCCACAAAGTATTTTAGAGGTGAATGTCTAGGATGTAGTTATCTAAAATCCTGTGACTATCTATGGTCCTAAACACTTTTCCCAGGTGAGTGCTCACTTCTACTCCCAGCCATAGACCAAGCAGCTCAGCCAGACAGAATGTGAGGTCTTCAACCCCTGGTCTGAGTGGAGTCCTGGTTTTTCTACCTGTTTTTGTCCTCCCCTCCCTGCCCCCCCCCCCCCCGGGGAAATCCCTTAACTTCCTTGGGCTCAGTTTCTCCATAGGTACAGTGAAAGTGTCAGCGGTAGCCCACAGAACTGTGATGGGAATCTAGTAGGTGAGCTTTGTCACGGTGCTCCAGATGGTCCCACTGTGTGCACTGCTGTCCTACTGTGTGCGATGTGCGTGCTCTGGTAATAGGACTTGCTGTCAAACAGGACTCAGACCCTCAGCACCCTAGGTCTCCTGAGAAAGTATCATTCCCAGGAGTACAGGGGTGTCCCACCTGGGGCTCAGCTAGCACCTGGCGCTCTGAGTCGCTCTTGCCTGGTGTCTTGTTTCTCCATGCAGCTGAAATTGGAGCTGTGGCTCTCCCTCACTCCACTCCCAGTTCGTTCCTCCGCCTGACTAAGTAGTTTACTGAATTGGAACCTGTGGCCCCCAACACACTGCTAAAGGGTAAAGTGAAGGAAGACTTGAAAATGAGCCATAGTTTCTTTGGTTAGATTTGTTGCAGTTCAGACAGTGTGTGAAAACCTCCTCTGTGGAAGAGGAAAAGGAGAACCAGGCATCAGAGCCAACCATGGTCAGAGAAATCCAGAGGCCGCCAGGTAGAGAGCAGACACACCTCTCAGGAGAATCTCTCTCCTCTTTACTTATCCAGTATCTGGGGTGTGTGTGTGTGTGTGTGTGTGTGTGTGTGTGTGTGTGTGTGTGTGTGTGTGTGTGCGTGCTGGTACAAAGTTTGAACCCAGGGCCTTGTGCTCTTTCTTAGCTTGTTAAAAAAGTTTTTATTAAAGGCTGGTGCTCTACCACTTGAACCACACCTCCAGTCCAGCTTTTGTTGGGTAATTGGAGATACAAGTCTCATGGACTTACTTCTCTGTCTAGGCTGTCTTTGAATTAGGATTCTCAGATCTCAGCCTCTAAGTAACTAGGATTATAGGCATGAGCCACCTGGCTCCTACATCTTTGTTATAGGTGTTGGAGCCTATAATCTTGTTTGTCACTAGGAACAGTGGGTTAGAAGATTTGTCTCTGTTTTTAGTGCTTCTGGGCATGGTGGGGGGGGCTGTCTGAGAGAGGGTGGGATGATGCAGTGGTATGGGCTTGATGATACTGAGCACAGAGACCCCACCAGGGTCCAGGTGAGCAGACCAGCCATACAGGGACCATAGCATGAGACACCCTTTAAGACAGGGCCATTTATAGGATTGACCATGGAAGGGGGGAACCTGGCTTCTGAGGCTACGCGTGGACCCCCCAGGGCGGGGCGGGGTGGATGCCACCTGGCTCAAGGCAGGTCCTACAGCTCTGGGTCCTCCTCAAGCTGAGGCCAGCCTGGAGGCCCAAAGCTCAAGGAGACCTCTCTCACAGCTTGCCTGACCCAAGACGTTTCAGAGAGCCAGCCTCCTGGCTCTGCGAAGACATGTGGTATCTCTTAATTTCCAGAAGGAAGCTGGTGCTGCACGAATGCATTCTCCTCTATCTCCTCTGACTCTTGGGATGGAAGCAAACATTGTGAAGTGGGCGGAGGGTCTGGTCCTGGGTGCTCTCCGGTGAGAAGTGAGGAAATGGGCTGCCTGGCTGGGCTACCTGGCGGGGCCTGTCCTGGCCGTCGCGGGGCCCTCCTGCCTTTTCTTTCTTCTGTTCCTGACACTATGTCTTGCACATTTGACATTCTGTAAAAATGTGGTAGCCCATCGTTTGCACATGCTTTAAAGAAAAAAAGATATCAAGAGCTACAATAGATTGAGTGCTAGCCTGTGAGGGTGCACGGTGTTTATTTTCCATAAGAAGCCCGTAAGTGAGAACTTTCTAGCTTACCCTAACTGGCCTTTGCATATATGAGGATCCTGAGCTTCCACAGAGCTGGTAGAGCGGCCCTGAAATCGCTGCCAGGTGATTCACTCAAAGCCACAGACCTGCCAGGTGCCGGTGGCTCACAGCTGTCATCCTAGCTACTCAGGAGGCTGAGATCTGAGGATGGTGGTTCAAAGCCAGCTCGGGGGAAGGAAAGTTCATGAAACTCTTATCTCCAATGAACCAGCAGAAAACCAGAAGTGGACCCAGGGCTTAAAGTGGTAGAATGCTAACTAGTCTTGAGCAAAGAAAATGCTCAAGGACAGTGCCTGGGCCCTGAGTTCAAGCCTCCTGACTGAAAATTAAGCCGTAGACTCCGAACCACTGGTCTGCGTCTCTCGGTGGAAGGAGAAGGCATCGCGGTATAACTTGTTGATCCATGGCCTTGCTGGCTTGCTGATAGAAAGGACAGGCAGATGGAGCGACCGGTGGTGGGATGAGGGGGCGGTCCCCTGTCCCCCTCCAGCTGGGGCTGCTGCTGCATAGCGGCAGGGATGCACTGTTGTGGAATTTATGACGACCAGAAAGTCAAAGATGGAACCGATCCAGGCAAGGCAGCCGGCAGGAGCTCCTGCTCCATGCCCCCATCTTGCCGCGTGCCTGCGTGTGTTGGATGCACGCAGCCCGGTTCCCTTACAGCCATGTCTGAGCTCAGGTCACCACGGGGCGCTGGCGGCCACCCTCAGGGCTACTTGCCAGTGTGTCCTCCCTGCGTCCCCAGTATCCTTTCCGACTCCTAGGCTTCCTCTCCCAGACCCTCTGCTGGCAGCAAATCCTAGTAGTCCTCACTTCTTGGGGGGACTTAGCTGATGTTTCTTGCTTCATGCTTTGTGTTCTGTGTGTTTCTGTTGGAAGACTTTGTTTCATTTTAGGGACTGGTGAAGCAAGAGTCTCCTGGCAGCAGCGATGTTGGGGACACGTCTCCTCTCCAAAGACCCCACTAATGGTGTTGACACTCACTTGTCAGTCATGTGCCATTTACTATTTCTTTCAAGAAGTGCAGGTTTAGCATATGCCTGTAATCCCAGCTGTGGAGGAGGAGGAGGAAAAGGAGGAGGAGGAGAAGGAGGAGGAGGAGGAAGAGGAGGAGGAGAAGGAGGAGGAGGAGGAGGAGGAGGAGGAGGAGGAGGCGGCGGCGGCGGCAGTGGCAAGAGAATCACAGTTTACAGCTGGTCCTAAGGAAAAAAAAAAAAGCAAAATCTGATCTGAAAAAGCATTAGAAGCATGACTTAAGACAGTCTAGCAAGGGTGAGGCTCAGAGTTCAAACCTTCATACTGCCCTAACCCCCCAAACCAGCTAGCATCGTTGAGGTCCAAGCACAGAAGTAAATGATTGTTTTTCAGATGTTCCTGTAAGTAACAATCTGCTCCATTCTTGCCCAGACTTAAACAAAAAAACACAGTACTCGTCCTGAGGGATGGGTAGATGGTGCCCGTGTCTACACATTGAAGGCTGATCCTAAAAAAGGGCTTAAAATAGTTGTTTGTGGATTAAGATTTGGGCTGAAGTTGGGGCCGAAAATACTGCCCCAATACAGATGTAAATAAGCACTGTGAGATTTATGAAAGTCAGGCGGTTAAAAGCCAACATGCTTCTCACTGGGCAGAGAGTGTGGTCAACGGTAATAATAGCCGTGGAGTTAGGCAAAGGGGCAACGGTTTCGAGACCAGCTCCGCTCTGCCTCCCGCAGCCGTGGGGGATGGGGTTGTCTTTGTGGGCCCAGGCCCAGAGAAGTAACGCAGCATGTGACTCACGGTGCGGGATGAAGAGAGGGCATGTGGATGTCCCTGTGTCGGCTGGCAAGGGAGAAGAGCTCAACAGGCGGTGCCCTGTCCCTAACGATGAGCACAAGCACAGAAGACATTTCAGAACAAAACGCAGGACCAAGCAAACAGAGGAGATTCTGGCTTTGGGGATTTCCAGAGGCGGCGGCGCGGAGTCTGCTGGGTGAGCCAGGCCTTTCACAGTGAGTGGGAAAGTTGCCCTCCAGGGAGGGGGCCGCCCCCGAGGCCATCTGCCCCCTTCTGATAAGGAGCTCGCTGTGCGGAGCACAGACTAGAAGAAAGCCCATCCAAGTCAGACAGAGGCCTGAAGGTGTGGCGGCGGCAGGGTGTTTCCTGCAGGGTGGGGTGTCTTTGGAGAACTTGGCGTGCTCTGGGAGCCTTGGTGTGTGCACCCTTCAATCACAGTTGATGCCAGAGGACAAAGCCCAGATCCTTTCCAGGGGCCATTGCTTTCTACTTGGAGAGGAAGACAGGGCTGCCTGCAGAGGTGAGAGCCCCTGGAGATCACTAGGGCAGAGCCGTGCTCAGGAAGAGCGCCATGATGACTTCGCGCTAGGGATGCTGGGAAATGCGGGGAAGTGGGTGTGCCCTGTGGCCTCCAGCAGTGACAGGAGGTGGACACCTGGAGTTGTATGGGTCTGAGACCCGGCAGGATGGCCTGCAGGGAGGAGGAGCTGGGCTGGGGGGGCTCAAGCCAGGAGGGCCAAGGGGCCAGCAACAGCCGTCTCTGCTGTGGTGAGGGAGGGTGTGAGTCAGACGTGTCGGGTCTGGTTGTGCGGGGCCTTGTCTGGCGGTCTTCTCTCCACTGGGAAGACTCCTTGGTTGTAGGGTTGGTGTCTCAGTCTTAGCTTCTTGCAGTATCTGGGTGGCAGGGGCTTAGCATCAGCAGCAGTGCCCTTGAACCGGCTGGCATCCCCAAGAGTGGGGTGAGCTTGCGGTAGAAAGTTGGTGGTGGCGGGAGTGGGGGGGTGGGGGGTGGAAGAAAAGGGTGGAAGTGTGGAAAGGGAGTCTGCCGGCGAGGAAGACCAGAGGGCAGGAACTGGAGCTCATGGGGAACACTGACTCAAGGGTTTTCTGTGCGTGGTGAGCTGGCGAGGAATGCGGTCTCCTGGAGTCCCTCCTGCTCTGATTTCCTGACTGTCCTCTGCCTCACAAACCTGGGCTCCTTCTTGTATCCAAGGCCCAGGAGCCGTCTCTGTCTGTGTCCCCAGCCGTGCCCTGCAGCTGGGCACCTCTCCCCTCTAGTTGGCAGCTCAGAAGACCTGGTGGCTGGAAGACAGTCAGGGGCTGGAATCAGCTTCCAGTGACCGCCTCCTCCCTTCCCGGGATGGGCGCGTGATGAGTGGTCCACACCTGCAGGGATCAGCTTCCCTGGAGGGGCCGCATGCTGCGTGAACTCTCCATCGACTCAGGGCTCGCACGCTGATGTTGCTTGCCACACTGGGGCTTGTCTTCCTAAACTCAGCAGGAAGGGAGGGAGCACACCTTGGCCAGCTGTCGTGACTGAAGAGTACAGAGCGCCAGGTGTTGGGAAAGTGAGATGCCCCAGATCCTTCCCCCTCTTTTGCTTTTCCCTCTGCCTCTCCCCATCAGAAACATTCTGCAACCTTCTTCCACCTGAGAGCTGGTGAGCACTTCAGAGCACTCAGGATGAGGTGCGGGTCAGATTGTCGGCTTTATCAGATAGACGTTCATCGAGCCTCTGCTAGGTGACAGGCCCCACCAGGGCAAGTCAGAACTGTAAGGAGCCCATCGAAGACTGAGAGAAATAAGATAATTGACTGTGGGATAGAAGGAAGGCTGAAGGAAGTTCCCCTGAGAGGAAGTACAGGGAAGATGCACGGAGTTCGACTTCTTTGTGGTTGTGACCACAGGAGGAGGCTCTGGGAGGAAGAAGCTACAGATGGATGGATGGGTGGATGGGTGGATGGATGGGTGGATGGGTGGGTGGATGGATGGGTGGATGGGTGGAGGGATGGATGGGTGGATGGATGGGTGGATGGATGGGTGGATGGATGGGTGGAGGGATGGGTGGATGGATGGGTGGATGGATGGGTGGATGGGTGGAGGGATGGGTGGAGGGATGGATGGATGGGTGGATGGGTGGGTGGATGGGTGGATGGGTGGATGGGTGGATGGATGGATGGATGGATGGATGGATGGATGGATGGGTGGATGGGTGGATGGGTGGATGGATGGGTGGATGGGTGGGTGGGTGGATGGATGGGTGGGTGGGTGGATGGGTGGGTGGATGGGTGGGTGGGTGAATGGATGGGTGGGTGGATGGGTGGGTGGATGGATGGGTGGATGGATGGGTGGGTGGGTGGGTGGATGGGTTTTAAGTGTGCAGAGACACAGGGAAGGACATTCTGGCAGTGGTGAGGAGCAGTAAGGGAAGTGCACAGACTGGGTTGGGGGTGGGGGTGTGAGGTCCGAGCTGTGCTCTGAGCAAAGCAGCCCCTGGAAAGTCATGCTGGGTGGTAGGGGCCAAATTGTGTCCGTTCCCTGAGGTCTGTGGCCAGAAGGTGACCCTGGGAGTTTGTCTCAAATCAGCTTCCCCAAGCCCTGCAGCTTCCTTTAAGGACGGGTAGGAACTTGGTTTAGAGAGAGGATTGTGACATGATTGGTTAGGGGAAGTACTTTGTGGGGGTGGAGGGGGTTTTCTTTTACTCCAAAATGGTCGGTGCCCCTAGGAGAGAAAAAGGCACAGAGAATGGAAGAACTTCAGGGTGATGACAGAGTCAGAGATCGAAGCCTGGACATGTCAAAGACTGTGGGCAAACGCCGGGAGCTGGTGGAGGCAGGAAGCTCTGTCTGCGGGCGAGCTTGGAGGGGCACACTGCTGTGTGCAGGGCTTGAACGCAGGGACTGCGCACTGTCCCTTGGCTTTATTATTTTTTTTTTCTCACAGATGGCACTCTACCTCTTGAGCCACAGCACCAAGTCTGGCTTTTTGACAGTTGGCTGGAAGTGAAAGTCTTACTGACTTGCCTGCTCAGGCTGTCTTTGAAAGAGGTCCTCAGATCTCAGCCTCCCAAATAGCTAGGATTGTAGTTGGGAGCCTGGCGTAGTGCTAAATCTTGACTTTGGACGTGTGCCTCTGAACCTATCAGACAAATACTTCTTAAAAAATTAAATTATCTTAGTCGTACAAGGGGCTTTCAACCCAACATGTCAGTTTATGAGTACAAGGTGTCTTTGTTCAGATAATGGTCTTCTGATTGTTAAGCAGTTGTACAAAGGAGTTTAGAATTCCAGCCCATCTTGATCAATGTCACCCCTCTGGTTGGTGGTCTCCCCCACCTCTCCCAATCCCAGCCATTCTCTCACTTTCCCCTGTGGATATGGAATAGTGTGACTCATGTGACTTGTGTTGTCAGCTAGCCAGTTTGTGGTTCTTTGTGAAGGTGGCGCCCACAAATGAATATGGTGCCCCTGTCCCTGCCGCCTCTCCCGACCCTTAGCCTTGCCCGGGCCTGTGTGGGTCCAGGCTACCTCTCAGCTGCCTGCCTTCTTCTAGGGCTTGTATCTGTGGACCATAGGGCCAGGCCACCCAGCGACTCAGGCTGATAAGAAGAAGGGTCGGGCAGTCCCATGCTTGGCTTCCGTGTGTTCCTTTTTGTCTGTTTTTCTAGGAAATGATTCAGGTTTGGGGAAGAAATGCTCCCCACATCGAAGGAGCTGCAGAGGACAGAGTTAAAGCCCCCGGGGGGTCTTCAGAGCGGTGTCAGGCCAGATGGGCAAGGGCCCAGGCGCAGTGTCCGTGGCTGTGGAGAGCGCCATGGACATTGGCTCCCACCGGGAGTGCGCCCCCGTGGGGCGGGGCGGAGCAGTGCACGGCTGGCCTTGTGCATGCTTACGCTCAGGTCGGCACAGGTTCAGAAGAACACACGGAGCAGAGTTGCTGGCATCGGCCCATCGCTGGAGCCTGTTTTAACTCAGCACGGCCAGGGCGCAGGAGGGAGCTACATCATGGAGAGAGAACCCTACCATGGCCTCCTGTTCCTCCCCACCCCACCCCGAGTCACCCCCACCCTTCCCATTCCCACCCCCACTCCAGGCTCCTCCACCAGCCTGTTTGCTCAGAAGAGATAGAGGGAAGTGTGGTGAATACAAGGAGAAGGGCTGCCGTGTCCCTCCCGCACACTGAGGGCATTGTTTAAGACAGTGCCACCTCTGAGACAATATTGGTTCTGTAGCGTTGCCAAGATTGCTGAGTTATCAGCCAGCACTGTGCAAACTCAGGCTGCCTTCCGACAGGCGTCAGCGCAGGTGGGCCTTCCGAGGACATGGCCGTGGTGTTTGTGTGCTGGTCCTCGCTTGGGCCCCATCTGTCAGCCGCAGACACCACCCCTCAGCTGCCCATCCAGGCAGAGGAGAATTTCTTCCACAGGCTGGCAGGGAAATCCTGCCTGCTTCGCCTTCCCCCGCCTTGAAGGAATAGCGTAGGCAAAGATTTCCAGCAGGCCTGGCCCCGTGGCCCAGGGGCCTTGACGCCCTTGAACCTTCAGCGGTGGGTTCTGAGCTGAGCTGCAGGTAGCCCTTGGCTGGGAAAGCCAGTCTTGGTGCTCATTTCCTTGGATGAAGTCATCTTGGAAAACAAGAATGTTGCAATGTTAGTGCGCTCCACTGGTTTCTGTAGCGTGCGTCTCTCCGTGGATGCAGCTGGGGGACGGGGGAGAGGGGCGGGGGGGGGGGGGGGGGAGCTGTGGATGAGGTTGCTGTCTTATCTGTTAATCTGTTTAGGATTAGAAATGGTTATGTTCAAGTTGTTGAGTATGCGTAAGGAGCTCAAAACTCATCTAGACGCTAGATTATCATAAAAAATGAGCATAGGTAGAAATTAGTAAAATGTGCTGGACCCTTTACGTAACTTAATACAAATAGTACACAAAGGACCATAATTTGAATAGGATGTTCAGTAGATTCAACCTTCCCTACTCACCTTTAAGATTTTGATATGTAACTTTTAAAGTCACGGGTTTATTGTTGAGGGGAAAGGAATGGACACAGAGTTGGAGCAGTGAACTGGGAAGTCTGGATCTGTTGAGACCTTTCTGCTTTTGATTTACTGTGCAGCTTTAGCCAGAGCAATGCGCCTCTCTGAGCTCCTAGTTCCCCTGTCACAGAGAAATATTTCTGGTCAGCTGTCCTCTAGGAGGTAAGGTAACTGAGCTGTCCTTGAGAGGAGGAATAGGAGAGGGGCTCAGAGACTGGATGAATGGGTGGGTGCTGGTGGGGAGACCTGGCTCCCATGTATTCCCCAGGCTGCTGATTCTGGGTGGATGTTTGTCTTCTGTGACTCCATGCTGACTTGGCTGTTACTCAAAACTATTGAAAGCAAATATTAATTCAAGCTAATGGCACATAAGCAACCCCAAGGCCACTTAACCTGAACAAAGAATCACCAGATAGCAAAATGCTGCCCCCCTCCCCCCCCCATTTGCTCCCATGGTTGGCTCCTAAATTCCCAACTTGGAGCAGCAGGAACGTGTTCAGGATGTCAGTGTGTTCAGGACGTCAGTGGCTGGATCTCTGGGTGGCTCAGTAACCATGCTAGATCTGGGCTGAGACTCTTCGTCACTGATACGGTGCTTGTTAGAGAAACCAGAACTAAATTTATAGTTGGCGTGCGTGGGGCCAATTTACATGTTGGACTGCTAAAGCTAGCTGAGAACTAAGGAAATGTGTTTGAAGCCAAAATTGGCTTTGTGGGTCCAGCTCTCTTAGCTCGCAGCACCTGCCTCCAATCAAACTGTCCAATTACAGGAAACAATTGTTGTCTTGCTTTCTGGAAAGGGAAGAAATTCATCCAGGAAAGGACTGATTTCTAAATGTTTCTTTTATTTTTTTTCTCCCTTGGAAAGAGAAAGAGAGAGAGAGAAAAATAGAAGGTCAGAGAGGAACAACAAACCTCAAGCATGAACCATGTTCTGGAAGAGAAAGTGTCTTCTTTACCGAATGCCATCTTTCAGATTTCAAAACCCAGGACGTTGCTGTCCTCATACAGTGGTGGTTTTGACCACAGACACCTGATGTGTAATTACCTCTTCTAATAACGTTATTAGCCATTCAGAAGAGAATGGCTTTTAACATGCAAGGCAGTAATTAAAGGCTGTGAATTTCACAGGTGAAATCTTGCAGAAAGTAAGAGTTTGAAGTCAAAGAATTTAGCCATCCACCTCTGCTTAATTATACATTCGTCTCCAAATAAAATCTTGGATTTGAAACAATAAAACCAGTCAATGATACTATTTATCTTTTGAGTCCAAGTCTCTTTTCTTTAAGTTCTAATTTGACTTGCTGCTCCTCAGTTCTCTGAAATAGTTAAAATTGTAGCATGGAAGCAGAAAGGAATAGAAACCACTGGTCACAGGTTACATGGCATTTGGCATAGTGAGCATGGGAATAATTCTAGACATGCTTTCCTGGGCTGAGAGACAGTTTAATGGTACTGGCAAACATTTTTTATTTTGGGTCTGGTCATGGGGCCTGAACTCTGGGCCTGGGCACTGCCCCTCAGCTCTTCAGCTCAAGGCAAGCGCTCTACCACTGAGCCACCTTCCCAGCCCCCTAGCAAACTTTTATTTGATGTGTTTCTAATGTTCCCCAAGTTTTTCTCTTCAGAGAGAAAAACAAAGTTAGGTTTGGTAGTTCACAGCTACCCAGCAGACAGCGCCGATCATAAGAATCATACTTGGAGACCCTCCTGGGCAAAAAGTTAGCAACAAGACCCTAGCTCAATCAGTAAATCAGGCATAGTGGTGTGTGTCTGTGGCCACAGTCACCTAGGAGGTGTCGGTAGAAGGATTTGGGTCTGAGGTTGACCTCTGGCAAACAGTCAAGCTCCTACTTGAAAAATACCTAAAGCCAAATAAGGGGAAGGGGTGTGGATCAAGTAGCAGAGCACTTGCCTAGCAAGCATAAAATTCTAAAATTTTAGTATCACCAAAAGGAAGGAAGGAAGAAGGTAATGAATGACTGCTCACGATTTTATAATTAAAATATCTAACTCGTGGAGACTATGTATGGACACTTCATTCTGCCCCTTGGAATGTCTTTCAGATTTCTAAGACTCACTACAAAAGTGTGCATGGACAGCATTGATGTTTCTTTTCTATTTGGAACTCGGTGAGGTTATTTCTTTATTTAATTTTACTATTAGGTAGGTGTGCAAATGGATTTCAGTTCCATAAGTCAGGTGATGAGTACAATACATCTTCCATTATTCTCCTAATTACCCCTTCCAACCCTACCCTCAAGCTGTGGAGTTCAATTTTTACACTATGTACACGGAGTATAAGCGCTGCATTTGCCTCCCCTTCCTCCCTCCATTCCTGTTCAGTGAGGTTGTTAAGGTTTGGATCAGAAAGGAACTGTGAAGGCTAACATGGCAAAGGTTTGGTTGACAGTTGCTGGGGTTTCTGGGAAATGACCTCTCCTTTCGGGCTCTGACCTCACCAACAGATCAATCCTGACAGACTTGTAATTACATGACATTTTCGGAAGTAGTGCAGAGTTGGAGGTCGGACCTAGTTGGAGAAAGTAGGTTGCTGGGAGCATATCCTTGAGGACTGAATCCTGCCCTGGCCCCTTCCTGTATTCCTTTCTCTACTTCCTGTATTCCTTTCTCTACTTCCTGCATTCCTTTCTCTACTTCCTGCATTCCTTTATCTCTCTACTTCTGTCTGCCATGAAGGGAATCCCATGAAGTTTAGCTTCACAGGCCCAGAAGCATGGAGCCAAGAGACCATGGATAGAACCCTCTAAACCACAAGCCATGATAAATCTTTTCTCCCATAAGTTGTTTTTGTAGGTTTTTTGGTCACAGTTACCCCAAAATAACATGTTACTTAAGGGAAATTAGGGAACATTAAGTGCCTAGGACAGCTCTCCGCTGGCTCTTTTCCTCTTTTCTTTTCCTCTTTTCCTCTGTCTCTCTGTCTCTGTCTCTCTCTTCTGCCCTGCCCTGCCCTGCCCTGCCCTGCCGGGCCATCTGCCTTACAATGTGGTTCTTAGTGACTCTGGACTCGCTGGGGAGCAGCCTGCTTGTTCTCCATTGGCTCGAAGTGGATGTGTAGGTGATTTGGGCTTGGTAAAAGTGCATGACCCCTCCTCCAGCCCTTCCCTCATTCTCAGGCATTCTCCGAGAGGGTGGAGACCCTCACGCATGTCTCTGATGTCACCTACGGCCTGCTGTACTCAAATCCAGTGGCCATACCCTCCTCCTATCTGGAGGTGGTGCTACTAATTGGAAGGCTCTGTTTATTTTCATCATGTTCTAGTCCAGTGGCTTCTTGAACAGCAGTTACAAAACTTGATGTCTGTGAGCCTAGCAACCTCACCGTGCTGGTCAGCATGCTAGTTGGTGCCTACATGTGGCAATTCAAATGCAACTTCCTGAAGATGGAAAAAAAAACCAACATTCACATATGTCAAGTGCACATTAGCAGATGTGCTTATGGCTCTTCTATTGGACAGTTCAGAATGGCAGATCATTCTAGAATATATTGCAGAAGACTCTTGGGCGGCATCGCCCAGGCCTTTCCTCTGGCACCCTCCTTGTGTGTGACCAGCATGGCCACTCACGCAGCTGTTGAAGCCCGTCACTGAGGGCTGGGTATGTCTAGCAGTGGTCAATGAGAGACTCTAGCACTAGATGGCCTGAGGTGGCGTTTTCAAGCTCTGTGGTCTGAACTGCTTTGTATCTCAGTTTCTCCACCTGCAGAACATGTATAGACAGTTTCTACATCGAGGAGCTATGAAGGTAAAGCAACACGCACATCTGGTTCCCAGCAGAGCACACAGCAGACTTCATGTGAGGGCCTCGATCATTCTGGACCATGATGGAACCCAGCTTCTCCCTCCTCTTTTGTATCCTTGGCTGGGCAAGTCTTTGTCCCTCTGACCAATCTCCCAGCGTGGCCTGGGCCCCGCCCTCCCCTTGATGTACGGCTCCCTCAGGGCCTGGGTGGGAGCCGGGGTTGGAGCCAGGGTAGCAGCAGAAGGCCACTCAGCTGAGCTGCCAGTGCCCAGCACACATGGTGCCGCGTGAACGGCCCACGGTGCTTTATTCATGAAACACTGAATTTCCGACCCTGGAAATCAGTCATTTCGTGGTGAGATGGTGACTCAGGGATGGCTGTGGGCCTGGGGGCTTTCCAGCAACCTAGTTAGATGAAACCACAGGGCCACCTTCCCGGCCCACGGTGACCTACTTCTCAATTCCTGTAGTCTCAACATCCAGTGCGCAGGATTCTTTGAGGCTAGCCGAGCTTACCTTGGGGACTTGCTGAGACACGGGAATTGAAAGGCAGGTAATGGACTTGGGCCTTGAGAAACGGGGTGGGTGGTGGCCCGTGGCTCCCATGGTGGGAGCTGGGTACAGGAAGGGGGCTCCGAGGACCCCTGCTGCGTGGCTCCAAGTGCCTCTCTCTCCCCAGGAATGGGACACGAGGCTGACCCGCCACACTTGTCTGAGGCTGTCTGGACCCTCCTACCCTTGCTGGGCTACTTTCCCAATGACGGTGACGAAGGTTGAACAGTTTCTCACTCAGATCCTCATTTTGCTTTTAAGAGTGAAGTGAAAATTGAACTTCTGAGTCCCTCCTAATGGAGCTCCCCGGAGGCAGGCTGCTCCTGGGCTGCCGGCAGGGCCAGGATGGATGAGCCGCCAGCAGAGGCCCCCCCATTCCGGTCGTCGCGGGGTGTGTTTGATATCGGACCTGCCTGGCACCCAAGGGAAGCAGATACCCCAGCTGCCAAGTTCTTCTCCCTTTGTGTCTTGCCCAGTTCCACTCATCATGAGCACTGCTTTTTCTGCCAATCCCCGCTCCCTTCCCACAGGGGCAATGGCCCAGACCTCCAGCCCTGAGCCTCCCTGGCTCTCCATCCTAGGCAGAAAAGTCCACTCATGTATCAGATCCCACTGGTTCAGAAGCCCCTGGAGGTCTGGCAGCCCCCTGGTCGTTGCTGTCGGAAAGGACAGAGAGTCTGGTACGAACTAATGATTTGGCAAGTATGAAAGAGGCCATGCCAGGCAGCGGCTCCACCCTGCACCAAAGGGATGGTGCCGGGGAGGCCCAGGCCCCAGCCTCCCAGGGGCTCTACGAGTTGTAATGGGCTGCAGGAATAGGACAAATCTGAACAGCGTGGTCTGGGATCGACTCCCTCAGCTTTCCCTGCTGGGGAAGTGGCGGGCTCTCCTAGGCGAGGTCAGTGGCTTCCAGAGCCCACGTGCAAAGCACCAAGGCTGATATGTCCCAGTAGGTTGTCACCTTGTGATGGCAAATGCTCTGTGGACATCTGGTTTAGATGCATGTGAGAGTTGAAGCCAGCCAGGACCTGGCTAGAGTAGGTTACCACATACTTGTATCTGAGAATTTCTTGACTTCACCAAATCTCAGCTGACTCATTGTTAAAATGGGTTTAATAAAATTTCCACATTTTATTCAGTAATTTTCCCCCTAACTAAGGAAACAACCTGTTCGTTGACAGATGGATACATAAGGAAAATGTGGTATGTACATATAATGGACTGTTATTCAGCCTATATAAAGAAGGTAATTCTGTAATATATGATCATATGGATAGCTTTAACATCATTAAGAAAAACAAGCCGGTCACAGAAGACAAATGCAGCAGTATTTCACCATATGGGGCATCTAAAGCAGTCAGACATGTGGAGTCCAAGTGTGGGATGGTAGTTGGTTAGGAGGCAGAGAGAGAGGGGTGGGGGATGAGCTATTGATCAACGGGCAGAAAATTTCACTTGAGCAAAGAGAATAATACCTGGCGAGCTGTGTATGGCATTGATGGTCAACAGTAATTTAACGTACAGGCGGACCTTTGTTTAGTATTCTCATTAAGTGTTCTTACACCCGCATGAGGAAAAAACCACATTGTAGAGGAGCAAGCATTAAAATGTTTAGATAAGTAAGTACTTGACAGTAAGTAGCTGTTATTATTGGATTGTTGGAGACTAGGTGGAGGCCAGAGGGCATCCATTGACTGATGTTTATATGGAGGTAAAAACAATTAGATGACTATATATGAATTTTGGCTATGGAATATTGGTTATTTTGCCTTCTTTATTTTATGCCAGCATGAGCAGTTGAACTCAGAGCCTAGGCACTCTTAAGTTAATGCTTTACCACTGGAGCCACAGCTACACTTCTGGCTCTTTGGTGGTTAATGGAAGATAAGAGTCTCACTGACTTTGTTGCCCAGGCTGATGCTCAGGTCTTAGCATCCTGAGTGGTTAGGATTACATGTGCTAGCCACCTGACTTGTTTGGACTTTAACTCATGTTGTTAAGCCTCACACTTTGGAGAAAAGCTGCGTCCTTATTTCTGACCTTCATGAATTGAAATGTTGATTAGACTCTGTCTGTGTTATAGAACTCCAGATTTGTAAGCTTACAATGCATTGACAACGTGGAAAAGCCGTTTCCTTTGCTAATTTCTGTTACTCAGCCCACAAGTTTCTTAAACAATTGTGTTTTTAGGCAAGTGCACGTTAAAGCACGTTCTTAGTTTTGCTAAAGTCATGTTGTGTCCTTGCCTCCACACTCACAGGCTTGCCAGGCCTCTTGCGAACCCTCAGCCCGTGGGGAGGTGTAGGATCTGAAGCGGAGAGTGAGGAGAGCCCAATGGGACAACCAGCCCCTCCCTCCCACAGAGGAAGACACAGAAATAACTAAATGCTAAAAAACATTTCAGGGAAAACTCACCAAAACTGACTTTAGTCTTCAGTTGGCTCAGGACAGGTTGGCTGGAGCTGAGGGATAACATGAGCCCCCGCTTCTCCTCCCAGCCCCAAGCCGGGTCCCCGGGGGACATCTTCCTCCTCAGCCGAGCCCTCTGTCCAGGGCGCCGCTGACCTCCTCTCCTCCATAGCAGGTGTCCCCCCTCCCCCCTCTCCCCAGGCCTCCAATCCTGCAGCGCTGGGACGCCTGGCCTTCCAGTGGCCTTCCTCCACGGGCCCCAGTCTGGAAGCAGACCCGCTGCCCAGAGGGTACCCCACGCATTCATGGAACAGTCTGTGGCCCTTCTTCCCCGTGGAGCAAGAAGGCATGGCTAGTTGGAGAGGTTGCTCTCTGGTCCCCTCCCTAACTCCCTGTGTGTCCATACAAAATACCCCGGGACTCTCTTCATTACAGCTGCTCCTTTTGTGTATGTTTGGGGAAGTGTATGCGGCTATTTACACCTCAGACCTGTGGCCCAAATGCCCTGCTGCCGCTATGAATCTAAACCAAGCTGACCCAGTAGCTGACCGAGAGACACAACATGAGGAGGTGATACCGATCCATAGCCTTGAAATGCTCGCACCTCTCCCTCAGCACCTAACGCCCAGATGCTTATTCCCAGGAAATTGATAGTCTCATAAAAGTCTATGCTCAGGGACTCTCATTTTTAAAATTTATCTCATCAGGTGCCAGTGGCTCACACCTGCAATCCTAGCTACTCAGGAGGCTGAGATCTGAGGATCGAGGTTCAAAGCCAGCCCCAGGCCAGAAAGTCCCTGAGACCCTTCTCTCTGCAAAAAGCCAGGAGTAGACCTGTGGCTCAGGTGGTACAGAACCAGCCTTGCGCAAAAAAAACCTACAAAAAACAAAACAAAAAAAACAACTTTGGAGAATGCCCAAGGCCCAAGATCAAACCCCAGTACACCCCCATACACTTTCTCTCTCTCTCTCTCTCTCTCTCTCTCTCTCTCTCTCATGCACGCACACACACAAAAATATTTCTCTCATTCATATAGACATAAAATTGGAAATGAACAAACTTATTGTCCTAATAGAAAACATTTTTTTGTGTTTATGTGCAGAAAATATTTCAAAGCCACTAAAATTGGACCAAGCAACTCACATTAAAATCATCTGGAAGAGTGGTTTGTAACCTAGGAAATCATGAATGCTGTAATACTGGGCTTCAATATTAGAGGTAAAGTTGTAATACTGTAATTTCAATAGGTAAAAGTATAAACATGGATATCATGGTAGGTGTCCAGAGAGAGAGTCAGTGGGAAAGTGAATCATGTGATCACGTGTCACATAAAGTTAAATAAGTGTGTGAGTACATGAAGTGTGTGCGCGCACACACATGTGTACACACATGCACCAGTCCACCTCATGAAGGAATCAAGATTATTTTCAACACTCACTTGTCAGAGTCTTGAGTAATTTATGGACACACTTGGAACCCTTACTTAGCCAGTACCATGTTGGCTGTGAGAACCAAGAGAGGAAGCGCAGCCTCTCTGCGCGGACACTTTCTCATCGCAGCAGATGTGGAGGAGGCTGCCGGGCAGGTCCTCCATACCTACCTTCTCCCAGCCATGGGGCCAAGCTGTGTCCCTCTTTATGGAACACAGTCTAAGCAGGCTCGAGGGGCAGAGAAGTCAATAAACAGTTGCAAATTGAATCTCACTTTCCACAACAAGAGAACAAAAACCCTGGGAGGAAAGCTATCATCATCATCATCATCATCATCATCATCATCATCATCATCATCATCATCATCATCATTGCTATCCTCATCATCCTGCAATGGATAAAGGAAAATGCCCGGAGGTGTTTACCTGATGTGGTCCACAACTGCCTTTTGCCTCTGATTCCTACTGGACTCAAACGCTCAGAAGATGCCAGGTGCACACCAGGAGGTGCCAGGTGCCCTTTTCAGGAGTGGAGTCCTGCTGCTGTTCGGTGGCCTGGCTGGAGAGGAGGACATATGGGTGATGGGCCATCCTGGCTGTGGGGTTCAGGACAATCCTACCCGGGGACCCCCAGGGCCATGTGGGCACGAGCGGCACAGCACAAGGCCAAGTGCAAATTGTTTTAAAATATGAGAACGAGCTCTGTTCAGGTGCTGCCAAAGAGCTCTCCATTTCAGCCCAGAGTGATTCTGTGCGCGTTTTCTACGATCATCCAATAAAGAGGCAACTGTTCATGGAGTCGTTAAGCTGCGCTTTTTGGAGAGTCTGTCGGGGGAAGCAGGCCACAAATTTAACCTGATTTGCTAAACGGATTTTAGTGCTTTTGTCAAAGCCACATCAAACTTTCAAATCTGCAGACTCCCCCACACCCCTCCACTGTGAAATTATTTCCCTGAGCCCTTGGAGTCAATGTGAGTTTGTGGCTATTCAAAAAGCTGGAGTATACCCAGGGTTACTGTGTGGCTCCTGACCTCAAAGATAACATGAAGTATAGAATTCCCATAGGAACTCAGGTGGTGTGGGGTGTGGGGTGTGGGAACCATGGGGGTCAGGGGTTCAGGAGAGGGGGTCACCTACCACCCAGCGAGCACCCCTTCTGTTCAGTGCTGATCTGTGTTCGGCCTGTGCAGTTGGGTGGCGCTCCACGCTGGAAGGTTCCGTGCTTGGCTTCACGCTCTGGAGCTGTTGTTGGGAAGATCATGGTGCGATTGTGAACGCAGCACTTCACATCTTCATTTTGCGCCAAGAGTTTCCTTTCCTTCTGGACACGGTCAGGCCAGACCTCCCAGGCTCCCTGGCAACTGCAGTGGCTGAGTCTCACAGAAGGAACGGGCGTGCATTTACTCCATGCAGGATCCTTACACATCCGTGCATGCACACAGATCTACATATATAACACACATACACACATAACACACACACACACACACACAGCTGTGCGGTGTCTCAATTGTGCACTTTCACTACAGCTGCTGTACCCACCCCAATGCCGCTCCTCCGGCAGCTTCAGGGAGATACAGTCCAGGGCAGAGCCCCTGCTTTTCTCTTCGGTGAGCTGAGTGTGGCTTTGGAAGCCATGTGTTGAGGTGCGGGCTTCTCCGCACCTGTGTGTTCCTGAGCTCCCTGCCTGTGCCCCGGTCCCTTGGAACGGCCCCCGACTCTCACAGGGACAGCACACAGTCACAGCTTGTGTTCCGCAGCCTCACGTTCTACTCTGTGCTCCCCATTTTGTCAAGGAAATAAAGCTTTCTAGAGAACTAGCTCCAAAGCTGTGTCCTCTGAGGCAGAACTGGGTGAGAGACGGCCCCTCTCCCCTGGAAACGCTGGGAGTAGGGAACCAGATTGTCAGGACCGTGGTAGACTGATTGTGTCTCTCACTAGGGTTGGACTCATGGCTGCTTAGACTGCAGCTGGATTCTTCCAGCAGGAACTCAGGGAGAGCCCCATGTAGTGCACAACTATAGGCCCAAGGACTTGGGAGGCTGTGCCAGGAGGATTGGGAGTTTGAGGCCAGTCTTGGCAAAGGTAACAGCCAGATTCTGTCTCAAAAAATCAAAGGTCTAGCTAGGTGCCCGTGGCTTATGCCAGTAATCCTAGCTACTCAGGAGGCTGAGATCTGACCATGGCAGTTCAAAGCCAGCCCGGCCAGGAAAGTCTGTGAGACTGTTATCTCCAATAAACTACTCACAGAACCAGAGGTGGTTCCAGCTGTGGCTGGAGTGGTAGCGCACTCGCCTTGAGCCAAGAGAAGCTAAGGGACAGTGCTCAGGCCTAGAGTTCAAGCCCCAGGACTGGCAAAAATACAAATAAAAAGTAAAAATAAAAGGGCTGAAAGTGTAGCTCAAGTAGCAGAACACTTGCTTAGTATGTGTGAAGCCCTGATTCAGTCCCCAGTACCACAGAAAGGAGGAGGAAGAGGAGAAGAAGGAAACGAGAAGAAAAGACAGTAGGTCAGTAACGAATAGTGTGTCTCACAATTTGCAAAGCAGTTTTGGGTAGTGGGGTTGTTTGAGGTGATAGGCAGGGGAGAAAAGCTGGAGGGACTCCAGACCCTCTTCTGGAAGGGCAAGGAAGGAGGTTTGAGTCTGGAAACCTTTTGGATACAAAGAAATCTCAGATCAAGGTGATACCAGGGCAGCTCTCGTCTGCAGTGATGCTGGCTCACACTTGCTCTCTTGCCGGTCCAGTCCCCGTGACTCTGTCTCTCCATGGTGGAGGCCGGTGGGGGTGGCTGATGGTCTGCCTGCTCCCCCAGACCACTAACAGGCGCGCTTGACCCTCGCTCCAGTGCTCTCCCTGCCAGGTCCCGTCACCTGCTTCTCATAACCTGTGTGCCTTCGCCCTGTTCCTTCTGTGCCTGCCCGTGACACGGGGACCTTTTGCTCTCCTGTGTGTGTCTTTGGAGTAGTGTATGTCTTCAGTGCTGTCTGGTAGAAATGGAGCGGTGCTGTCTGGTAGAAATCTAACTTAAGTTATCTAGCAGCCATTTTTTTTTTTTTTTTTGTAATGGGGCTTGAACCCAGGGCTCATGCTCTCCTTTAGCTTTCTTTGTTAAGGGTGTTCTTCCATGTGAGCCGGCACAGCTCTACTTTTGCTTGTTGCTGGCTAACTGGAGATGAGAGTCGCATGGACTTTCTTCCAGGCTAGCTTAAGCACGATCTCCAGGAATAGCCAGGATTGTAGGTGTGAGTCTCCAGCACCTGTCACCATTTCTAAGAAGATTTTTTTAAAAAGTTAAGAGTTGGGCTGGGAAGGTGGCTCAGTGGTAGAGCGCTTGCCTTGCATGCCTGAGGCCCTGGGTTCGATTCCTCAGCACCACATAAGCAAAAAGAAAAAAGCCAGAAGTGGCGCTGTGGCTCAAGTGGTAGAGCGCTAGCCTTGAACTGAAGAGCTGAGGGACAGCACCCAGGCCTGAGTTCAGGCCCCACAACCGGACCCCCCCCCCAAAAAAAAAAGTTAAGAGCTATATTTTAGTCCGTTTAATATATTGAACATAAAATTTCAACATGTGATCAGAACACCCACCATATGATGTCTTATGCTCTTTGTATGAAACCTTTGAGATCAGGTGTGCATTTTATACTCGGCATATCTCAACACAGACGGACATTTTCAGGGACGTAGCCACATGGTGGAGAGTACTGTGTTAGAGTACAGGGTTCCAGAGGAGCCATCTGCCCTTCATCCTCAGTGTCTGCAGAGGAGGAGGCCCCAAATACTAAGTACCTAAGTACTTCCTGAATGAATGGATGGATGAATGAGTGAATTCACCCACACCAATAAGAACGAATGGGTCTTTTTTACGCAGAAGTGGGTGGAGGTGGGCCTTGGAGGTCTGGAGCAGTGTGTGTGGATGCCGGGAACACTGGCTTCCACCCCCCTTGCCTTGGGTGTGGCTGTGTTCGCAGTGACCCAGATGGAGTCACTCAGCCTCTTCTGTGCAGAGACAGCGGTGGCTCGAGGCGCAGATTCAAGGAGCTGGGTGGCGCAGAGCTTGGAGTAACTGGGGCGGGGCTCTGGTCGTGTAAGGGGCATCTGTGATTATGTTGAGCTAGATGCCGGATCACAGGAGGACTTGGAGTTTTGCAGTAGCGCTGCAGTTGGGTGATGTGTGCCGTGCTCTGTTTGTCTACCCCCCACCCCCACCCCCTGTTTGGGGAACTATCCTGAGTGATCTCAAAGCAGTACCTGATTGGTTTTTTTGGGGGGAGGGGGACGGTTCGGTCATGGTTGGGGAAAGTCTGCCCCAGCCTCAGGGCTCAGAAAGCAAGGGCCTGTGCCCAGCAAGGCAGCCCCTGCCCTGGAGGCTCTGATGCGTCCTGGTCCCTCCAGAGCCTGGGGCTGGCTCTCTCCAGATAGAGGCTGGCCCTCACCCCTGCTGGGCCCCTCCTTGCCCCCCCCCTCCCCGGGACACCCCCTGACCAATTCCTCTAAATTCACTGACTGGAAGCACAATTGTCAGCAATAGAACTCAAGCATTCCATGATCATGTAACCTAGTCCTGGAGACAAACCGTGAACAAAATGAACCAGAGGCCTCGTGGTGCGGAGCAAAGCAAAGCTAACCTAATGAAAAGCTGCTTTGTGGTATCAGGCAGGAAACGAAACAGCTATAAGTGGCAAACATTCTCCAGCATCGAATGCGCCACTCATCTTGGCATTCTTTCCCCTTTGTCCCCTTTAAGGAGAGGAGGAGGGTCCAGGAGTAGCTCGGACAGGACGGGAGAAGAACTGGGGGCCAGCTGTCCTTCAGAGCCTGGGTCACCGCCTGATCCTTGCAGGAGGCTCGTGCGTGTAGAAGCGCCGACGCAGGGCAGATTCTGCCGGACTCTCATTGATTCTTTTTTTGGAACCACTGGACAAATGTTTGCTCCAATCTGTCACCACTGGAAGAACCATACATGTGAAAAATTTCCATATTAGCTTGTAAATCCACTTAACAGGGGGTGGAGAAACCCCATTCCCTCCTGGGTAGCGTTTTACGTCCCTTGCCGAATGCATTGTTTCTGATTTTCACCAAAAGTCGTTTCTTACAAAGAAGATAAAATCCCAGAGAAACATATTGGCTGTCTTTTTCCTGAAGGAAAAAAATGACACCTACTTATTGGGTGCCAAACCACGAGAAATGGAAAAGGAAGCCAGAAATGCGCAGCACTGATAGACTCTAGCTTAGCTGCACTTTTGAAGATGTATTTATAGATGTCAAACAGGATATGGCATCTGTGGTGGCTGATGTGTGGCTCAGTAGACACACCTTAATGGATTAAAACACAGAAATCCATTTGACGATCTTTAAAGAAATAGGTAGTTGGGTTTTTTTTCTTTTTCTTTTAAAAATAGCAGTTGATCAATCCGTAATAGAAGTGGTGCTAGGGAGACTCATGTTGATTTGTATCAAAGAGTTGAGTTAACGTGGAATAGTATCTTCCTTAAAAGTTGTGTGCCAGTAACTCACGTTTGTATTCCTAGCTTCCAAGGAGGCTGAGATCAGAAGATTGAGGTTTGAAGACAGGTAGAGTAGAAAACACCAAGAGACTCCATCTCCAAAATAGCAAAAAGCTGAAATGGAACATGGCTCAAGTGGTAGAGCACCAGCTGAGCAAGCAAGCTCAGAGAGAGTATAAGAACTTTTCCCACATCTTTTTCATTCGCATTTGCACTGCCCTGCAGTGTTGGACAGGAGGCATCGTAAGGCATCAAGAAGTCAAAGACTCGCCTCTAGCTGTGGCTAGAACTCACATTTCTGAATATCCAGTGTCTCTTTCTCCACCCAGTGAAGCCTCACCTCTCTCCTGGCCTTGACCTTCAAGGTGAGGAATAGGCTCCCTCCAGGGCACACCTCACAATTATTCTTAGTGCCTGCCCTCCTGTAGCTCCCCCAAGGCCTGCTGAGTAATGGCTTAATCAATGCTGGGTGAATGAATGAAGTGCAGATCTGCTCCTTGGTGTGAGAGTTATGAATTCAGTTTATTGTTGGCGTCCTTCATGGGATATTCCCAGTCTTGCTTCCTGACATTCCCCTTTCTCACTAACGTGAGTAATGAGGCCAGACTTCTCTCTTTGCACAAGGTGAGCCTTACTTCTAAAGCCATTTTCAGGAGTCTTTTGAGCGCCTGGAAATGGCTTCTACATCCCTGGAGAGAGTTCCAGGTGAGGGGCTGGCAAATGTCGGCGCCCGCCAGAAGCACTTGCCCTTGATGCAGAATGAAAAGGGCATTGTGTCCTCCTCTTTTAGCTTCAACGCTTGGCATTGTCTTTTGTCTGGCAGGGAACTCTGGGAAAGCTCCGGTCCCCTCCCCTCGCCCCGCTCCTGTAGCCGCCAGATATAGTGTGTGATTTTCCCTCGTTGCCTTTTCCTGTTTAAATGTACTTGAAACAACCTCTTTGAATATGGAAAAAGGCTTCTGCACAGTCCCAACAGCTAGCGGGTGACAGCCGCGACTCTGCTTGGGCTCAGCTGATTTTAGGGAAGTGTTTTCTCAAGTTCTGACAAGAAGTCGCTGCCGTTGGAGCAATGTTAGGAGCTCGGGCCACTTGTGGAGCCAAATAGGAAGTCCTGGGCTCACGTGTCTACAGAGTTTGCTCATAGTCTGCCGGCCTGGGTAACGCTCTTCCTCCTTTCAGTCCATCTTATTATGCATTAGCAGACCTCAGACCTGTGATTCCTCCTTAGATAAAGCCCCAGCCGTTAAGGGGAAGTATTTGTCATGTCAGCTGCACCTGGTTTCAGGAACAATGTCCTCACCTCACAGCCCAGAATGCCACTCCAAAATCACCTTTGTTCAGGGACCTTGGCCGAGGGCAGAGGGCTGGGGGTGTCCTAGGAGGAGCTAGGCTTTGGGGACGGGAGTTCAGGTGACCAGGACTTTGAGGGCTGCCATAGAGATCACTGGAGGAGACCTGCTGGAGGGGGCGGGGTGGAAGCCAGGAGGAAGCCAGCTGCTAACAATGTGTTAGCACCTTGCACACTGCTTGGGCTTTTGCAGGTGGCTCTTTGGGTCCCGATTCTGGAAATCAAGGGGAAGCTAAGCACTGTGACATCCTTTCAGAAATGCTCCAAATCTGTCCGGAAATTCTTTAGGGGTCCTCAGAGTCCAAGGGTGATTTTGTGGGTGAGGGCGAGGGAAAGGAGTCTTGTGTACTGGGTCTGTGGGTACACCTGCACAACGGGTATTCTAAGGAGGCCTGTCGGAGTTTTCTGATTCTAAATCATTCTCGTTTTGAGTCCTCACCAAATTGAACATCTACCGGGTGCCCAGGGCTTCACCCACACCGTCGCCTTTCAATTCCCAGGAGCCTTTATTTGGGTGAATGTTGTTCATTTCAATTTACAGATGAGAAAACAAAGGCCCAAAGAACGGAATGAACCTCTTCAGGTCACAAGGTCCCCTCCCCCATGGTGCCCTCCCAGGGGAGGTGAGGAAGGGCCTTGCTCTGTGCTTTCCCTAATGCCCAGGCACTGCTTCGCGGGCAGCTTCCACAGCCCCTCAGCCATGCCCTGCTCCACCCCTCGCCTCAGCTCATCACTTCACACATCCCCCCCCCCCCCCCACCGCTTCCTTCAGGACTCCCTACCTGGTGACACCTGGCGAGGTGAGAGTTCGGGAAGCTCAGGTGCTGGCCTGATCTATCTGCCTAGGGCCGGTGGAGCTATTTAGCCAATGGATGCTGTGCTTTGGGAAGAGCTTTTGGTCTGGAGTGTGAGGCTCTGGCTCGCAGGGACTCACCTGCTTAGAAGTGGAACTAAGCAAAAGAGGCTCTGTTCTGCCCCACACTGGACATGGGGACACCACAGGGGCCCTGCCTGTAGCACACTGTTCTGTAGGGAACCCCCCTGCAGCTGTCCGTTTCCCAAGCTGGGTGGGCAGCATGGGTCAGAAACCAGCCCTGGAGATGCAGGTGTTGAAACTGCCCGGGAGCCAGCACCGAGAGGAGGGGAAGTGCTCAGAAGGTGCTGGGCCAGCAGGAAGTGGGAGCTGTTTCTAGCGCAGAGGATGTGGCTGAAGACAAGGTATGAGAAATGAAAGCCAAGAAGGGAGAAGCAGTGGGATCTTGAGGTGCCTGGAGGACAGGGAAGTGGCTTTGTTGGCAAAGGTAAGAGAAAACAGCAACTGTGGGCGGGTGTGGGCGCCATTTTCCCTCTGGTTTAGGCTGTGGGGAGGAGGTGTTAGAACCTGCATTGGGCATTTGTAGATGGACGTTCTCAGTCATCTCGCAGAGGAATTTCACAGAGACCATTCTTGGGAGAGAGCTATAACTCATGGAGGCAAAGAATCATGGAATTTAAAGAGGGTTGGCTTACTGATTCGTGCTTGTGTTCACTACTGTAGGCTGAAAGTCCAAGCTTGGGTAGCCTGTCGGACTTTTCTGTTTTTGTTGGTTGTGGGGCTTGAACTCAGGACCTGGGTGCTGTCCCTGAGCTTTTGTGCTCAAGGCTAGCACTCTACCACTTTGGGCCACAGCTCCATTTCCGGTTTCTGGTGGTTCATTGGAGTCTCACAGACATTTCTGCCCAGGCTGACTTTGAACTGTGCTCCTCGATCTCAGCCACACTGAGTAGCTAGGATGACAGGTGTGAGCGCTGGACTTTTCTTTTGAGGCCCTTAGAAACCTGGTGGGTGGCATCACAGAGTGGGCGTGTGCAGGCCACATGTGGTGGGACCAGAAGAAGAGTCGTGGTGAGTGAGGTGGTAAGAGAGGGAGGGAAGAAGGCTGCGGTCCACGCACAGCGGCCTGCTCTTCTGTAAGCAGTCCAGGCCTGGAAGACCTAGTCCACCCCCACCTGTGGGCATTAGTCCCTGGAGAGTGGAGGCCCCAATGACCTCATAGTGGGGGCTCCCTCACCCCTCAGAGGTGTCGTTCTGGGGGCCAAACTGCAAGCATATGGGCCCTGGAGGAGTGAGTGAGGAAGGAATCACATTCAGGCCGTAGTGAAGACCCCAGTGCAGGAGCCCCTGACATAAACAGGAAGCCGGAAGAGGTCAGAAGAAAACGAAGCCTACATGCAACAGATTTAGACATTAAATTCTCAGAAGCATCTATTCATTTTGCATTTGCTGCCTTGCATAGAAGCTTACACACACAGGACTGTATTGCCTTACCGAATAAATGCCCTTGTTTGCAATGTTCATATGAAAACGCATGGCTCATTCTACATTCTACAGGTAGATATCCTTTCCTGCTGAAAAGTCCAAAGCATAAATAACAACAAAGTCCTGGAGAACCAGCCTATAAGATTGCTGCGTTTTCTTCCCTTAGGACAGCCCTGGCACAAACTCCTTAGTGATGAATTTCATGAAATTGCCTAGTATCCCGATACAAGATTGTCACAGTAATCTTAGAGCTTCTGTCTCATTGGAATATGGCTCTTTGCATAGGTTTTTTTTTTTTTGACTATCCTCCAACATTACTTAAAAATTCCCAGAGACCCATGAGCTACTGAAGATGGAAGGGGGCTCAGGGACCATCCAATCCAATTTCTCTCATTTTACAAGTGGAGAATCTGAGATAGAGAGAGCTAACGCTGGCTGTCTCAGGCCGCGCTTTGAGCTGGCAGCAGACTAGGACCAGAACCCTCGTGTCCTAGTTTTCTTTAGAGGGCTCAGTTCATGGGGCATTTCTGTCTCACAGGTACCGGATAAACATCTGATAAACGTTAGAGCAGAAAGAGCTCTGCTGTCCCTCAGGGTCCTGGCAGTGCAGGCAGCCGCCGCTGGCGTCACCCGCACAGATGCCTCCCCTGAAGGAGGGATGGTCAGTGAGAGGGAGGGCTCTGGTTCAGGAGGCACAGGTAGGACCCACTTCCACCTCTGGGACTGGGTCATCAGCACCCCAAGGACTACGAGCACGTCTGGGTTAAGGGGTGGTTCATCTGAGGAATATTAGGGACGCAGAAGCAAGGGGGATTGCATGTCTGTGGGGGAGGGGGGCCTGGAGAAAGGACGCAGGGACTCCAGGTGTCTGTTCAGGAGACCCTGGGTAGGTAGGAGGGTGATCTGCGGGGAAGGATGGCCCTGGCTTCCTGTCCCCCTGCCTGAGTGTGTTCGGACCCGTGGGAGAGGAGGTGTCCGCTGACACGCCCTTGGAGGCACATTTTGGAGCAGGTATTTGGGAAATTCTCCGCGTGGAAGCTGGGCTCTCGCTTTCGGGCTTCCTCACCTCTGAGGCCGGTGCGGTTAGCTGTGAAACCAGCCACCTTGCCTGCTGTGCGCAGATGTTCCCCTTTTCAGCTGGGTTCCAGCTTGGGTTGCAATAACCCTATTTGGGCAGCCGCCCTCCCCCCCACCCCGCACCCCCACCCCCCCCTGCCCACGAGCAGCTCCAGAAAACGGAGTCTCTTTACCTCTGTGACCTCTCTGTCTCCTTGCTGGACAAGTGGATCTTCTATGCGTTTCCAAGAGATGGGAGCTACCTCACGTCAGGTGCTCAATTATAACGTGAATGAGAGGAGCCTCGGCCCCTGCACAGCCTCTGGCTGCAGACTGAGCAGGTTGTGTCTGGAGGATGGAGGGGCTGTCTCTAAGGAGAAGGGACCGCCGGATGCAGCAGAAAGAGAGGCAGGGCACAGACAGGGCGTCGGCCACTGTGGGGACATCTTCCTGGCCTGGGATAGCTCCTTTAGCGCAGTGAACACACCTTGCTAGAAAATCATGTCCTCCTGAGGTGGTGACACGTTTAGCTCAGAAAGAGCCCTTCCTGCTCCGCTGAGTCATCACAAGCTCCTGTTTTTAAATTTTTCTTATTTTTTTAAATTTTTAAATTTTTAATTGTCAAGATGCTGTACAGAGGGGTTACAGTTACATGAGTAAGTCCATTTCCTATTGAGCATTGTTACCCCCTCCTTTGTTTTTCCCCTACTATCCCTTCCCTCCCCTGCTCCCCCCAGAAGTTGTAAAGTTCATTCTCAGCATACTGCCTTGTATGTCTCATTGTTACAATGGTCAACCTGTATCCTTGTTTCAGCATTTTGTTATTTCCCTTCCCCTCCCCAAATTAGAAAAATGTATATACAAGATGCAGGGCACCAGAATCAAATACAGTGAAAATGGGTTATACCATCAGGGAAGAACATACAAAAAAAAAATCACATACTACATTGAATACAATAGCAACAAAGGAAAAAAAAAAAACCCTCTTGTGTCCCTATCTTGGGGGTCATTTTACTTAGCAGCGTCATATATGGGCATATGTACATAGCTTTCGAGCTTTTCTGCTTGTATGATAAGATTATCCTACACGTATACTAGTTATTGCAAATAAGGGAAACCATGGGGCCTATGTTTCTTTGGGTCTGGCTTACTTCACTTAATATAATTTTTCCAAGTCTTTTCACTTCCTGACAAATGGGGTGGTGTCATTCTTTCTGATGGAGGCATAGAATTCCATTTGTGTGTGTGTGTGTGTGTGTGTGTGTGTGTGTGCGTGCGCGCACATATATATATATATATATGTATATATATCATATTTTCTTGATCCATGCATCTACTGAAGGGCATCTGGATTGGTTCCGTAGCTTCACTATGGTGAATAATGCTACAATAACCATAGTTATGTTGGTAGCTTTAGTATGGTTCTTAATCTGACTTCCCAACAAGTTTTGGTTTGCCTACACAAGCAATGTTTGGCCAGAGTGTGTGAATGCAGGTGAACTTGGTGGTCATTCTTTGTAGCACTGGTCTGGGTGTTTTGCTTTCCTGTGGGTTACTTAGCTTGCCAGCATGACCGTCCCCTGCTCAGCCTCTGACCCCCATGTTCAAGGCCCTGGCTCTCCACGCCGCACCACTGCGTTCTTTTTCCTCCCATTGCTGCCTCGGCTCTCACAGACCACACACAGCACGCGAGGGCCAATTCGGCTTTCCAGGAAAGGCCCTGGGTCTTGGCCCAGCTCTTTCCAGCCATATCCTAACTACAGCTTCTTAAGGAGTAGGAACTATGTCCACAGCAGAGCCCAGAGCTGTGCTGGCCCTCAAAAATGATAATGGAAAGAATGAATGAATGAATGATTAAATGCCCACGGCCTTTCACAGAAAAGGCAATAGAAGTCATTGGAGTGAGGTCCAGGTCCTTATCTGAAGTTAGGGAAAGGGACTTAATTAAGGCCCGACTGACAGAAGGCAGACTCTAGAGGTTGTCTAGGATAGGGTGATTGCCAGGTACATGGAATTTCTTTTCAGCTACAGAAAAGTGTTTAGATGTCATGGTGATGGCTGGCCAATGTACTGAACCCTTAGCATTGTATTTTCCAGTGGTGAGCTCTGTGTGTGTGTGTGTGTGTGTGTGTGTGTGTGTGTGTGTGTGTGTGTGTGAATTGACACAATAAAAGGTGTCAAAAAGAGAGTAAAATTGTGCCAACAACTTGTTCTCAGAACAAGCAAAGGTGAAAGACAAAGAGGAAAATGAACAAAGAATAGGATGAGAGACAATTCCCAGAGGGGAAAACCTGAAAAGCCCATCCATGGAGAGAAACTGAAACCCAGCAAAATGCAAATCCTAGCAACGCCCATCAGCTTGACAGGAATCTGCATCCTCCAGTGCCAGTAAGGGGAGAACAGCACAGGTGTCTGTGTGGGAAAGCGGCCGGGCAGGCTTTTCTCCAGAGAACCACGTGGCAATAGCTGGTGCTTGGGGTGGATGCCATACCTTTTGAGACCAAAAGTCCCCTTGTAGGGACACACCCCAGGGAATTTCTCATGGCTGTGTCGGAAGGGTTACAAAAACATTGATGCCATGTTGGCTGTACCAGCAACCACATAGACTGTGCAGGGGGAGAGAGAAATCGCCATGCGATGCACTAGTAGAACACTATGCCATTATTAACTTGTTCTGCACACAGACTGTCTTCATATGGACGAATATCTCAAACCAAATGTCCAGTGAACCAAGATAGCTGCTGAAAGCTGTTCAGGAAAGGTCATTTCTACGTGTCTATTTATTCATTCATTTATTTATTTGTTATTAGGACTAGGGAGTTTGAACTTCAGGGCTTTGCTCTTGCTCAGCTTGTTTGCTCTGCTGACATTCTACCACTTAGCTTAGCTTTTTGTTGATTATTTCAGAGATGGAATTCCATAGACTTTTCTATCTAGGCTAGCCTTGAACTAAGATGCTCAGGATGTCAGCTTTCTGAGTAGCTAGGATAGCAGGGATGAGCTACTGCCATTTGGCTTTATGTAATGTTTATAAATAGGCAAAACAATATTCACTGTGAAGAGGACTCGCCTATCTCTGCATTGTGTGTGTGTATGCCTGCGCGTGCACATGTGGGTGCTTGAACTTGGGGGCTTCATGCTCTTGCCTCTTTTTGTCTTCTTAAGGCTTACACTCTACCATGTGAGCCACACCTCCACTTCTGGCTTTTTGCTACCGGAGGTAAAAATCTCATGAATTTTTCTGCTCAGGCTAGCTTTGAACTGCGATCCTCAGCTCTCAGCCTCCTGAGTAGCTAGAATTACAGGTGTGAGCCACCATTGCCTGGCCTGTATCTTTTTCTTTTCTTTTTCTTTAGTATGTCAAAATACTAATAATGATTAAATTAGTACCAGTGTGCTTAAAAAACTTTGTAATTCAAAAGGTTTTTGAAGCCCTACACGCACCCCGCTGAGTGATTGAAGTTACACTTGCTTCTGTGAATTTTATGTTTAGAAGACAAACGGGACTTCTGTCTGGTCAGACAGTCGTCTCTAGCAGCCTAGAATGGCCCTGTAGGTAGTCGACCAGCCAACACGTGCTACACATGCCCAGGGTGGGCAGCCTCTGTTCTCTGTGCTCCTCATGCCTTGCGCAGTCTGTGGCATATTGTGCCTGTCTCACTGCCACACAAGGCATGTCGTGGAAGGTGAGGCACGGACCGAGGGTTAGAGAGCAGAGTCTGACAGTCTTCAAGCCCGTGGTGGTCAGCCTGTTGGGTCCCAATACGATCCTCAGAAGACGTTTGGCCGCTGTCTAAGGTTTGAGACTAAGTGTGAACGCACAGGTGTGGGAACCCAGGCAGGCCACCCCTCCCTTGGAAGATGCTCTGTGGCCACGTGTGTGGTGACAATCTCTCTGCGGTGTGATCGTGAGAAATCGGGGAGATGAATGCTTCCCCAGAGCCTCCCAGAACGCCAGCCACGCCTTTCCTCAGAAACGCCAGAGGTGCGTGAAGTAGGCGGGAGCGTAGCTTTTTGTTGCATTGCGTGTGGTAGGCTGCCGGGAGAGGCTGAGCTTCACTCGCAGGTGACAGAAAGACCGCTCCCGTGGTGCTGATGCCGTGCTTTTCCTGCCAGGGGCAAGGGGCACCTGATGGTTCAGAAATGAAGGACCAGATCATTTCATCAAGAGCAGGCTGCACATGTGTGCATACGTGTGTGCACGCGTACACGCACGTGCGGGTGCATTCGCACATGTGCACTCATGCGTGGGTCACCAGGGTCATCGTCTCCCTCGATAAGCTAAACAGTTTGATGGCCCCTGTGAGCACGTAGTCAGAGGCGTGAGGCTCGGTCCACAAGCCCGCCCACTACCACATCATTTCTGGTCCAGGGAATGTTCCAGGCACAGGTGCATGCACAAGCTGAAGTCACACAGAAAGACTGCAGTCCTTTGCTTCTGATGATGATTGCTCAGGTTCCTGGGGGAGGCGGGCACTCACTGTCCATTACTGTGGCAGCTGAGCGCCGGGCAGATCAACTGTGGTTGGCCTTTTGAATTTGTGTTTTTGGCCTGTGAATGATGACTGAGAACAGGCCCTATTTAATGCAGGAAGTAGAAAACTGAGTCCAGTTAGTTTAGTGTGGAAGAATATAATATTTTAGAGTAAACAATGTAGGTACTTTTTTTTTTTTTTCCTTCCCTTCGGTGCTAGAACTAGGGCTTGATTTCAAGAGACTGGGTGCTGTCCCTTAGCTTTTTGTGCTCAAAGCTGGTGCTCTACCACTTACGCCACAGCTCCACATCTGGTATTTTGGTGACTAACTGGAGATAAGAGTCTCAGACTTTCCTGACCAGGCTGTCTTGGAACTGTGTTCCACAGATTTCAGCCTCCTGAGTAGCTAAGATTATAGGTATGAATCACCAGCTTCCAGCTTGTACTTTCTTCTGTGTGAGTAATTAAAAACAGTGAAAGCAAAGTTATGTGCATTTATTGAACAGATGAATGAAAGTGTAAAAGAAGAATGCATGGATGGAGAAGAAGGCAGTATGGCCCCACGCTTTTGGGCCTTTTTCTTTGCAATCACTGGGGGTTGAGGCTTTTTCTCATAATGTCTGTAGTGCTAGATGATCACATTGGTTTTACATTGAAATTGGAAATAAGAATGTGAAAGTGTTCATCCCAAGTGTATTAGAAAAAATAACATGGGCAGAGGGCTCATTGTTTGAGAAATGCTGTTGGGAAAATAGTTTCCTTAAATCAGTGCTGGGCTTGAACTCAGGGCCTAAGCACTGTCCTTAGTTTTTTGTTTTTCTTTGTGTGTGTGTGTGTGTGTGTGTGCGTGTGTGTGTATGTGTGTGTGTGTCTGTGTGTGTGTGTGTGTGTGTGTGCGCGTGTGCCAGTCCTGGGGTTTAAACTCAGGGCCGGGACATTTTTCCTGAGCATTTTTGCTCATGATTAGTGCTCTATCACTTGAGCCACAGCTCCACTTCTGGCTTCATCATGGCTAATTGGAAATGAGTCTCCTGGGCTTCCTTGCCTGGGCAGGCGTGTACCTGTGGTCCTCCAGTCCCAGCTTCTTGAGTAGCTGGGATTGCAGGTGTGAGCCACTGGCCCCCACATTTCAAACACTTTTCAGGCTCTTTTTTCTCGGAGCTCTGCCTTTCCTGCTCCTCCCTCTCAGATGGACGTTTCCTTCTCCAGGATCCCATCCACAGCTCAGCTCTGAGTTGTTTTTATTTCTATGGAATGTCTTCCTCCCTGTCCCCCTCCCTGCCCCAGTCCCTCCCGTCTGCTACCCATGAGGAGCCCTGCCAGTCTGGGAACTCAGTGCCCCTCGGCCCTTCCCTTTGTCACACACCCCTCGCCCCCTGCATTTCTCAGAATGCCCACCGCGGTGGACTCTCCCCGCACGCCCCCTACTTTCCTCACACCTGTCCTTCCTGTCTCCCGCTCGCCTGGCTATCTCACGAACACAGACTTTGCCCTTTGCAGTGTCTTCAAAGCTGAGCCTCTCTTTCCACTGCACCCTGCTCCATCTAGTCTGTCTACGGAAGCCCTCAGAGGATCCTGCCTGGCTTCTGAGCCAGCAGAGAAAGCAGTGAGTGAAGATGGAGGCCTTTGTCCCCTATGAGGAGCCCATGGAGGCTGATAATGCTTTGTGTGCAGTACCTGAGTAGCTTGCTCCATTGGCCTCAGTTTAATCTAATGTAAGCAGTTAGTCTCTGCAGCATTCCCTGGACAGGTGTATGCTGGTAGATGGGTCAGTCCAGGTATGACGGCTTGGGCAGGTGTACACGGATGGAGAGTTGTTCGGGTGTGATGACCTGGGCAGGAGACGCGGATGGAGCAGTAGGATGGAGGTTTAGGTATGGCATCTGCTGAGGACTCCTATTCCTCATGAAGAGGTCCACGCCAGAGGGGCGGGCCGGCCGGCGGGTGAGCATGTCACCCTCCCCCCTCTGACGGCTGAGCACACACCTGGTCTCTTGGGCAGGACCCAGGAGCAGAGGGAGACAGTCAGCGGCTCTGCCTACTGCTTCCACTCAGGGAGACCAGAATAACCTACTTGCAAAAGTGGCAAACAGACAGGACAGCCTTGTAATTAAATGCTAATTCGAAGAGCCAGAAGTGACGTGGATTCCCAGGCTGAGCAGATTCAGGAGGGCCGAACCACCGTGGAAGCCTCGTGGGAAAAGAAGGGTAGGATTTGGAAGAGGCGGGGGGGTGGGGGGGTGGGGGGTGGCAGGGTAGGTGCGAGAAACAAACCATTGAAAACATTGCTTTCTTCAGGTCTGCAAGCTTAGCTGTAGTGCTGTGGGTCGGGACCTCTGACTTCATGCTAGGTAACCTCCACTGCGCCCCAAAGTGACGTGAGATTTTATTCAGACTCTAAAACCAGTGGGCCTATTACGCCATTTGCCAAGAATCTCATTTGGACAGTAGGTTGGTAGGATCTCCTTCTTTTGCAAATTAAGGGAGTGATGGGCGAAAGAAGCGTAGTCAGTCAGGACTGGAAGTGGTCCTTGGCCACCTGCTAGGATCTGGCAGGGGGGAGGGGTGTGGAGAAGTTGATGATCTAGAAACAGACATGGTGGACTTGGGGTTCCCTGCCCTGGGGGACACAGCGATGAGCTGCTTGGGTATCGGAAGGTTCCAGTCTGACGATGGCTCTAGGCCATTCTACACTGACTGGGGATTTTTCCTTCTTGGCAAGACTTAAAGGGAAGAATCTTGAGAGTGTGGGAAATAAGGGGCCGCTGTAACAGCTGGAGTGTGGGGAGCAGTGTGGAGAGCAGCACGGGTGGGGAGTGAGGCAAGGGTACCATCGCCCATGGGCGCTGCCGTGCTCGCTGCTTGAGAGAGGCCTTGTGGATTGTGTGAAGAACCCACTAATTTCTTCTAAACGTGTGCAGCTGCAGGGAGTGTGTTTCGTTCTTCACATATGACATAACAGTGACTCAAAACCAGCTTAACTGATAACAACAAAGGCAGAAACTCCATGACAACCTAAGATTAAGACAAAAAATTGATTCAAGAACTTTAAAAAGTCAGAGAGAAAAAAGACAGAGATGGAGGGGATAGTCAGCAATAGCCTGGGTATCCCAGCACCCACCCATCCATCTATCCACCCATCTACCCACCCCCATCCATCCATCCATCCATCCATCCATCCATCCATCCATCCATCCATCCATTCTCCCACTCATTCACCCATCCATTCATCCACCTACCACCCGTCCATCCATCTACCCATCCATCCATCTATCCACATATCTACCCACCCACTCACCTACCTATCCACTCACCCATCTACCCAGCTACCCACTCACCACCCGTCCATCCATCTACCCATCCATCCATCTATCCACATATCTACCCATCCACCCACCTACCTATCCACTCACCCATCCATCCATCCACCATCCACCCAGCTATCCATCCATCCATCCATCCATCCATCAATCAATCCAGTTACCCACCCACCCATCCATCCATCTACCCATCCATCCATCCATCCATTCTCCCACTCATTCACCCATCCATTCATCCACCCACCCATCAACCCACCCACCACCCATCAATGCATCCATCTATCCACATATCTACCCACCTACCTATCCATTCACCCATCTACCCAGCTACCCACTCACCACCCATCCACCCATCCACCCAGCTACCCACCCATCCATCCATCCATCTATCCATCCAGCTGCCTTGGAATGAGTGTTTTGTGTTCAATGAGTGGTGCTATTCTGAGCTACCTGCCCTGGTTAGAGAACAGACTGGTTAGAGGACATCTCTCCTCCTCAGGGTGGGGCCTTCAGGACAAGTAAGGGCAACAGGGACCAAGGGAACCCATAGAGCCCAGGGGATTGAAGAAGGCTTAGGGAGAGTGGCAGTGGAGACATCAGAGGGGTGGGGCCCAGACACATATGGGGCTCAGCCGCAGCGCCGAGGCTTATTTAAACAGAACAGGGCCAAATGAAATGTCATGACATCCTATTTCTGGTAGCTTTGGGGACTCATTTGGGTGAATTTCCCGTTAAGAGCCTGTGTGTGGGGTAGTGTCGTGGCACTAGGGTGAGGAGGACAGGAAAAGGACCAGCATCATCATGAGGGCTGAATAGGAGTCTGAGACCCACTGTGGTGTTGGAGAATTCCAGTCGGACACAATGTACAGTTGTGGCTCAAGGGCAGGCTCTCTGAGCAGAGGTCTGAGTTTGAAAACTGACAGTATTTCAGAGTTCACATTCCATGATTCCAGCTTGCAGAAACAGATCTGGTCACAGACAGACTGAGAAGCTGGCAGCCTGAGGAGCTGGCGTCCTGCCTGGCATCTGTGAGCACGTGAACACTGTAGATGCAGGAACTGCCCTCAGGCCCCTGCCCATATCGTAATGACATGGGCAAGGGAACAAGTCTCCATTCAGTATGAAATATGGCACATGCACAAAAATAACCTGCAAACGCAGAGGTAAATAAAGAGCAAGTCACACCAGCACATGGCTCTGCTAGACTAGCAGCCATCCCACCTGGAGGAATAAAACCTTGGGATGGGTAGGGAAGAGAAAGGAGAGAAAGAGAGAGGGAGGGAGGAGAGGGAGAAGGAAAAGAAGAGGGAGAAAGAGATGGAGAGAGAAAGAGAGGGAGAGGGAGAGAGAGAGAGTAGATGTTGGTATCTCATACCTTTGATCCTAGCGACTCAGGAGGCTGAGACCTGCGGATAGCTATTGAAGCCAGCCTAGGTAGAAAAATCTGTGAGATTCTTTATCTCCAATTAACTTCCCCAAAGCCAGATGTATAGGTGTGGCTTAAGTGGTAGAGCACCAGCCTTGAGCAAAAAACCTAAGTGAGAGTTCAAGGCCCTGAGTTCAAGTCCCAGTACTGACACCAAAAAAAGAAAGGACCCTAGCCGTGCACTGGTGGCTCATGCCTTTAATCCTAGCTACCCAGGAGGCTGAGATCTAAGGATCAAGGTTCAAAGCCAGGCTGGGCAGGAAAGTCTGTGAGACTCTTATCTCCAATAAACCACTCAGAAAACCGGAAGTGGTGCTGTGGCTCAAGTGATAGAGCACTAGCCTTGAACTGAAGAGTTCAGGGACAGCACCCAGGCTCAGAGTTCAAGCCCCATGACAGACAAAACAACAACAACAACAACAAAGGACCCTCCATTCCTCTCCCTTCTCTCTATCCCCCCCCCTCCCCCCCGCCCTGAAAAACCTAACTATGCATGCACACCTCTGGGTATTCAATTGGTTAAGAATTCATTCTCTCAACTGAAAATTAAGGTTTTCAAGTAATACACTAAAAGTCAATAGCAAAAAATGAAAATATGAAATAATTGTGGCCACGGAGGAACCAGGATCCCCAAGTGTTCACACAAATGTTCTTGGAACCCAGCGGAAAATGCAGAGTGTTTTCTTGTGGTGTCGCACAGCACTTAATTTTTCTACTGATTATATAATTATTATTCCATGGTATTTAACGCCTGGAAGATTGAGTTGACTTGTTCAGGGGCAGCCAGTGGGATAGGGGTAAGGCGAGAGCTTAAATGGAATTAAAAACTGATGCCTTGAATCAACAAAGTTACCAGAGAAACAAAAACCCCACCCCCAACCCAACCAACAGAAAAGGGCTGGAAGTCCAGTGGGATCCTGAGTATAGTACAGTAGGCAATAAAGGATAAATATTTCTAGCAAGTCAAAGCCAAGAAGATAAATACCAGGTAGGCCGCACCTGTTTCGCTTATCAACCCCATGAAGATGCTGTGGCTGGCTCCTGTTATCCACGCTTCCCTCCGGCCCGGGCAGGCTCCTGCGCAGTCTCGCAGTCTCTTCTCCGCTGGTGCTTCCCGCCCCTCGGCCTTCCTGGTTCTTTTCACTATATGGATTGACAGCAAGGGCTGGAAGACTGGTCAAACCCGGCTTTTATAGACCGCATGGCACTATATAAGTAAGACTTTACTTCTCAGTGCTTCTTTCTGCTTTCTGAAAGGTCTAAAGAACAAAAATAAACACATACACACACACACAAAGAGGCCTGTCTATTCACATACTTGCATCGCAGTTAATACAGAATAGCTTGATGTGTTTGGTGGTGACCCAGGGCTGTGCAGAGGCTCCGTAGCTCTCCCCGTGCACACAACGTGGCTGCCAGGCACTGAGACAGGATCAGCATGGTGGGTGGGGAGGGGCAGGGCAGGTGCCCAGCTGACTGGCCCTCCTACAAGGCCACGGGTGCAGCCTGAGGCAGCTGCTCCCCCACCCTGGCCAGCAGCCGCTTCCTGCCGGGCCTGGCTGCGCCCAGACCCCAGCTGGTAGACTCCTGTCCTCCTCACTACACTGTGTGCACTAAGCCAGCCCCCACCCGGGGCTTCCACACAGTCCATCAGTTGACAGCCACGATCTAGGGCTCTTTATCAGCTCTGGGGGCTCAGGTTCCTCCTCCCTCTGTCCCCCTCAGCGTCACGATGGGCCTGGTGGAGGCATCCTGCAGTCCACGCAGGTGCTCTGGAGGTGATGGGTGGTACAGAGCCCTGCCGTGGTCTCTGAGAGGCGGGGAGAGGGCTGTCCTGCACCTGCCTCTTTCAGGGAGCCTTTGCAGGGCTGGGCGGGGCCGGGCAGGTGGCTTCGGAGAGCACACGCTTTCATTCTCTTGGTTGCTTCCACCCAGACATCTCATCCTTTGTCACTTCCTGCCCAGAGACCTTTGAGCCACCTTCCCTGTGGTGCGGGGATGCTGAGCTCTAGGAAGGCATGCTTTGTACTCACCTCTGTGGCTCAGCTCTGCTTCAAGATGGAGCAGAAAGGAGGGATGGTCTACCTGTCCTACCACCCCCATTGCCTCTCCTGAAGTACCCAGAATGCCCTGGAGCACCCAGAATGCCCTGGAGTATCAGCCCTACCCACCCCAGGCCTCACCTAATAGCAGGGAGCCATTTCCTTTCGGCCCTCAGCAGAGAGGCCAAGTAGCAAATGCCCTGTGGTGCCTTGACTTCCCGAGGGCAGCCTGTCTTTGTGGGTGGTGGCTACAGAAGCCTCTATGGAGCTGGACAGATTTACATGATGGCTGCTCTTCATTGTACAACAATTACAGAGGCCCCTCGCTAGGGGATTTCTTTCCTTATCTGCAGTCTTTCTAAGAACGCTGCAGAGCAGATCCGGCTTTGCTTGTACAGATAAGAACAGCAAAACTGAAAGAGGTATTTGGTTCATTGTGGACACCAGGGTCCAAAAAAAATCCCTCAAATATTACTGCTGACATCCCAGCCTGGCTGTGTTCTATGCTGGGAAGCTCGGGCGTCTACAATGGCGAGAGACATCATGTGCAGTGCCCTCCTCTCCAGGGCCGACAGTGAGTCTGATTTGGTCTGCAGTGGAGGCTGGCAGCAGGGGGATGGGGAGGTAGGACAGGGAGGTTCTTTTTTTTTTTTTTGGGTCCAGTTGTGGGGCCTGAACTCTGGGCCTGGGCGCTGTCCCTCAACTCTTCAGCTCAAGGCTAGTGCTCTACCACTTGAGCCATAGCACTACTTCCGGCTTTTTTCCTTTTGCTTATGTGGTGCTGAGGAATCGAACCTAGGGCCTCATGCATGCAAGGCAAGCGCTCTACCACTGAGCCACCTTCCCAGCCCCGACAGGGAGGTTCTTGCTCTTGGACAGGCTGAGTCACATCTGAGCTTCTCTCCCATGCCCCTCATCCTCTTGGGCAAGCTGAGCGTTGGTGTATTGCTGCAAGGGAGATAGAATGCGGGCCTTGGGGACAGGGGCTGGAAAGTGACCCTGGCTGACCCGGAACTCACCAGGGAGCCCACACTTGCCTTGAACTTTTATGCCTCCTCCTTCAGCCCTCCAAGTGCCAGGATTACAGGTATGTGCCAAGTCTTCTTTTGGATTTCAGAAGAGCTCCAGGAGCAGAGGAATGTGGCCCTGAGATTAAATAAAGTCACGGAGCCCGGAGAAGCCAGGAGGAGTCAGCTGGCCCAGGGCTCTGTCTGCTCCTCGCACACTGGCCGGTCTAGAGTTGGCCTGTGGAGGAGAGGCCTCCGGAAACCCTGGGCAATTCCCCACCTCTCTGGTGGAGCCCAGGAAAACAGCCCTAATTCCGAGTCTTCAGGTCCAAGAAGGCCAAGTGTTTCACGGTGGACTCAGGATGACAGGCCCAAGCACCCCTCTTCCCACAGGTCCACTCTCATCTGTGCGAAGAAGGAAGCGTGGCACCGAGGTGAGCTGCAGCCATAGCCCAAGGGGTCCCAGCGCTGGGAGTGGGGCCATAACTCGGGCAAGGAGGACGCAGCCGTCCAGGGTGTGGCTAACACCCGAGACAAGGCAACAAGGAGAGCGTTTTTTTGGTGGACACCAAAAATCTGTCCACTACAAGATGGCACGGGGCAGGACCAGAGGCCTAGCAGGGCTGGTCCTGGGAACTCCAGCACCCTGGCACAGTTTCATCTGGGAGGAAATGACGCTGTGAGATGAACCAGCCAGGACAGTGAGCCAGGTATCTCCCGCACTAAATCTCGGCCACCTGGTGTTTTGCCCCGCCCCCAACCCCACCGCCCATCACTCACGTGTGGCTTCCCTTCTTTAGACCTCTGCCTTCTCATTTACAAGCAAAAGAAAAGGTGAACAAGTAACAAGTACAGAAAGGTTTCAATTCAGCAGGTCAGCTTCTGAGGACACCACATCGGGATTACTCCCCCAGCCTTCTCTCCCTTCTCTCCCAACCCCATCCCCACTCTCTCGTTACCTGGCTCCATTTCCGCAGTAATGATACAGTCACGCTGGGTTATTGCTAGCTTTCCTGAGAGTTCTGGTTTTATCAAACCATAAAATTAAACCAGTTCCTTGTTTGTGTCTTTTTTTCTTTAATGCCAGCTTTGGAGCTTGAACTCAGGGTCTTGTACTTTCACTACTGTCAGTTGGTGCTCTACTATTTGAGCCACACTTCCACTTTGGGTTTTTTGCTGGCTCACTGGAGATAAGAGTCTCTTTGATTTGTCTGCCTGGGCTGGCTTTGAACTTTGGTCTTTAGATCTCAGCCTTCTAAGAGCTAGGACCACAAGCATGAGCTGTGTTGCTTACATGGGAAAAGAAAAGCACTGGGGCCTCTCTGCCCCCTGCTTCTGTTCCAGCTACCCACAGTGCCTTCACTTATGTCTTCTACTCTTCCCCTCTGTGCAGACCTGTAGCGTTCACCTCACTGTGTGCACAGGTGACTTTAACCCTTTCTGTGCGGCGTCTGAAGGTGGTGCTTCTCCTAGATTTCTGCCTCTGTCTTCCTGATGCCTGTCTTGATCTTGCTCCTCGGCATTCTGCCTTCTGTCTGAAAACAGGCATTGCTTTATCACAGGCTGAGCTGCTGATGTGCAGAAATCCCCGACCGCCAGTCGCGCGTGCCAAGGGAGCTCCAGGAAGCTCACGGCATCCTTGACCCCGATGATAGCAGTGCAGCCTCACTTCTACTCTGGAAAGAATCCGGGAACCAGCAAGGTCAAAATGGACTCTTTGCTACCTATCTTAGCCCCCAAACAAAAGAAAATAAGAGGATGTGTGCCTGTGGATATTTTATATTATGTATATACAGATACACATACATTCTTTTTTCATTTTATACATATTTATATCCGCATATTTGCATTTGTATGGCCTGATTGTTGAACATGTCTCCTTAGCTCCAGTCGGTGATGGGTTCAGATGGGCGGTAGGTGATACCTACTCATTATGGGCATCTTGCTATACCTGTGTCACCCAGGTGACGGTTCATAGTATAAGCGTTCAGGTGCAAAAGTGACTTTACAGAAGCAGCGGTGGTTTCCTCACGACTGTCGCCTTCCCCGCCCATGCGGCCCGGCACCTTAGTTTTATGCTGTTGGCCGCTCTCAGCTTACCTCTCGGAAAGCATTCTACATCTTTCCTATTTATGATTCCTGGGGGCTTGTCTACTTTCTACACCAGACTGTGAGCTCCATTCAGGCAGGGATGTTGTAATGCTTGGGTCCAACACATACAACACACACACACTACAGGGCTGAATGGATGGGAGGATGGGTAGGTGGATGAATGATACATCCGGAATAGAGATGGTGGGAAGTGTGGGTAGTGATTGTTATTCAGCTCCATGATTTACTATTAAGTAGTGCATGATGCTAAAATGATATAGGAGACCTGGGTGTCAGTATTTCACACCTGTAATCCTAGCTGTTCAGGAAGCAAGATCTGAGAATCTTGGTTTGAAGCCAGCCTGGGCAGAAAAATCTTAAGAGACCCGGTCTCCAATTAAATAACAAAAAGCCATCAGTGAGGTTGTGGCTCAAGTGGTAGGGGGCCAGCAAGGAGTAAGACCACCAAGGGAGAGCCTGGACCCTGAATTCAAGCCCCAGAACTGGCACACACACAAAGCCTTCCCTGATGCCCAGGCTGGACACGGGACATTGTCTCAGATCCCTCTAGGGAGGGGCCCAGGCATCCAAGGTGAACACAAGGTCATTGAATGACATCTTCCCTGTGTTGTAATAATTAAGAAAAATGGAAGAAAATGGGAAAAAAATGGAAGAAAAATGGTAAGAAGTCCTCCAACAAAGCAAGAACTTGATTTGGCCTAAGTATCTACAGTCATAATAAAAATAGACTCATGAGCAGTACCAAGAGAGGCAAAAATGCCTCTTCTGCTGTGAATTCATCACTAAGAAAACCCAGCATAACTGGACTCTGGCCCCTGATGGGGCGCTCCTGAAGAATTCTCGGGAAGAATTCTCAGCCCAGGCGTGGTGGGTGTGTCAGGCGCTGGGAGCTACAGGTGCGCACGCAGGCCAAGCCTTTTAATCTCACTTCCACCCCTGGGAATTAAATTCATTTTCGGAGAAAAAGGATTCATAAATCCTGGCCCTGCCTTTGGAACGGCAGTGTGATTTCACCGGGGTGATAAATCACTCCTGTCCAGACAGACAGCGCGTCTCCCAGGGAAATAATGGGCCCAAGCATTACAAAGGGTGAAGTCTTCAGTGCTTACAAAGCCGGACCGGGGTTGGGAAATGGGTGCTTGTATGTATTTATTATTTAGTTTTGAACCTCTTTGAGTCTCTCTTCAATTCTAAGAGGCAAGGAAGAACAGATAGAAAGAGCAATGCGATTTGAATGGAAAAAAAATCCATGATGGAAGTGTGTTGGGATCCCCAGCTGGGGATGGGGGGGACTGGGGTTGGGCGGGGTGGGTGGGGCTGTCTTTTAGAGTCTACGCAATGCTGCAGTGCCCGCAGCGCAGGAAGTCAGCTGTTCCTCACAGTGATTTATTAGGCCGGGACACTCCCTGGCTGTCGACCTCCCTCCACTGGGCCCCAATTGCCTACAACTCTCTCTGGACTAAGGGTGAAGTCAGAGAGGCGTGGCAAAGTGCAAATGTAACCTGGACAGAAAATTCCATTCAACCATTCCAGCTCTCAGCAATGTGTCTCATCTCAAGTCATCGACTGGCCTCATCCTACACTGACCTAGAAATAAATGGAGACATGGGACTCAGTTCTGGTCACTTCTTTACAATTTTCTCATGTGTTATCCTGCCCAGACCCTTGACCTGGCGAGAAAAACGGGCAGACTTCTCTCCTAGGCGGGTGGCTTCTCAGTTTTGCACCTGTTTCCTTGGCCTGGACTCTCAGATACACCCTCTGGGGCTTCGTTCACCTGTTCCGGGAAGCCCTCCTGGACTGCGGGTCTCCCAGCTCCTTGTGTGTCCCCTGGTCCCTACAGGGGCCATCATGTTGGACACAGGTAACTCACAGTCAAACGTGTTTACTCAGTTACTTCTACTCCTATGGGAGTAGAAGGAGAAAGGTAAGGCCAATGTAGTTTTTGGAGATGTCCAGGTAACTTGGCTTTGAGTGGAATTCAGATGACTACTGTGAGACATTTCTGGGGCGTGCTCCTGTGGGGTCCAGGGTAGATGTCGGGGAGAGGCGGTGGGTGACTCTCCTTTCTGGGCCTCTCCTTTATCCATGAGTTGATAAGGTTGTAATAGATGATGCTTAAAGTTTCTTCTGGTTCAGGGACCATGCCGTGAGCTGTAGTAATCTAAAACAGGATTTTTGTTGCTGTTTGGAAATATCCTTGGTCTCTTCATTACTAAAGTAAAACACTTTCCTTGTAGAATAAAATTATCATAATTCTACCCTTTGGGGAAAGTGCTAAGTGTTTGTTTCCCTCTAATCCCCACTGCTAACACTCCCCTCTCTCAATCAGTACATGATTGTGTGTGTGTGCACACGCGCATGCACATGGGTGTGTGCATGTGTGCCAGTACTGGGTTTCAATTCAGAACCTGGGCACTCTCACTTAGCTTTCCTTCCTTCCTTCCTTTTTTTTTTTTTTTGCTAGTCTTGGGGCTTGAACTCTGGGCCTGGGTGCTGTCCTTCAGCTTTTGTGCTTAAGGCTAGCACTCTACCACTTGAGCTATAGCTCTATTTCCAGCTTTTTTGGTAGTTTTAGTAGAGATGAGTCTCATAGACTTTCCTCCCCAGTCTGGCTTTGAACCAAGATCCTTGGGTCTCAGCCTCCTGAGTAGCTTGGATTACAAGCATGAGCCACTGGCTCCTGGCTTGCTTAGCTGTTTTGTTCAAGGCTAGTGCTCTACCACTTGGGGCATATGGTTCATTGGAGATATGAGTCTCACGGACTTTTCTGCCTGGACTGGCTTCAAACTCTGATCCTCAGATCTTAGCCTCCTGAGTAGTTAGGATTACAGGCGTGAGCCATGTGCTCCTGCCCAATTTCAGCATCATTTTGAATGTCTCCAATCATGATTGTTACCTCAGCTGCACCTAGCTCTGGGGCTGAGTGCTCACACCTCCCCTCTGCTCCTCTACAGAGGCTCCTGGTTTCCTGCCTTCCTAAGCAATAAATGGATTAAAATTCAAGCAGTGAAACACACCCACAGTACTCCAATCTTATTTTTTCCTTAGATAAATTCTTAACAGTAAAATCACAAGGTCAAAGACTTTGTGAAATCCATCATGCACACTGCTGATGCTGGAAGACCGTACCCCTGCATCGGGCAGCGAGCAAACAAAGGGAAGCACACTAGGTGAAGAATGAAATGATCAGACTCTGGGAAGGACAGCACCGGAGAGCAGAGCCCTGAGGGCAGAGCTGAGGGGGAAGGGGAGTTCCCCCCCCCCCCCCCCCCCCCCGTCCCTGCAGCCTATGACCTTGTTCTTGATTTGTGGAGCACTGGGAAGGACAATTGTCCAGGCCCCAGATTTGTCCAGCTATACCAGCTTAGAGTTGCAGATGTCCAACACATCCTAGCTACTCACGGGGCTGAGATCTGGGGATCGAGGTTCAAACCGTGTAGGCGGGAAAGTCTGCAAGACTGTTACCTCCAATTAACCACCATAAAGCCTGAAGTGAAGCTGTGGCTCAAGTGATAAAGCACCATCCTTGAGCAGAAAAAGCTAAGAAACAGTACCCAGGCCCTGAGTTCAAGCCCCAGTACAGGCACCAAAGACAAAAACAAAAAAAAGGATAAAAAAGGAAGAAGAAAAAGAAAGACAGAAAGACGTGTCCTTTATTATCTTCCTTTGCTCAGCTAGGCAAGAGGCTTTGCCAACTTTTCCCATGTAAAAATGTGAGATGAATTCCAGTGCCATCAAATGAGACCTTTATTCCTCCACCTGCACATTATGACTCTAATAAACACGTTATCAGCTCATGAAAATGATGGCAAACAGGTGACTGAAGGATTTGATAAGTCAGCAGCAAAGATTAACAGTTCTTTTCAGAGAGAGCTGGGAGAGGCGCCCCCACTTAAAACAATTGTGGCATGTGAATTCACCGCACTTAAATCATTATCGACAATTAGTCCTTGTCAAAAAAGCTTGCAGCTGGCTTCAATTACAGGTAAGATTTTTAGAATCTGAACTTAGTAGTGCGTCTGATAAGGAGGGCTTGGAACAACACTTTGGGAGATGTGCAGTTGGAGAAAATCTTGAAGGCATTTTAAAATTCATTACTTCCAGTAATGCTTTGTTAGTGCCATCTATTATTAAACTCCTAGAAATTTTTTTCCCCATAAAGTTCACCCATCGGCTGTTTTCTTCCCTAACAGAAAAATTGCTGTTGATTAAAAAATTGTTTATTTTCTTAAAGACAGAAGTAAAACCTGTACATTTTGTTTTTTCAAAAAAGGACACAAAATAAAAATAATTCTTTTACTAGGCATGCCATTTGGTCTTCTATACAACAAAGATGAGCGCTTTTGCTTTTTAATTCTTCTAGAAAATATCAGGTAGAGTTATTATTAATTTTTTGTGCCTAGTGTTTGAACTCAAGGCTTGGGCAACGTCCTTTTTTTTTTCCCTCAAGTGTGGTTCTCTACCACTCAAGCCACAGCTCCACTTCCCACATCTTGCTGGTTAACTGGAGACAAGAGTCTCACAGATTTTCCTGCCTGGCTTTGAACTGTGGTCCTCTGATTTCAGCGTCCTAAGTATCTAGAATTGTAGGCTGGAGCCCCTGGTAGCCAGCATGTGTGTGTGTGTGTGTGTGTGTGTGTGTGTGTGTGTGTGTGTATGTTGAGTTGTTTTATTATTATTGCAGAATAAGAGTTTTTTTTAAGTATGTATATATTTTAGATAGCTCTCTGTGAGCTGTATCTTTTGCAAATATTTTCTCTAAACCTATGTGGCTTGTCTTCTCAATCCTCTTGAAGTATCTTCTTTAGCTTTTTTTTTTTTTTTCCTGAGCTGAGGACCAAACTCACGGTCTTGAACTTGCCAGGCAAGTGTTCTTCCACTGATACTTCTCTTTCTCTTGAAGTATCTTCTGCAGAGCAGAAGTATTTGATTTTAGCAAGGCAGTTTTTCAATGATTTTTCACAAAGTATGCCTTTGGTGTGGTACATCCATCAAGTTCAGGCATTACCTGTTGGCTCTCCATTAAGGAAGGTGAGAAATTTAACCCCCTTCTCAATTTTACCTCTTTTCTTTTTTGTTTTTTGAAAACATAACTAAACCACATTTATTTACTTTGCACTAAGACTTTATCTGATTACATAACTAAATTGTCTCCACCTCACCCCATCTTGAAGGGTTAGTTTGTGAATGTTATAAAGTAGATAGGGACAGTTTGAAGGACTGGAACCAACATTAACTGACAATGAACAACTTCCATCTAAATCATCATAAAAATGCTTAAGTAAAATGAAAGAAAAAGAAAAAAAAGATACAATGAGGGCCTTCAATAGAAAGATCCTCATTTCATCTAATACATTTGCTCTTGGCTAGACTGTAACAAAATGGAAACAGCATTACTGTTAATACAAACTCCCACGATAGCACATTGTACACACCTTGGTTCCAAGCCCTGTGTCCTAATGCTTCCAACTCAATAATTTCACAGCCTGTTGGGCCTGCTGACAAAGGAGTACGAAATTTTACCTTTCTTCTTTTTGCCCAGCCAGTCCATCATTCTTAGATGGTCAGGACTTAAAGTATTTGTGTACAAACATACTATTTGACTGTAATTGTCATTGGATTGTCAATACTTGTATGAATCAATTCTATAAGTTAAAAAAGCATCTGCATAATTATAATTATTTCATATTTTTGGGCAAAGAACAACAGAAATGTAACATTGAAGAATGATTGCTGAGGGCCAAAATTAAATGTAGCATTACTTTCCTGAAACTCCTTCCATTGGCCACTTTTGTAGCTGTGTGCTTCCCTCTGTCCTGGTGTTTCTGGCTCCCTTTCTTTGTATTTTCTTTCTCTTCGTACAACAAAATGCAGTGTGCGACTGGATTTATGTCTTTGTTGAAAACTTCCACAAGCCCTGCAACTTTCCCTTCTAAAAGGCCAGTAGCTTTCTAGATGTACAGCCTCCCTCCTTCCCGCCCTCCCTTCCCTCCTTCCTTTCCCTTTCTCCTTCCCTCCCCTCTCCTCCATTGTTATGACAGTGACACTGGTACCCACTAAGTTCCCGAGGGCCAGGGGATGTGTGGTATTTTTCCCCCTCCTGTTTTATTTACTTGCAGTCTCCAGGGCCTGGAACAGTCCCGGACATAAACTGGTCTTCTGTAAATATTTGGCAAGTGAGTGTTAATTACAAGCAACGTCACAAGTCCCCCTACCTCCATTAAAAGATGAGCTGTACCAGGAGCCTGGGGACACCTACCGCCTGGGGTCCCTCTGAAGGGTCTTGCCACTTCCATAGTCCCCTCTTCCCACACCTTCCTTCCTGCCAGGCAGCCTTCACTTTCCACCTCTGTCCTGTTTCCTTCCCAGCGGCCCTCGCTTCGCTTCTCATGGCAGTGTTGTAGGTGTGGAATTCCTTCCTCTTCTGCCACCTAGGAATGAATGTTCCCTGAGACTCCCGCTGCCCTGCTCTCTGGGGCAGTGAGCCTGATGTTCTAGGGTAAAAACTCTCTGCAGAAGTGAGGAGAGCGAGAACTCACAAAGGAACCATTTTCTAAGGTTCTCTGGATGGTCCCCTCTAGTCCCAGGAGCCTTCAAAGCAGAGGAATCTCTCTGGCTGGAGACAGAAGAGGTGTGGAGAGACAGGTGCGGTGTGCTCGGCTGGTACTGGCTAAAGGGGGAGGGGCAACAGGTGGCCTCAACCCTTACAGCCACCAGATGTGAGCTCTGCCCCAGCCAGAAGGAAGCTGGCACGGATGCTTCCCAGAGTCTCTAGAGAAGGGCCCTCCTTCCCGCCTTGGTCTGGGTCTGTGAGACCCGGAGCGGGGAAACTCCGCCCAGCACACCATCCTTCTGTCCTCCTCTCATCCCACCGTTCTCCTGGGACTTGCTTCCCAGGTAGCCACACGCAAAGGACACCTACTCGTCCTGGTCTCCATCACTCAGATGTGATCTGTGTTTGTGGCTTTGGGGAAGTTCTGCCTCCAAATTTCCCCAGGCCTTTGGCTGTGCTTAACCTGGTCTCCCACTGGTGTTGGTCTTGCTGCCAGTCAGGCTGAGCGTTCCGGTTGTTCTAGGTCTCCTGTCTTGGGGCGAGTCCTGGAGAGGCAGGCTATCGGCCAGGGACTCACAAAGAAAGGCGGGTTGGGGTGTCTTCAGCAGCCAACCCTCCGACAGCTTGGGGGACCTGGTGCCGGGGTCTCGGGGCTTGGCCAGCATCCATTTCTCTCCAGTCTCTAATCGCTCACATTCACGGGCTTCAAACAATACGTTCAACATCTGGGGAGGGGGTGGGGCAGCTCCCCCAGGGTTGGGTTGCTTTCTGGTCTGGGAGAAATTCCTACTAGGGATGCTGGTGGGTGACAGCCTCCGAACTTTGTCTTGGCTCTACAGTGACCTCCGTGCGACCTCCGCTCTGTACTTCTTATTGTAAGTGGCTCACCTGCGACCAGAACCTCCTGACCGGCTGGGTGGGGGCTGAGCTTTCGGTGATCATGAAGCAGGTGGTAAGGAACCCTGGGCGCCAGATCTTCATCTCTGTGTACAGCGTCCTCTCTATCTCCAGAGGAATCTGAAGACTCCTTTCCTTACCTGCCTGGGTCTCATGACTGAGCCAGAAGTGTCAAAGTGCTTTCTCCTTGGGAACCAGGATGCCTGGCAGGAAGAAGTGTAGATTTCCTGAGTGGGAATGAAGGCATGGCCACCTCCCTCATCCATCCATTGTTTCTGAATCCACGCACTCTACCTCCTGAGTCATAGCACTATTGCAGGTCATGGATCTAAATATTCCTTTCGTCCTGTCCCTTCAGGGTACTCCTCTCCATCCTGGAGAGTTCTACCATGTGACCATCTCCGCAGCTCTCTGGGTAGTGGCAGGATCCAGAAGAGAGCCCAGGCCTCCTCGCTTGCACAGTGTAGCCCTTGGTCTGGCTGTCATTGTGTGGGATCCTATGCTGAAAAACCAAGTGCTCTGTGGACTCCTGCATGGTGGAGCTGGTTGAAGCCCGTAGGCGGGAAAATCCAGCCTATGAATGGAATGGGATTGCTTCTGGTTGGCCTGTGTGGCTTACTATGCCACACCATGGTGGCTGAGGATGCTCGTTGTATGCACCAGGGCTAATTAGTTTTTTTTTTTTTTTTTTGCTGGTGAGTACACGCAGTTCCCCTCCCACCATCCATCACATGATTCTCTCCAGATCTTCTGTTCCAATCGTCTGATCTTTCTTCTGAACAACAGGTCAGGTGTCCTGTGTGAATGATAGCTGCTCAGGGCTTCTGGCCTGATAAGGATGGAAAGAATGCACGTCCCAGGTGTGCGGCTGCATTCCATGCGCCTCGGGCCACCATGTCACGTCAACCCCACGGCAAGAGCTGCTTCCCAGACGCTTGTAGTCTCTGCTTCCGCGCGGTGGGTGGGGTCTGGGCGCATCCCTGCCCGGGAGCACCTGTGGGGGTTTCCTTGTGGCCCCCTGCAGACCACTAGGCTTAGGTCACCTCCCTGTCCTGACTGTGCAAGGTGGTGTGAAGCCCCTTGATCTTCCCCACTCTGCTAGTCCTTCCTGCCTACGCCAAGGCACCATGCTGTCGTTTCTCCCACACTCCCAAGACCACATGACCAGGTGTGGGGGTCTGCGGAATGCCGGTCAGGTGGGTGGATTTCAGGCAGATACTCCGGGCCAGACCTGTTCAGGATTTCCTTCCAAGTGTCTCGAAACCCTTCAGCCTTTGGTCATTCAGTGAGGGCTTCCTGTCCCCTGTTACGTGTGTCACTGAAGATCATCAGGTGCCCCCGGGGCCACTCTTCATCTCGGCCATGCTTGCCTGAGCAAACGCCCACGGGCCTCTGCGGGAGACCCCGGGGCCTCAGGCAGCTGGGCTGTCCTGGGGGAAGTCTGGCCTCCTGGGGCCTGGTCTCCCCTTCAGCCGCTGGAGGCCAGGGCTCACACTTGGCATTGTATCTGGAAATTTCCTTCAGCCTCTTGGTTATTCTTCCTTGAAAAAAAGAATTGTTCTTTGAGCAAGTAGATTGGGCAGTGCCCTTTCTGGCTGCATAGATTTCTGTTCTGTGTCCCTGTGCTGGGCCCCGGGCCCCTTGTGACTGTGCCCACCGCCACTCCAGTCAGTACCACACCGGCTTCCGTCAGCCTCCTTTCCATGAGGAAGTCCAGTTCTGTAACAGCTGGACAGTTCTCTCTTCCTCTCTCCCTCTCTCCCCCCACCCCTCTCTCTCAGCAGCTCCTGCCTTATCAAGCCCGCAGGTGGAGGTACTCTAGGCCCTTCTGCAGAACACGTTTTTTTTTCTGAGCTGATGAACCATGGAGGCTTTGCTGTGTTTTCTCTTCACACCATTGTCTGGATGCAGCCTGGAGCTCTGTCTGGCTATGTGGGAGACACTGGTAAGGCCTCCTCCTTTTTTCAAACCTAGGTTCTGTCCTTCTTGGTCCAGTGCCCTTGGATTCCAGCCCCACTGTCCTCCTGGGCCAGGTCTCACAACTTCCCTGGGGCTCCACCTTGCTCCTTATAGCAGACCCCAAATCCCCATCCTTCTATGTTAAGCTGGTGGCTAGTAGCTCTTTGGCTTTCCTTGTTTTCCAGTAGGTGAGCCACACAGCAGCCCTTCAGTTCTGGGTGTTTCTGATGACCGTCTCCCAGGGGCCTCCTCAGGGCCTGGGGTCTTGCGCTGTGTATAAATACTTCCCTACTCAGACCCTGTCCGCAGGCACCGGGAGCTGCACCGCATGGCTTGACTGGGGTTCCAGAATCATGCCTGCCCACAGCGCTGGCCTCCAGGCTGGCACCCAGTGCCAGGCCCTTGCCCACAGGGCACCTGGGAATGTGTGGTGGAGGTTGCCCAGCCTTGCTGTAATGAGTCCACGCAGACCTCAGCTCCACAGCAAGGCTGTGTCCCCGGTGTGTGTCTGAGCCTCCTTTCCTCCTGCGGCGGGCCCCTCCTGGGGCGAAGCAGGGGTGGGGAGCTGGGGATCTGGGCAGGTGGGAAAGAAACCACCACCCAGGGGGAGGAGCCTAAAGGATCTGGGAAGAGAAGGGTCGGAGGAATGAGTTAAGTGAAGATGGGGACAGACAGCATGCGAAGAACCTGGCAAATAGAAATGCACATTTCTAAAAGATGTTTCCTTCCACCCTGTGAGCGATTCTTTAAGTCTCACTCTTGAGCTCATAAACAAAACCACGTTATTTTCTATTACTTTGGGAAAAACTTTGCTGGTGATTTTTAAAAAATGTAATTTTATGGTTATTATTAAGGTGCTGCTCAGAGGGGTTACTGTTTCATAATGCCTATGATTTTTAACATCACGCGCGCCAACCCGGTCTCTCTCTTACCACACCCCATTCCTGCCTCCCTCCCCTTCTTCCCTCCTGTCTTCCTCCTTTTTTCTTTCCTTCCCTCCCTTCTTTCCTTTCGCACATTTTATCTAGCATCACAAAACAAGCAAGGTTTGTTTCATCCTTCCCGGTGTCCTCAGTGTGGAGATGACTTGGGGCAGATTCTCAGGCCCTCTCTCCTTTTACCTGTTGGTGCACTGGGTCTCTGTGTGAGTTTTCCTGCCAATACAATGGGTGAGTGCAGGTGAGCGTCCCTTCATGCTGAGCATTTGAGACCAATGCCATTAGATGATCTCACTGGTATACTTGCCCAAGCCAGGAAGACCATGAAGTCACCAGGAACTCTAATCTTAGAGACCACTATGCAGTATCTGGTATGAAGGTCATGATGTGTCCTGATGCCATGCATGACCCTGGTTTCAGGAATACTTGTTAGCATTTACAGAGCATATCTAACAAGTAAAGTATAAATGAACCAAATGTGTATTTGATTCAAACACATTTCCTTGAGTTGCAGCAATTCCTAAAGTGGCGTCTGGCCGGGAAGCATGGTTACGAAATGCTTCCAGTGGTATCACTCTCCTGTATCAACCTGTCTTGTTAAGAACAGAAAACTCCTCATCTGGCATCATTCTTCCCATCAGAATTCCCAGGAAAGCAGGTAGGCAGGGTAGGAACAAAAATCAATGCGCGTAGTAATCTTTTGTTTACTCGAAACTTTCATGTGCAAAAGGTTTGATTTTCTCAGCTGCACTCTTTGCTCTTTGTACCTTGGCGAATGGGACGGGATCTCAAATGGCTTGACTGAGTGTAGCTTCTGACGTTTACCTTTCCCTCTTCCCTTGTGCTTTTGAGAGGCACAATTTTTGTTTTCACCAGTTTTGGACTCATCGTTGTTCGGAATCCAGTCTGTCCCTGGCTCTACTTTTAAGCTGGGCCTCATGTCTGGGCACCACAGTGTTGGCATGGCCCCTTCAAGGTTCTTACCAGCCAGGGCTGGCTTCTGTCTCCTATCCTTTCCTGTGGATGAAAGCAATCCTAACAAGTAATTTATAAAGTGCCTCCCGGAGGAGCAGCTGTGAGGCACACAGCGACTAGTTGATGCGTTCCCCACACTTCCCCGGGTTTCCAGGGGATTTCTGTGAGCTCCTGTTGTTTTGATTAAGTCCGGTCACTCTAGGAAGCAGACAACCTTGTCTTCATGCTGTGGAGACAGGGCGCCAGGTGCCAGTCCCAAGCGTGTACAGCCCAGAAGGGATGGCTGCTCCCGAACTTGAGCTGCTGGGGTTGGGCACACATTTTGGACTCTGTGGTGAACTGGCAAAACAAAATGACCCAATGAATGGATGAGTGAAAACAGGTGTGCAATTAGCTGTAGATCTGCGGCTCTGGGTCAGGAGAGGAATCGTTTTTTGACTTCCCTATTTGGTTAAGATTTTACTCACTTGTCTCCCTTTCTTCCTCCCTCCCTCCTCCTTTTCTTCCTTTCCTTTTTTTCCTTCCTACACTGTGCCCTCATCCTTTCCCTCAGGCTTTCCCTGGGACTATAGCTCTCATTGGTCTTAAAGACACAGGTGACGTGTGGAATTCTCTGGAACCCTAAAGTTATTAGTCATGATAAGAGCGACCTGTTTGTTCTGTTCTCATTTCTGCCATAATAAATCACTCAAGCTCAGTGGCTGGAAACCACACCTGCTTATTCTCAGCTCTGGGGCCCAGGAGTCTGAAGTGGGTCTGAAGTCTGAGCTGAAGCCAGTACTGCAGCCCGCCCCCCCCTCCCCCCCCCCCCCACAGAGCTCCACAGGGGAATTTCCCTTGGACTCTTTCGGCTTTTGGTGGCCACTGGCATTCCTTGGCTTGTGGCTGCATCGCTGGAGTCTTGGCCTCCATAGCGGTTGCTCCTCCTCTTCTGCCTGTGTCTAAGCTCCCTCTTTCTCCCTCTTACAAGGACACTAGTGAGGACATTTAGGTCCCGTCCTGACAACCCAGGATAGTCACCTTATATCAAGACCTTACCTAAACCACATTGATGATGTCCTGTGTAAGTAATACTCGCAGGTTCTGGGAATTAGGACAGAGATATTTTTTGGTTGACTGTTATTCATCTTACCACAGTTGAGTGCCAAGGCACTAATGGGCCTTTGTTGCATGACATGTTCTGTTAGTACTGTGACATGCTAGACTCCAAGGCATGGGCCCAGGGCAGAGGCTCCTTCTCGTCCCATAACCATGCTAAGGACGATAATGGCCACACACGGCGCTGGCTGCTCAGCGTTGGATGGGGATCTGGTGCGTAGTGGGGCCTCAGCTCTTTACCTGTGGGATTTGGGGCTCCAGTTCTCAGGATGGATGAGCTCAGGCAGGACCTCTCGGCTACTTCTGTGTGAGCTGCTTCTACCGCCTGGGATCATGGCTCCTATTGTTCTGTTTCCTTATTCATGGCGAGGTCTTCAGAACCTGGAAATGATGGAACGCCCACTCTCGTTCCGGGAGCTTCTTGAGCAAGCATGTACTCCTGGAAGGCTGGTCTGGGCCCACATGCCTGGTGCCACCAAGTCCGGCACATTGGCTCCTGCTCCGGGCTGGGTCCTCACTCCCCAGATGCCCACTGGGCCTCCTATCTCCCAAGAGCCTGGCATCTCTGTGGCCAGTCTCGGCTGCACTCTTGCCTGCCTTCCTTTTCTCTTCCATCTTGTCCAGTCTATCTTCAACTCACTTCTTTCCATCTCCCCCTTCCTCCCTCTCTCTCTCCCTCCCTCCTCCCTTCCCTCCCCCCCCAAACTGTTCATACAGTCCAACACAACTTTTCTTGTGAAAAATCTAAGAACTGGGCGCTCTCTTTGACTCTGCATTTCTGAGGTAGTGTTTGTTCTCTTAAGCCACAGCTGCCCACGTGTCTGGCTGCTTGAATGGGGTAAAGGGCATGAGGAATACCCAAGAAAGCCAGCTGGGCGCCACATGGGCTGGTGAAGAGAACCTGCTCCTTCTCAGTCACCGTCTTGAATTGTGTATCCTTCGCGTCCCGCCAGGGCCTCTTCCCAGCTGTCGGGTTGGGTCTTCTATGCAGCACCCACAGCTGCTCCCTCAGACAACCACACTGGTTATGGTGTCTTCCGTAGGATCAACCACGACCCCCGTCTGGGCGGCCATCTTGTGGCTCCCTGCTCCCCCAGCAGCTCAGGCTTCCTGGCATTGTGGAAACGGAACCAGCCCTCTTTGCCTCAAAACTACCATCTTTTGTGGAAGGACCAAGCGGAAATTCTAGGAAGAAACAGCTATTCCCAAAGCAACCACGTTACAATACATCCAGGAACAAATATAGAAAATGGCACCAAACATCTCTGAAGAAAATACTGAGGCCTATGGCAGGGATGGAGAGGCATATGGCATTTGGGGAGTGAAATCTTCCTTGTGGAAAGCTGTTGCTCTTTCCAAACTATCTAGAAATTAAATGCAGTTTAAATCCAAGTCATTTGGGACAAAGAACCCAAAAAAATATTGTTAACTTTTTTTAAACTTCATTATGGCTAAGTAGTTGTACAGAGGGGTTTCAGCCCAGCCTGTCAGTTTGAGGACAATGCATCTAGATCCACTTCATCCTGTCCATCATCCTCCATCTCTCCCAACCCCACCCTTCCCCTCAGTTTACCTGGCTCCAGCTTCACACCTGCACTCTGAGTATTATGACAGCGTTCGCCCACCTCTCCTTTTTGTCTTTTATGTAGGGAGGCAAAGGCAGGAAGAGCCAAAGCCGTTGTAAAAGAGAAGGAGATGAGATTCCTTGGAAGATCTCAAGAAATGTCCCCATGCAAGGGCAGCGCAGACAGTGCAATGTGGTGTAGGGACAGAGAGAGAGGGGAGAGACCAGAGGCAGGGCCTGGAGGTGGTGGGAAAGAGAAGCCTAGCCGAGCAGAGCTGGAGCACAGCGCGCTGATGAATGGGTCACAGCGTTCTCCTGCTTGTGAAGCAAGGCCGGCCCCACGAGCTCAGGCCGCACCAAAGCCACACACTCCGCAAGGCTTCAGGGCGACATAGGAACAGCCTTCCTCACGTCGGCACAGCATGTCAGCACCTGAGCGCTCTCAGTGACCACGGGTGCTATAGAATGCAAACCTCAACCAACATTTAGGAGTCCACCCATGTAAAGAACTGCAGATTGAAAAGGAACAAGAAAATGGGTAAATAAGATGCTGAATGGCATGGATGAGAAACAAAGAACCACTCATAAACAAAAAACTAGGTGTTCAACTTGCTAGATCCAAGTTGATGTGAAAATAAGACATCAAGGGTAAAATCATGACAAATTGGTACCTCCCCTCCGCCCAGCACTGGGGTTGGAGTACAGTGTCTCCAGCTCAGTGTATTTCCTCTCTACCACCGAAGCCATACTTCCAGCCTGGAGGAGATGGAGTCTTGCATATTTTTCCACCTAAGCTGGCACATTAGACTGTGGTCTTCCAGATCTCGGCCTCCTGAGCTAGGATTACAGACGTGAGCCACCAGTGTGCATAACAGTAATAAAGTGTTGGCACACAGGTGTGGAGGTGTGTGGACGAGGTTTCAGTTTGGAGATCTACTCTGGAAATCAATGTGATTTGTAATCAGTTAAAAACATCCAACGACGCCACAGTCCCATCTGAAGAAATACAGTTTAGACAAACATGCCAGTGAGTTTCATGGAGACACATAGACAAAGGAGATAATGGTCATGTGATTTCTAATGGTAAAATATTCGAGGCATCTTACACACTCTAATAGGGCAGCATTTTTACCGGCTGGAATACTGTAGTTAGAGAAAGGACTTGTGTAAACCTGTGAATTAACACACAAGTGAAGCCCATGCTTAAGCCAGGGAGATGTGCAGATGCTCAGATGTGTAAGGCTGGACAGTGACTTCTCAGGAGGTGGGGGTGGGGCCTGGAGGCTGACACCCTGACGCTGGCTGGGAAAGATGATTTTGCCTTGTGACATGAACCCTCCCTCCCTCCCTCTTTCTCTCTTTGTGAAATTAACCCTCCCTCCCTTCCTCCTCCCCCTCTCTCTCCCCCAGTCCCCCTTCTCTCCTCTTCTTTCTACTTCTTTAGTAGTAGACATAGCCATACTACCTCGTCCATCTCCCCCTTTAATTAGCAGTATGCGTGCATAAAGAGCATCCGCTACACACAGGACAGAAGGTTGTCATTCTTAGTTCTGGATGTTGGGCATTTGGCTGCATGGGTAAGGGTGCTGGTATCTTTGGGTGTTTTAAAGTCAAAGGCCCGGACCGCTGTGCCCCGGCGCCCTTCTTACCATGTGGAGACCCCAGCCCTGGCTCCGCTTCTCCTGCGAACCCCGCTCCTGTCTTGACTTGGCAGTGGTCCCTGCCTGCCTCTGTCCTTCCTGTTCCCTGCTCTCTGGTGTCAAGGTCACAGGTGCTCAGGCCAGCTCTGGAGGTCAGGCGGCTGTGAGGCCCCCTCACCTCGGGTGCCTGTGCGGTTGAGGAGATGCTGGGTGGGTCCTGGGATCCTCGGTTGCTGCCACCTTGTCCCCGTGTCCCTGGCTGAGTTTTGTGAGACCTTGCAACACTGACATGGGAAGGAGCATCCAGAACTCTGTGTGTGTGTGTGTGTGTGTGTGTGTGTGTGTGTGTGTGTGTGTGTGTGTGTGTGTGTGTGTGTGTGTGTGTGTGTGTGTGTGACAGTTCTGGGGCTTGAACTCACGGCACTGTCCCTTAGCTTTTTCACTCAAGGCTCACACTCTACCCCTTGTGCAACTGTTCCACTCCCTGCTTTTTTTTTGGTGGTTTATTGGAGACAAGTGTCTCTCAGACTTTCCTGCCCAGGCTGGCTTTGAACCTTGATCCTCAGATCTCAGCCCCCTGAGTAGGGAGGATTACAGGTGTGAGTTACCATTCTTGGCTTAGAATGATTTTTGAACAGAATGATTTTCTGGCACAGGCTGTGTGTGTGTGTGGCCAGATTCTGGAGGTCTGTGTGTGTACAAGCTGTGTGTATGTGTGTATCCATCTCCTACAGGCATGTGTGTGTACAGGCTGTGTGTGTGTGTGTGTGTGTGTATAGCCGTGTCCTGGAGGTGTGTGTACATGCCAGCAGAGGTGACACACAGTGGATATTCCTTCCATACAGGGTTCCCCCTAATTCCTTCTCCATTTCCCCCTGTCTTTCTGCCAGTGGTCAGTGTGAATGAAAAGAGTGGTAAGATGCTCTTTCCTGTTTGCAGCACTGATTACCATGACCTGCACGAGGTGACTTTTGGGGCGCACTATTTCAGGACATGGTTCTTTGATGCAGGAAGCCCTGCGTGCGCCCTTGAATGGCAGACACGGGGCTGGGCGCCTCTCACTCCCAGGGGTGCGTGTTCACAGCCCTCCAGGGGGCCTTCGTATTTTGATACTGATAAAAATAAATCAATTATTTAAGGCGATCACTTTGATCACAGCGAGTGGTTTTGCACGGAACAATCATAGCCGTACAGTTCTGGGATAGGTCTCCTCTCCCGGCTTGTGCGCAGGCCTCTGGGGGCCACCGGGCCTTGTCCCCCTGTGCCATTGCCCGTCTGGCCCAGAACTGGGTCACCGAGCTCCTGCATGGACACACAGCCTTCAGTGCCCGCAGGAATTCCCACGGCCCGGTCACGTGACAGCCTTGCTGTGGTCTGGGCAGAGCGGCCACCTGAGCTCAGTGAGGTCTGTCAGGGCCCTCTTCCCAGGGGCTAGGCAGATGGGCCCGTCCCCTGCCTTTGTAGCCAGTTCCTAGTAATGCTTCCTAAAGTACTGCTTTCCTGAGTGGGTTGAAAAGAATTTGGAGGTGGCTTGGGATCCATGCAAATCACGACTGATATTATATTAATGAGGTGTTAATTGCTCTGGCAACCTTTTTAATGCAAATCACTCTAGTCCTGTTTCACATGGTCCTGCACAGAGTCTAACACCTTCTAGCCTTTCTACCATTGTCAAAGTGATGATCAGTGTTGCCGGGAATAAGGAGCATGTGCCGTGTCTGCGCTGTAGACACCACGCACAGGTGTGCCATTTGTGGGTGACGAGGCCATTCCGACCTTGCTAGGCTTGCTCTAACAGGACAGTGTCTCGGGAGGCTCTGCCAGGGGTGTGGATGGAACCTGAGAGCGGTGGACAGGATTAACCTGCAGGAGGCCCAGAGCCCCTTCCCAGGACTTTCTAAGATGACAAATGCCAGTCCTGAGGCCTGAACTCAGGCCTGGGTGCTATCCCTGAGCTTTTTGGGTCAAGTCTGGTGCTCTGCCACTTAAGCCACAGCTCCACGTCCGGCTTTTTGGTGGTTAATTAGAGTTAAGAATCTCCAGGTCTTTTCCTGCTTGATCTGGCTGTGAACCGTGATCCTCAGACTGCAGCCTCTAGAATAGCTAGTATTGTAGGCATGAACTACCAACTTCTGGTTAGCCTCAGATTTCTTAGCAGGGTGGTTCTAAAGGATGGTGTAAATAGTCTGTACCATGACTCTGATGAATATTCGACTCGACCTATTTTTAGCTCTCTTCATCTGAGAAGAACGTGTTTCACAACTGATGTGTTCACCCAGCACCCTGCAAACCCAGTTGGCTCTTTGTGCTCAATACATAGATGTCAGGTCACAAAGGTTACAGCTTCCCCAAGTTGAGGCTCCAGGGATGTAGTGTGGACTTTTTAGGGCTGGACCTGGGGCCCAGGTGGAATCTCAGGGGCTCTGGAGATGCCCAGGGCTTCTCTATTAGGGTGTTCCAGAGCTGCACAGCTCCAGGACCCATGCAAGGTGAAACTTAACTTCCCAGGTCACTCTTCCATTCTTCACCCACAGAGAAGCTGCTTCCTTCCCCTTGGAGCACCTTCTGTGGGCTGATGTCCCATTTCCTACCTCTCTCTTTTGCTTCTTTTCAGCCATGGCTAAGGGGGTCCCTTGCTGGCCAAGGAGATATAACAAAGCATAGCTTTCTGTGTGTCCGGGAAGCTCCTGCTATAGGAGTATGAATACCACCCCCTCCCTGTCCACTAGGGACCAGGAAGGAGAAGAGCAATCTCAGAGACCTCAGTACTGGGCCTATGAATAAGAAATCCTTTATTAGTTTAAGCCTCCATTTCTAACGGAAGGCCTTCCTCGCTGATATGTCCTGATTCCCAAAATCTCGATATGCTGGGGAGCTATGGGGGAAAAGGATGAACACCCCCCGCCCTGGGGAACTCCAGGTTCGGTTGTTGAGTTCCTCTCAAGCTGGGTCTTTCAGAAGGCCTTTGGTCCCTGATAGAAACAGTCCATGGGAGGTGCGTGGTCCCCCTGCAGCCGCCAGACCTGCTCACACCTTCACATGCGTCAGAAAACTTCCAGTAGGGAAAGGAAAGGGGTTTGTAGAATACATGACCGAGAGGGAAGGCAAGTGGATTCCCTTGACATCTTTAAAATGATAAAAATCTGCCTATTGCTCTCAGAAATGCTTCAAAATGTACCTCTCTTTGAAGTTTGTTGGTAAAATGACAGATGACATACGGTGACTGCCGTAGAATTGAATGGAAAGGGTGGTGGGGATCAGCAGAAGGTCGGGAGCTGCAGTTTTCTAGGAAGGAGGCTTCCAAATGGAGTAAGTACCTCTGAGAGCTTGGTGTTTTGCTTTCCTACCAAACTGGGTGCTGCGAGGATTCCAGATGGAGTCCTCGATTGCTCCCTCAGCACCTCACACCCAAGTCTCTCACACCATGGGCTTTGAGTCTCTCTGGTCTCCTGTGCTCTTCCTTCTGGAAGGATCCTGCCTCTCACTGAACTAACTATTGAAGTTGAGAGCAAGTAAAAAAGTATGTCTGGTGTATATTCACTTTCCCAAGGATCCCATAGGTTTTCATGGAAAGGAATGAATGAAGCTTAGCGTATCACATAAACTTAGTTTGGGGCTGGGGGTGGATGAGCATTTGTGGATGGTAGATAGTTTGTTTTGTTTTTGGTGCTGGGGATTGAACCCATGGCCATAAGCCTGCTAAACACACACTCTACTATGGGACTTAGCCCTATGAAGCCATTTATTAGAAGGCAAAATAGATAACCCTCTTCTGAAATCCCAGTTATATTGAGGGCAGCATATATTTATCTAGAATAACTCTGAGAAGTCTGCTTTCTTCTTCTTCTTCTTCTTCTTCTTCTTCTTCTTCTTCTTCTTCTTCTTCTTCTTCTTCTTCTTCTTCTTCTTCTTCTTCTTCTTCTTCTTCTTTTTCTTCTTCTTCTTCTTCTTTTCTTCTTCTTCTTCCTCCCATCAGACATAAACAGTCCTTGTAGATTGTTGTGACTATAGAGATGCTAATTTTATAATGAGCCAGAAACTGATAGAAGGCAAAATCAGTACAAGGCTAGAAGATCATGAGTTCAGAGACAAGAGCTGGAAACTAACAGGGAGATGTCTTGGGGGACCCAGGTGGCTGAGGATGCCTGGGAACAAACGTGGGAACAATGCTAAGCAGAGGTCATGTGCCTTGATCAGAGGTGAAGCCAGGCTTGGTTGGCAGAACGGAAGACCCAGGAGCTTTATCCAGCTGCTCTGCTCGGAAGAGCCTTGAGTGTTGTCTGGCCTTGGGGAGAGGGGAGTGGGGGCTCCTGAGAAGAGGTTGCAGCTCCCATGGCATAAGAACCACTGTGCACTGGCCTCCAGGAAACTGGAAGCCAATCCTTCTTGATGTAGGAGAAGAGTCAGAACGAGAAGAGTTTAATCTTTGTGCCATATTTCCTCTTCCCCTCTGTAGTCTGACTTCCTGTGAGGATGTACTGAGTCAGCTCTTCATGAAGACCCAGGTATTTGTACCCTTGGGAGCTGGTCTTGCCCCTCTGATATCTCCAGGGGTATCCTGAAACATTGCATATGGTGGCTTCCCCGTTGTGTGTGTTGATGGGTGGGAAGCACTTCCTTGGGTAGGTTGGACCAAGACAGGCTAGGAGTAAGAATAAAGAAGCTCCCGTTCTTCCCATGGTGCTCCTGGACAGGTTGGCTTTGGTTTGGGAAGTGTCTAGGTGTACGAGTCTCTTCTGCCCTGGGCTGCCCTCCAGTGCCAAGCTGGCTTCAGTCTCTGTGCTGGGTCACTGGGCTGCCATCCCCAATGGACGGCGACAAGGGCAGAGCTGGGATGAATTCGGCATGCTCCCCCAGGGCTTTTCCTGAATTTGTCTTGTTGGGAGCATGTCTTGTTGGGACACCGTGTCAAGGGTGGTCTTGAGTAAACTTGTAGTTTTGCTTGATCTCCTTCTAAAAATGGAGCCTTTTTGTAGAGTTCACCAGCCTTTCCTCCCTGAGAGCTTGCCTGTGCTGGTTTATCACACGGTCCTACACACCGGGCCATACATGCCTTTGTTCCATTGCTGCCTCCTCTTGGTTAAGACCAGGCCTGCTTTGGTTGCCCATCCATCCATGCAGTTTGTAGCATCCTGGCATAGGCCACACATACAGGTATTTTTCTAACGATGTCTTTAGTGCTGAAGATTCCTTCAGACTGCATCTTACTCACAGGGCCTGAAATAGATGTTTGAAACCATCACCCGGCGATTTCAAACCTAGAAACTCACGGTGATTTCCACAGTCTGTCTATTTTCAGGTAGACTTGACTTTACATCTGGTGCCATTGGACAGCCCCTCCTCTGTCTCCTGCTGCTCAGATGACAGGTGGTCACTCTAGCCAGGTGCAATGGGGTCTGTAGGGAACGGTTGTGTGGAGCACCTGATTAGGACATCATCGTTCACTTGACTGTCTATCCCCGCCCCTCTCCACCTCTGCCCGTCACTCGCACTCTGAATGGATGGAACCTATGCACAGGAAAGTCACGTGTTCATGCAGCTCTGCCGGTAGCTCTGCAGCTCTGGCCCCAGGCCTCTTGTTCTTACTCTGATCCTGAGGCCTCTTGTTCTGTGGTACTCAGGACTCGTTCTGTGGGCTGCAGGTCTTCTCACAAAAAATGAGAACATATACACAGGTTAAACATTCTCAAGAAGCCTAGTATGGAAAGCAGAAAAGAAAAATAGCGTGCCTTGTAGTAATTAAACTTCATTTAAAATGGACTGTAGTGTGAATTTAGCAACACAAAACCATTAACACTTGGTGACTATCTTCTCTGCTGGGTGGAAGATGAATCAGAAATGATCTCTGCTTCCTGGAAGCTGATAATTGATGACAGGAGGAAGACAGATAGAGACTCTCACTGGTGACAAATAGCTGAGAGAGTGAGGGCCTGCGTGGTGTTTGCTTGTGCCAGACTCTGGGGCTGTAATTAGAGAATCGCAATGAACGGTCACCCCTCCACGGACCAGCTGTTACTCTTCTTGTCTTTTCTGTCTGAGTAACTGCCACCCAGAAGAGGGGGCGCCCTGCACAAGTGCACGTGGCCAACCAAGTAGTAACGGCCACAATTCACAGCCAGGCTTGACCGTGTAAGACCAGCTACTCTTTCTGTGCACTCTGCAGACCCTGGGTCCTCTCCATTTCCCCTTACCCATCTCTGAGACAGTCCACACGGACAGATCAATCAACTGAGCCAGATGCTTTGGAGAGGCAGTGAGCACTGTGGAAATTCGGGAGCCATCGGAGCCTCTGACTCCCCAGAGATAACACCACCAGCTCTCTGGGGCTTTGGCCTCACTGGGGACGAGGGGGATGTGTGGAGGACAAAGAGCACAGACAGAGCACTTCTCCCTGGCAGCAGCAAGGGAGGGAGGTCATTGCATACCACAAACACAGCATGCGCCCCTCCAGCCTGCCCACCGGCCTATCACACCTGGGCTCTGTGGCCCGAGTGAGGGTTTGTTTTTTTTTAAATTGAAACACAGGTTAGCATCAAGTTTAATCACAATATTAAAAGTTAGGACCTAGCCAAGGTGAAAGAGCAGATCAAAGTCTGGAAACAGAATGGCTCAGCGTGTGAAGTTACCAAAGGTTAAAGAGACAGATTTGTGTTGGATTAAAGTAAGAGTTTTGGTCTCGGGGTACAGGTTCTCTGGCAACAGATGTATGGGGGAGGATCACAACAGGAAAACTGAAGTCAGAAAAGAATTAGGTCCAGCTGACTAGTTGGATCAGGTAAGAGAAAACACTGAAATATATATGAGGAGAAAGCAGCTAGAAATCCCTTCCTTATGTGTGTGTGCATTGCTTACATTCATGCACTAAATAATTCATGCTGTATTTCAAAGGGTCTTGACAGAAGCCCACCTTGAGAACATCCGTACTCATGTTATTGATGAGGCTGGATTTGCTCTTCCAGGAGATAAACTTATTGTTATGAACAAGAAGCCTCACGGCAGGAATGTGGTTGCCATGGCGATACGTCTAGCCGGCTGCTTGAAGACCAAGGAGGACTGTGGGCTGCCGAGAAGCTGCCACGCAGAGAGCACACTTGCCCATCAGCGAGGGCCCTGTCACTTGGGGGAATGGTGGTTCTTGGCCGCTGACTGGTGATGCTGGTGTTTGTGGGTGATGTCTGCACTCAGTTGTGTTTGCACACTCTGAGGCTGGGCAAAAATGTGGCAGCTCTTACTTCTTATGTGATTCTCGACGGGCAGGAAGATGCCATGAAGAGGTGGAGATGAACACAGGAATACGTTAGCTCATTTATCCATCCACCCATCCATCTATCCATCCATCCATCCATCCATACATCCATGCAAGCATGCATGCAGGAATGAAAGCATCCTCTCTACAAAGCTGTACTGAAAGCTTGGTTCGTACTTGTTTTCCACCAGGATTCTGGTGGTTTCAGAGACATAGGTTTGGCCTCTGCCCTCAAGAAGTTCATGAAGAAGTTTAGAAATTAGATGGTATAAAGGAAAAAAAAGAGCAGACAGGCCACAGTGTGCAGATGGATGGCAGGTGTGTAACAAGGAGAGGGCGCCAGGATCGAAGGGCCTGAGGCCTTGGAGCTGGGCTGTGTTGTGCTGTGCACTGGAGGAGCTGGAGGGAAGAGCTCCCTGGCCTAGAGACACATGGTGTGTGCAAGGCCCTGAGCCCCACTCAGCCTCCCAGCTCAGGGTCATCTGCTTCATCCCTTCCCTCCTGAGAGCTGGTATTTCGCACAGATTCCTTGTTATAATAGGATCCCCGAGACTGTGTACTTTGTAATTGGTTTGAGTTAACAATTCTGGAGGCTGAGGGGATCTCAACTGAAGGCTGCAGCTGGTGAGGGTTTTCTTACTGTGTTATAAAACGGTGGAAACACCACATGTGTGAAGGAGGGAAGAGACAATGGGGGCAGAGAAGGAGAAGAAGGAGGAGGAGGGAAAGAGGAAGAAGAAGAAAGGGAACAGGAGGAGAAGGAAGAAGAAGAGATGAGGTGAGAGGGAAGAGGAAGGAAAGGAATGAGAGGTAAGGGGAGGGGAGAGGAGAGAAGAAGGAAGGGAAGTGGTCTGAATTAATCTTTCAGTCAGGAACCCACTCTGGCAATTAAACCATGCTCACGTATTAATGGTCACAGCACCAATCTGGTCCCGAGGGCAGGGACCTCCTGCCTGATCAGTTCCCAGACACCTTACTTGCCATCACAGCTGCACTGGGGATTAATGCTACAGAACACCAGCTTCGAAGGACACGTTCAAACCACAGCAGACCCCATACCAGCCTTTGGATCAGATTATGCTCCTGAGGCTACCCTTGCCTCCTGCAGGGGCGCAGAGCCTGCGTGGGGCACCGGAGGTGTGGCAGGCCTGTGGGCAAACCTCTCTGCACCTTCACTTCCGCTACTACAAGAGCACCCTCCAGACTCTCCTCATGGGGTTGAACAGCAAACACTTGGAAGTTCAATTGTTAATGGTTATTAGACACAGGAGCCTTTTCATTGCAAACAAAAGTGAAGAGGATATTGGGTCTAATTCAGGAAACTACTGGTATATTCAGAATATTAGACTATTTGAAGGAACCACAATAAAACAACACTAAGCTAGAAATGTTTCCTTTGAGGTCTTCAGGGAGCGATAGTTACTCAATCTTTCACTATGACTTTTGCGTAGCAATTGTTTGTCGGTGACCTTGTAGGATGCATCGAAACGGTTTTGGGTCTGTTCAGATATCCTCCCGCCAGCGGTGTTTGTACATTTAACATCGCTGTGTGACAGGAACAGATTTCACTGGGCAAAGTTGAACTCCAGCCCAGTGTGAACGATTTCAAACCAGCCGATTCTGAGTTAAAAGAAAGACAAGTTGCCTTATTCACAGGGACATCCAGGGGAAGGAGAAGTGGTGGAGGCAACATTTGGGGGGTAAGCAGACTTTGTGGGGACAGTCAGCGGACACTGTGGACACCCCCATGTTCCCCCAAGTCACATCGAGGACTCCATATTGGGTCTGGGTCATTGTGGGGCAGCTCCCTTGGAGAAGGCTGGCAGAGAATGGGGCCTTGTCTCAAGGGAATGAAACGCTTGCTGGAGATACATGGGGGTACCGAACCCCAAAGGGCTGTTTTCGCTTGTCTGGATGGATCGAGATGGAGTGGGGCTGTGTTGGCCCGTGGTGCACCAAACCTCCCATTTTCCCTTCCGTGGCAAGGGAGCAGGGCTGGGGCTGGACCGTCCCTTCCCCAGTTAGATTTATAAGCTTGTTTTCTTCCTCTTTTGATGTAAGATCCAGGAGTAAAAATTTGGTGGTGGAAGAGAAGAATGAGCAGGGAGAAATCCCTGTTGGCTTGTTTGTTTTTCTTTTGTGCTGTTTACTTACTTTGTTTATTCTTCAAAAGAATTGCCATCCTGGGGCCTGGACTTCTTAGAACAGTTTTCTCTGGAAGGGGTTAGGGGCTGGAAGAAAGCTCATTTTAAATTCCCTGCCCAAGAAGGAACTCACAAGGGCTGTGCTGTGGTGGCAGCCGGGCCTGACATCTGAAGGGATTTTGAAGTTTCCAGTACACAGATTGCAGATCTGTTTCTCATCTCTTCTTTGAGCTCACCTGGCTGGAATACAAATTATTTTTGTATTCAGAAGCATGTGGGCTATCCTCTTCCAGGCTTATTTCTCAAGAGCAAAGGAGTCCAGAGTCGCCCCCCAATCCTTGGTTTGTCTCTGCAGCCAGGGTACGTGCAGCTTGCGAAGTGGTTCCTGTTTTGTGAGGCGTGCTAATGTGTTGAAAGAGTTTCATAAGAGCTCTGGCCTACTTCTCTCCTCGCCCTTCCCATCTTGCATCGCTTGCTTTTGCTGATAAGAAATGCCTATGCCATCTGGGGTGAAATTGCAACGGGGAAAAGCCCAAGAACGAACACTCCAGTGAGCACTGTGTTTTAAAACAATATGTTTTGGCCTTTCTAATTTCTGTATGCCTCCTCTTCATCAAGACGCCTTGCCCAGAGTCCTCTGCTCAGGGCCGGGGGCCTCGCCGGCTCTCGGGGGCTGGCGGCGCTGGCTTGCGTGGGCTGTCCAGGTGTAATCTGGAACAATTTCTTCTGTTTGCAAACATGCCCTGCACTGGACAGTAAGTTGGATCCCTGCTTGGACTCCATCTCTGGCTCACAGATGTCTGCAGAGCGCAAACTGCTTCCTCCTATTCCATTTTTAGCTACAGATGTGGAGCAGGGCTGTGCCTTCCCTGAGCTCATGTCCTAGGCCAAGGGCGTCCGTGGTCATTAAAAGATGGGCTGGGAAGGTTGGCAGTGCCTGGAGGTTCTGGTTTGGATTCTGGTTCCTGGTCTGTTTCTAGTTCCAGTTCCGGTTCCAGTGTGTTTGAGTTCTTTCTAGTGTACATCCCAGCTGCTTTGGGGGAAGGGAAAGTCACCACAAAGTGGCACTGACTTGCTATTGCAAGCTGTGCCCTCCGTCTATAATGTGATCTCCCAGACACCTCTAGAAATGTTCTCTCACAAAAGCCTGCTCCCCAAGGCCGGAGGGGTTGTTTGTCTCTATTTCCCCTGCCTTCTAAAAAACAGGATTGCTCAGTGCTGCGTGAGCTTTTCTCAGCTCTTGCGGTCTGCATTGAAAGTCTGCTGGTGACTCTGTGCTAAGCTGGACCATTCAATGACAATTGCAGTTCTTAATCACCAAGAGAAATTTGAGGAAGGTAATGCTCTCAAAGCCAGTCAATGAAGCCCTGGCGGGAAGTGAGTCTGGCAAAAAACGAGGATACACGCAACAGTGAAGGCCCATTTTGTCCTTAGAGCACAGAATGCAGCCTGAGCTGGAAGTCCAGGGAAATAAAGCCATAGGGAAGAAGGCGACACCACACTGGCTTCTCCCAGCTCAGGGGCTCTTCATACCTCATGACTTGTACTTGTTCCATTCCTTACAGGGCCAAAACACCATTATCTGCTGCCTGCCTTAGACCAGGTGATAAGCAGGCTGCTCCCAGGTCAATACGGCCCCATCTGTGACTTCAGGGGAAGTCAGAAGACACAACAATTGTTGCTGTTAGGGAAGAAGCTCCCAGGGTGGAGACACCCAAGGGCACTTATCTGATCTGATTCAGCTTGAGAGGCGGAGGGCCAGGCCGGAGCCAGCCAGGCTAAAGGGCACCCTTAGGATGATCCTTGTAGGGAATAATTTGGGCATCACCCCAAAGGCTGAGACCTGAGAATTATGGTTCAAAGCCAGCCAGGGCAGAGAAGTCCAAGAGACTCTTACTTTTTAATTAACCACACACACACACACACACACACACACACACACACACACAAAGCTGGGAGAAGGGCTGCTGCTCAAGTGGTAGGGTGCTGGCCTTGAGCAAGAAAAGCTCAGGATTGGTGCCCAGGCCCTGGGTTCAAGCCCTAGGACTGGCATGCGTGTATGTGTGTGCATGCATGCACATGTGCGTGCATGCTCACACACATGAATATAAAGAAAGAAAGAAAGCCCAGAATGACCAGAGGGAAGGTCCTCAAGGGACACTGTGGAAACATTCATTCATTCACTCATTCATTCCAGTTAGTTATTGAAAGCCCGTACTTTTCTAAGCCTAAGGTTTACATTTATAGGAATGGGGTAAAAGGACAGGAATGCTCATGAAGGGCACCCTGTGTCTGTGGGAGAAGAGATACTATCTGGACAGCGTGCAGGGGCCGGGAGGGAGCAAGCAGGAACCTGGCACTGATGCTAACGGTCTCGGGTCCTTTTCCTTCTCTTCCACATGATTACAAGGCAGGAAAAGCGGGAGCAAAGGCTCAGTTTACTTGAGAGAGAGAGTAAGGGAAGTAGAGGAAAACCTCATGGTTTCTGGCAGACTGGGATAACGGCCAACTGGGATTCCTGAGTGGGGGGGTCATCTTATGCTATAGGAGGTCTTGTCTACCTGCTTCCTGGGCGAGGAGGAAGAGAAGAGGAGGAAGAGGAGGGGCGGAGGAGGAAGAGAGGACAGGCTTCTCAGTGCAAGAGAGCTAGATGTGGGATGGCCATCTGTTGTCCACTTGCGGTGTTCGTGGAGGTCCCGCTTTTATGTCCCTTTGGGCAAGTCTCAGGTGTTCGGGCCTCTGGCTGAGTCACTGTCCGCTCCACCCCGAGAGGGCCGCCAGGCCCCTGTGTGGTTGCTCAGGGTGGTTGGAGGTGTTGTTTTCAGGGCTGCTCTCTCTGGCTTCCAGTCTTCAGGAGGAGAAGGGGGCGTGGTCTCCACTGGGCCTCTGTCCTCCCTGCTTCTCCCTCAATGTGTGTTAACATCATGAGGGGTACTGTCCCCTCACTGTAGAGACATGGCCTGGCCACCAGGGACTTCCAGGGGGGACAGGATGGGCAGATGGTAGCAGCCATGGAAAGCGATTGTCCCAGGTGGGAAGAACGAGAGCTCTCAGGGCTGGGTGTGAAGCTCGGGGGAGGGGTGGGGGGAGGGAGGAGCTCTGTGTGGGGTGATACTGGACGCTGCCCCCTTCATTCAGAGCAGGGAAGGAGGAGGCAAGGGCCAGGAGAGGCCAAGCTGGGGACTGAGGCGTGTCTAAAGGAGGACAGGAGGGGCCTGTTGGAGTTGGGGGATCCACAGGGCTATTGGACTTGCAGGGCAGGCTGAAAGTAGAGGCCAGTTACCTGGACGAAAGGAGGAGCTCCGTGCTTAGAAACTATGGGGAAGCCACAGGTGTGGCCGAGGCCACAGAATGACAAAGCAATAGCTAGACATCGTGAACATCCTTGGCACACATCCCCAGCTGGGTCCTGTTCTAGGCGTGAATCCATACCACCTGCAGTTGGCCCCCATGAGATACCAGTTAATTCTTCCTGCCTTACAGAAGGGGAAGATTGAGAGGGTCAGGGGAGCAGCCTGCCCAGGGTGGGGCAGAGAGAGGAGGGTGGGAAGGGGAGGGGAGAGGAATGGTTCCCCTCCCCCCTCCCCGCCTTCAGAAGGAAAGACTGTATGGGAGAAACTGGGGAGCCAGTCCTTTTGTCCAGTCATCTTCTAAAATTTTGGACAATTCTTCAGCTCCTTGCCCCGTCTTAAAGTGACCACCAGTGTTGGGAGAGCACCAGACACCGGTCCGCTGAAGGCTGCAGCCTCCTGCCTTCAAACCTCCAGGAAAAAGGGAAAAGGCCCTGCCTTGGGGGTCAGCTCCTCACGCTGACCCTAAGGCTTCCATCAAAACTCCCTTTCTGTCTCTGCCAGCTCCCTACTCGTCTGGAAGGTTCTCAACAGCTCATGGAACATGGCCATTTCCCAATGAGCCCTTCAGACTCTGCGTCTGTGGGTTTCTCCCACAGTGCATGGCACACGCATAGTATTTACCATGCAGCGTTTATTCGTGGTCACATTTCCTTGAAGTCCTCAAAGGCAGGAACTATATTTATCTATGGCTATTTATCTATGGCACGTGGTAGGTGCTTGATAAATGAATCTGTATAAGGAAGGTTCTGGAAGCTTTTTGTCCCTCCCCCCCTCCTCTTTTTTTTGTGTGTGTCAGCCACACAGTCACGGTAGCTTATCTCTGCGTTCCCACCGACCTTTAATTCTTCCCTAATTCACAGAAGTAGCTGTTTTCCTCTGCCTGGTGCCCAAGGCCTTGAGGGCTGGGTCCAGTGCCTGGTCCTTAGTCAAGGCCAATGTGGCAGCAGATGGGCTGGGGATGTGTTCCCCTGGAAACCCCTCTCACCTGCCCTGTCCCCAGGGCACACCCCCTTCTCCTTGAGCCAATCAGCTGGGCCATTTCATCCCATGCTAATGAGGGGAGCAGGTGCAGCCAGGCTGCCTGTCCCCTCTGTGCTGCTTCTTGGTCCTCCCTCCCAGCCTCTGCCCATCCAGAACCAGGACCACACATGATATTATAGCGCTATGGGCTTCTGCTTTGATCAAAGCTGAGAACTGCAGCTGAGACCTGCGCTGGCTGATAAATTAGCAATGACTTATTCCAGTCCATTGGGCCAGGGATGAAATCTGTAGTGCCAGCAGCTTGCCTGTGCCACGCATGGGTCTGAGTCAGAGCCTTCCTAGCAACTCCTCCAAGAGCAAGCACACCATGGAGTCAGGCTGGTGCACTGTGGATGTGGGCCACTGTGGGAAGGGCTTCTGGTCACCAAGATGGTGCAGTGGCATTTGTCATTGCTGATTCCAGCCAATCTACTTTTTAAAATTGTTTTTAATTTTTCAAATTGTTACCAAAGGGCGATATACCTCCGAGGGATTGCGATTACATAAGTCAGGTAATGAGCATATTTCTTTTTGGACAATGTCACCCCTTCCCTCACTCTCTCCCAGTTTTCCCCCTTCTTAATGAGGGAGGGCAAAGTTGTAGAAGAGAGAAAGAAAGAGAATAGGCACGTGTCTCTGACACATAATCCCAATGTAAGAACTACAAGCAAGCTCGTCTGGGTGATGTTTCCAGTGGGAATGTGGACACAAGGCAAGCGCTTTGTGCTCATGGGATTTTCACCTAACAATAGAGGGGGAAAAATCTATTTTCGCCACAGACAGTTTTGGCTCCAAGTACGTCTTTGACAAGTGTTTCCCCCATTGCCAGCAGGACTGAAGTATGCAGCTGCTATGGAAACTTCAGACCTCTCAGGAGACCCCCAGACACATTAAAACGTCACTAACTTGCATATTTAAATTACGCTTTCTATTGCTGCTAACAGCATTTGAGTATTAGAATTGGAGAGATCTCAGAGATCTTGACTGAAGTACTGAACATCCACTTAGCTGTTGGACTTTCTGTACTTTCATTTAGCATCATGGTGAAATGCATGTGGTAAGTTTCACATCCTTTACTTTCTGTCCCTACAGCGTTGATGTTTGGGTTTTCAGAACACAGAGAGAATAGCGAATATGAAACTCGAATATCTTTGTATCTTTGCTCTTGAAGTCTAACCACTTGTCTGTCTAGTACATGCCAAAAGCCAGCCAGTACCTCTGTGCCTTGATCTGCTGTCACTGCTGGCTGAGCTTGGGGCAGCTGCAATTGTGGAAGTCAGATGAATTCCCTCCTCTGAGGATGTCATCTAGGTACCCCCGTGAATGCCAGCGACCTTGGGGCAGCTGTGTAGCTGATGGGTTCCTGGGAGAAGAAGCCACACAGGCCTGCGGAGCCCCCGTCCTGGGGACCCACACAGGCCTGCGGAGCCCCCGTCCTGGGGACCTCCTTGGGGCTTGAAATTCTGCCAAAAATGACTTGACTCTCTCATGACTATATCTTTTTAAACTTTACTCAAGTTCGATTATGATTTTTCTCTAAGTTCCCTCTGGTTAATCTTATTATCTCCAAAATGCGAAACAACCCTGCTGAATTTTGAATTAATTTACCTGTGGAAGCGCAAGTGACTTTCTTCCCTCCCTACCTTTTTATTTTTCTTCTTATGATCCGACTTACTAGGAAAAGCTCATACCGGCTTCTTAGAGTCATGTCCCTTGAAGGCCCATGTGGCTCTTGGTCCTACTGGGTGGTGTTGTTGGCACCTTTAAAAAGGTGGGGCCCCATGGGAAGCCCTTGGGGGTGTGTCCTCGAAGGGCTGGCAGGATGCTGGCTTTGTCCTCTTCTCTCTTTGCCACCTGAAGCATGAGACAGATAAACCTTTCCTCATCTTAGGCTGTCTATCCCAAGTGTTTTGTTACCATGGAACAGAATACTGAACAGGGTTCTGGTGGTTCACGGTTGTCATCCTAGCTACTCAGGAGGCTGAGATCTGAGGACTGTGGTTCAAAGCCAGCCCAGGCAGGAAAGTCCGTGAGATTCATACCCAATGAACCACCAGAAAACCAGAAGTGGTGCTACAGCTCAAATGGTAGAGCGCTTGCCTTGAGCTGAAAAGCTGAGGGATAGCGCCCAGGCCCAGAGTTCAGACAAAAACAAAGAAAAGGATACTGACCATGATGGAGTCTGTTCTGTGATGAATGGGCATTAAAGATCGCCAAAAAAACTCAAAAACAAAAACTCACACTAGCTGTTTAGAGTTGGTATATTGAAAGTAATTGGTACACTCCTGTAGGGAAAGAAAACAGAACTTGATTACTTTCTAAGGTGTGTATCATATTAAACCTGACAGGTATGCAGAGTGAGAATAGCTTTTGTTATAAACCTTTCTCAAGTGGTAGTGTTTTACAATGACAGAATTTCAGCTTAGTTTTGATTTTCCTATCACCAAAATCAGCATCTTCTCTGGTTCCATATTTACCTGAACTGTGCAATTCTGACTTGACTTCCTTGCTTAAAATAGGTGTTGGGAAGTATAAGTTATTAATCAGACATCTCCAGAAAAGCAGAACTGATAGGAAGGAATAGATTTGTTGCAGGAATGGCTAACATCAGTGTGCAGGCCTGCATCATGCCCTGGGCCTGCATTTGGGATGACTGGGGGGCAGTTGAGTTCAAGTCTGAAGTCCAAGAATTGTGGAGGTTGGAAAGAAAGAAGAGACGGCGGTTCTAGCCCAGACAGAATAAATTCATTCTTCTTTTGCTCTTGTGCTGGACTCAGATTCTCAAAGACTTAGCTCATGTCCAGTAAGTCCATGGATCCCAATGCTATTCTTTTCCAGAAACATCCTTAGAAACACAGTTGAAAACATTGTTAATCACCTAGTTGTTTTTCCTCTATCCCACTTCTGGTAAAGTTAGCCATCTCGTTGAACACTGGTTAAGATGGAGGCCCAGAGAAAGTCCCTGTGGATAGCCTTTCAGTGAGTTGCTGGTTATAGGAAAACCTTGCTTTGTGACTCACTCTGTTCTGCTGACTTTGAGCCATGATCCTCAGACCTCAGCCTCCAGATTAGCTAGGATTACAGGTGTAAACCACTAGTGCCTTAATTGAAATTTCTTTAAGAATACCTTTAAAATAAAATGTTTCTGAATTTGGAATAAGGACACTGTTATCCCGAGATTCTTAGCTTCTTACATAAGCCAGTAGCTTTGTTATATTATTATAACGACTTATTATAACATTGCTCTAACCACAAAAGATGAGTATGAGAAGTCATGCTTGTGCTAATGAGCTCCTTGTAGCCATTCTGCCATGTATATGTGTTCTGAGATAGCACATTTTAAATGGCAAACCTATGCAGGCTTACTTAGTTGCAAAGCCTTGAAGTTCTGGGCTGAGGTGAACTTCCTGATAGGATCCAGTTGATACAAGATGTGAAGTCTCAGGAGGTTTCCACTCCACACTGCCTCAAGTCCTTCCCCAGAGAACTTCTCAGGCAACAGGCTTCTTGAATCTTTTCTTGTGGTAGCAAATTCTCCCTTGCATCTCATTTGTGATCATCATAGTTTCTTTAACCTTCTTCAGAGCTCTTAATCATCTTAGTTTCTTTAGCCCTGCTTCAGAGCTCTTAATCTCTTTCCCGGTAACCACTGGTACAGGTTGATAAAGACCTTCCACTTCCTGTCATGGCTACTAGCTGTGTCTGGTTCCAGGAGCCAAGCATTCCGGAGGCTGGGCTGGCTCCAAGCCTTCTCAGGAGACACTTGATCTACAGTAGTGGTGTCTGTGAATTATTATTATAGAGAAAGAACATGAGCTGTTAGGCTGGGCTTTTGTTCATCCATCCATTCATTTAAAAATGCTTATTGGACTTACAAAGGGCCAGATGTGATCATGGAACTTAAATTCTATTGGGAAGCATGCAATGCACAAGAACATGTTATGATGATAGTTTATGGTTATAGCTTATAATCATAATTTAAACATAGCTAAAACAATCATTATAAATTATAAGTCCAGTGAAATCCAGTGGACAAGAATAATGCATTGGAGATGTCCACCTTAGCAAGAACATTCACAGAAATCCTTTTGAAACCATGATGGAGCTTGAGGAGGGGGATTAGAACCACCACTGTGGTTCCTGTGGGATAAGTCGGATGGTGGGATGGGTAGAAGTGGAGGGGGGGTGGGAGGGACTGGAGCTCCGTGTCTGCTGCTGACACACTGCAGATGTGCGCTTGGTAAAGTTCACCTCCTTCACGCTTGTGTTGCAATAATGACACCAAGCAGGAGTACTTGATGGGAGATTCTAGACATGTAACCCTCCCTGGCCCAGCCTAGAACCTACTGTGCACCAGTAAGCTAGCCACCACTGATTAATTACCATTGTCTTGCAAGGACACGGCTATGCCTGGTGGCCCATCATTTATATCTGCTCAGTGCTTCCTTAGAAGGAGGTCCAAAGGCCTCTTCTAACCCCTACCTTTGTCATCTGTGATTTACTCCCATCTGGGAGCTAGAGGGACCACGGTCATTTCAGAGCCATTAGATATGATCCGAGACCTTTCCACACCCAATGGACACTGTAACTCATAGGCTATGCAAAAATGTATCTCATTTTTTGTGTGTGCATCAGTCCTAAGGCTTGAATTCAGGGCTTCATATTTGTTTTTTTAAATTTTATTTTCTTGTAAAGATGCTGTACAGAGGTTACAGTTGCATCAGTACTGTAACGAGCTTTCTGCTCAAGGCTGGCACCGTACCACATGAGCTACACTCTGCTTCCAGCTTCAAATCATGCTCTTCACATCTCAGCCTCCTGGGTAGCTTGAACCACAGGCATGAGCCACTGGTGTCTGGCTTGTATCAAGCTTTTTTTTTTTTGTCAGTCGTAGGGCTTGAACTTTGGACCTGGGAGCTGTCCCTGAGCTCTTCAGCTCAAGGCCAGAGCTCTATCACTTGAGCCACAGAGCCACTTCTGGGTTTCTGTTGGTTTATTGGAGATAAGAGTCTTACGAACTTTCCTGCCTGGGCTGGCTTTGAACAGCGATCCTCAGATCTCAGCCTCCTGAGTAGCTAGGATTAAAGGTGTGAGCTACTGGCGCCCGGCCTATCAATCATTTTTAAGTGCAGAAAAAGAAGGAATAAAATCACTTTAGAGGTTAGGTAAGACACCTTTAAAAATGCTTAATCGTATACTGCAAGGAACCTACATTTAGAGGTGGAAAATTTGAACATGTTCACTGCTTTATCAGTTCCTGCCTGAGGGTGGATGGACTGTTGCATTCTGGGTGTGACCTCAGGGTGGCTGACACATACTCACCTTTCTGCGGAAGCCACAAAACACGCTTTGCCTGGAGCATCCTACCTTGCTGGTCAAGCTCTTTCCTTCTCTTCCTGTTTCTTTAGTTAATGTACATTTTTTCCTTTATAGAAACAACTTGAATTAACTGATTTTTTTTTCAGTCTTCCCCCTATCTGTAATAATTCCTGGCTGCCAAGTCCTCTTTTCTTAAGGGATCTTCCAAGGCTTATTTTAAAAGCATTTCTGCTTATACAACTAACATGGATAAAAAAGGCTTCCTGGCCAGGCGCCAGTGGCTCATGTCTGTCATCCTAGCCACTCAGGGGGCCGAGGTCTGAGAATTGCAGTTCAAAGCCAGCCTGGGCAGAAAAGTCCCTATGACACTCTTATCTCCAGTTAACCACTCAAAAACTGGAAGTAAAGCTATAGCTCCAAGTGGTAGAGTGCTAGCCTTGAGCAAAGGAGCTCAGGAACAGTGTCCAGGCCCTGAGTACAAGCTCCATGTCTGACTTAAAAAAAAAAAAAAAGGCTTCCTGGTAATCCAGCCAATCCTAACTCAGGATGGAGCTGTCTCTACACCATGGTGGCCACTTCTCCTTTCCAGGAATGAGGACTGCAAAAGATAGTGGCCCAGGGGCTGGGAAGGTGGCTCAGTGGTAGAGCGCTTGCCTTGCAAGCCTGAGGCCCTGGGTTCGATTCCTCAGCACCACATAAGCAAAAAGAAAAGAGCCGGAAGTGGTGCTGTGGCTCAAGTGGTAGAGCGCTAGCCTTGAGCTGAAGAGCTGAGGCCCAGAGTTCAGAACCCACAACCAGACCAAAAAAAAAAAAAAAAAAAAGATAGTGGTCCAGAAGTGGCTCTTCCTACTGCGGCCTGAAGAATAAAGAATACTCCTGACAGTCCAGTGCCCAGATGGACCACACAGCCCTCATTCAGAAGGAAAACTGGGAATAGTGGTGGGCTTCTCCCAGGAGGCCCGTGTGCCATACTTGAAAACTAGCAGTCCCTCCACTCGGTATCTCAAGATAACAAAGAGAGAGCATAGTTCACCAGTTAGTTATTTCCTCGGTCTGGTCGTCATGCAGCGTGTTCATGCTTCCGTTGCGGTCCCTTGTGGAGAAACTTGGGACCACATTTTCAGATGTTCTCCCATCTTCAGCTGCATTAATCCGTTGGACAGCGCTGTCAGGCACAGGGAGAGTGGAGACCGAGGGCCAGGCAGCAGCTGCTTTCCTCACGGACCTCGGTTAAGTTCTTTAGTCGCTTTGCGACTTTTGTCTCTTTCCCTGCTCTTCAGTGGCTAACGGTCAAGTGGGGAGACAACCAGATAAAAGCAGAAATAAAGTGGATACAAGCATAATTGGGGGGAATGCTCTTTGACGCCATCCTGACCTGGTCAGAAGAGCAAGAAAGGACAGGAGAAAATGGCATTGAGCTGAGATCCAGAAGAAGAGGAGGATCATTGAGCTGAGATCCAGAAGAAGAGGAGGATCAAAAGAGGGAAGGAGGTGGGGAGGAGAGAGATGAGGGAGAATCGGGGCTGGCTGTAAGGATGTTGAGCTCTCTGGTGATATTTGGTAACACTGGATGGTATACAGGGCAATTGTCAGGTCATGTCAGAGGAGACTTGCAGGGTGAAATCAGATCATCTCAGGGCAGTGATACCTAAGTGTGGGTCCTGTTTCCTATTTTATACCAGGAAGATTTATAAGACTATGGCGCTGCCAATATGTGGATGGAGGGCTCCTAGTTGAAGGGTTTCCTGGGCACCCTGGGCAATTCGGTGGCATTGCTGACCTCTTCCCACTAAATACCAGTGCCCCCACCAACCTCAGATGAGAAGAAGGGGCAACATCACTGGGAGAATTAATTAAAAATAATGTTTATAGGTAAGTTTGATAGGCTCCTATTTTTCTTGCTTTACAGCACAGAGCTGTAAGCACGAGGCATCTGTGGCATGCCTATCAAGATCGAAAGTCAGCAGCTGGTGCGAAAGTCATCGATTTAGTGTCTGGATATTTTACGTGCCACCATGTCCATTTTTGCCATGGGAAACAAAGCTGTGATTATGGAAACGCTGACTTCAAATGTTCTCTCATTCTGTGAAAGTCTGTGATGTGTGTGCACAGAGCAGGAGCTAGTGCACAACCCACTTGGGGACCACAGGCTGCCAGCTGAATCCCTGCTTGGGGCCTGAGCTTCTCAACAGTGTGTGTGTGTGTGTGTGTGTGTGTGTGTGTGTTGGTACTGGGGCTGGAACTCAGGGCCTTCTGTTCTCACTTGGGTTTTGGCTTAAGGTTGGTGCTTTACCACTTGAGCCACACCTCTGCTTTCAGTCTTTCACTGATCAATTGGACCTAATAGTCTCTTGAATTTATCTTCCTGGGATGACTTCAAAACTTTGATTCTTAAGTCTCAGCTTCCTGAGTCACTAGGATTACAAGTGTGAGCCACCAGCACTCGGCTTCAAGAAACTTTGGTTAATATTTATGAAGAAACTTAATGGTCTTTGGTCTACAAAGAAGGAAAAAAGCCATCGAAATGCACATGGCTAATAGAATGGCACCATATCTTCCGAAATATATAATCTCCTTTTGGGGGTTTGCAAAGTTTGCAAAATAAATCTTGTCCAAAGCCATGCACTACTTATCTCTGACACCCTGTGCTATTGGAGTTCTTCATGCTTAGAGCTGACTTCAGCAAATAAACTTTACAACCTAGTTGGAAGCAAACAGTTTTATAGAGAGGTTGCAGCTTCGTTTCTAAGTGATAGCAGGACCAAATGAGGAAGGCAGACAATAAAAATCCAGAGGCTTTTCATACCCCCCGTACCACACTGCTGAACACTAACACAGTAAAGTGGGCACAGGTGGGGCTTTGGAATCTGGGGGCTCCTTTCATTCAGCCTGCCTCTGTGCCAGAACAAAGGTAATTTTTATTTCCTGTTGTATTGCAGTTTTTTCCAGGACATGTGTTTATGACTTTTTTTTTAAGAGCCTAAATAGACCGTAGGAAGCACAGTGCTGATGGGTTCTGGTGGGATGCTGTGGAGACTGGAACACACAGTCGGGGAGAAGCTGTTCACGCTGGAGTGGGAGCCGCAGATGCCTCACCCCTGAGCCTCCGCTGCAGGGCTTGCCTTGTCTGCCTGCCTCGAAAAGAGTTTGAAGAAGACCATCCCTTCTATAACCCGTGCTGTGCACTTGAGCTGGTAGCTGATGCCTCAGTGTTTACAAACTATCACTGTGTTTCAGAGATGGATCATGCAGACTGGGACTAGACTTAGTGCAGACTAAAGCAGGAGGTCGGACAGGAAAGAAAGGATAGAGTGAAGAGCTGCCCTGTCTGCAGCCCCTGCTGGCCAGGGGCGTGTCCTGGGGCTGCTGGATCTCTCTGCCTTCTCACCTGGGAAAGGGTCGCTGGCAAAGCTGCTTCCTTTGGCAGGTGATGGAGCGGCAGGCACCGGACACGCATGACACATACATAACACTGCTTTTCTGCGGTTGTGACCTGAGCAAGTCAGCACCTTTGGCCCACTGCACACGACTCCGGCAGTCTCCTAGCTCTGTGCACTCCTGGACCTTAGCTCATTCCCCAGCCAGACTCAAGTCTCATGCTCTTCCCGGGCTTCAGGAGAGACAGTGAACAAATGGAATTAGGAACAGCAGTAGTTAGATTATAATAATGATTTCTCAGCTGCTTCCACCTCCACTTCTGGCCCATTGGAGGCTTCTGGGGGGGCGGGTAGGGGAGGCCTAGCAGGTAGTCTGTGTGGCTGGGTTGAAGGTTGGTACCTACTTTACTATTTGTGAACCAGATGCTGTCTTCAGATCATACACCACTTGGGGCTGAGTGAAGGGAGGACGGAGGGACTAGGTGAACGATGCTGTCCTCTGAGATGTGACCAGAGCTTTCAAATGATGAACATGGCTTTGTGCTCCTTTGCCCACGAGAACCGATACCCTCTGTTGCCAGATAACTGATTTCTTTTAATTTTTAAACAATCCTACAACTGTGCTGTCAAGGATTTATTTAGGAGCATATATTTTAAATACTTCTTTTTCCTGTAAATGTTGAGAGAAAGGTTTGGATATCAACTCTTGGCTACACGAGAGTAGAAATGGATGGATTTATGTCTTTTCAGATGGCTCAGCTCCTATTTATAGACAGCAACGACTTTCTTTTACTACCAGCTGAGGTGGAATTTAATGACTGACCAAGGGGAGGGAATTCATTATCTCTGCTATCCTGTTTTACTCCCATGGCCCCTGTTCTCTTGTACTCCGCTTCCTGTTCAGTTCTTCGTTTGATCTCTCCTGGTCAAGGACATTTCTCATGATTAAATGTACAAATTCATTTGGATAGATTTAGGACAGACAAGAATGCTAAAAATAGTCTGGTTTCGCTTTCCTCTAGATACAAACCCAATAGTCTTAGAAAATCTGTATGGTGTGTGTACATGTGCATGTGTGCCTGTGCCAGTGCCAGTACGGGGGCTTGAAGTCAGGGTCTCTCACAATTGCTTGGCTTTTTCACTCAAGGCTGTTGCTCTAGCATTTGAGCTACACCTCCACTTCTAGCTTTTGGGTGGTTAATTGGAGGTAAGAGTCTCTTGGATTTGTCTGCCCAGGTTGGCTTCAAACTGGAATCCTCAGATCTCAGCCTCTACTGTATGTGCCCAGCTGTATGTTTTTGATATTAAAAAAAAACATGGACTTCTTGAGTAAACAATTAAGTTCCATTAATTCTTTTTATTTTGCAGAGACTGAAGACAGCCACCCCTGGGGAGATGCATGAGAAAAGAAAAGGAACTTTGTCCTCAGAAAAGAATAGGACTTTGACCTGGAGTGGATCTGGGATCCCTGTGAAACAGGGGATTGAGTTAGTAATGATCTTTTGCTGAGAGCAGTTGCATTCTGGGCGAGGTTTGTACTTGAATTTCCTCCACTAACCTGACAATGGCTGCGGTGGAGGGAGAGTTCTGTCTCACAGGCCACCACCACAGGGCCTGCTCTGTAACCACCTGCCCTGCCCAAAGGGCAACGCCAGGTCTTGTGGAAGTGAAAAACCTCTGTCTATTTTGGAGATTTGGAACTGATTCTCTTCTTGTGTTTGAAGGGCTTGCATGGACTTATTTACTACCTTCTTTTTTATGTTTATTTTATTATTTTTTAAGTATATATATATCTTATTGTAGAGATATTGTACAGAGGGGCTACAGTTATATGAGCAAGGTAATGAGTCCATTTCCTATCGAGCGTCATTATACCCTCCTTTATATTTCCCCTACCACCATCCTTTTCCTCCCAACCTCCCCAATTCCTCCTTCCCCGCCACCCCCCCCCCCAAGTTGTAAAGTTCATTTTCAACATACTGTCTTGTACATCTCGTTGTTACAATGGGTCACCCTGTATCCTTATTTCAGCATTTTGTTATTTCCTTTCCCCTCCTCAAATTAGAAAAATGTATATACAAGATGCAGAACACCAGAACCAAATACAGTGACAACAGGGGTTATACCATGGGAGAAGAACGCACACAAAAAAAAACAAAAAAATCACATAGAACATTATTATAAGTGCATTAAGTAGAACATTAAGTGAAGTAAGCCAGACTAAAAGAAACACAGGTCCCATGGTTTCCCTTATCTGCAATAAGTAGGACAAGCAGAAGAGGTCAAATGCTATGTACATATGACCATATAACCTGATGCTAAGTGAAATGAGCCCCAAGATAGGGGCACAAGAGGACTTAGCTTTGCTGTTCTTCTTTTTTATTTTTAAATTTTATTTTTATTTTTTTTGTCAGTCAGTCCTGAGACTTGAACTCAGGGCCTGGGCACTGTCCCTGAGCTTCTTTTACTCAAGGCTAGCACTCTGTCCCTTGAGCCACAGTGCCACTTCTAGATTTTTCTGTAATTTAATTGTAGATAAGGGCGTCACAGACTTTCCTGCTTGGGCTGGCTTTGGACTGCAATCCTTCGGTCTCAGATTCCTCAGTAGCTAGGATTACAGGTGTGAGCCACTGGCGCCTAGCTCTTTTTATTTACTTTTCATATGTATTTTATTATTTTATTTTTGAGACAGTATCCCATCACGTGGTTCAAACCTTTCATTTGCTTTGTAGGCCATGCTTAGATTCTCTTGCAGTCTCTGCCTGGGGTGTCTTTCTGTATTGAACCCAAAAGGCTTTGTTACAGCCTAGGCTTCTATTTCTTTCATAAGTTTTATCCACATTAGAAGGAAATCTACCCTCCACTTGGATTTATCATAACTCACATTCTGCTCCAAATCCTATGGTCATTGGCAGCATGTGGCTGAGTCCTGGTTTTCTCTACTGCCAGAAGGTAGCCTAAATCTCAGGATCAGAGACCCGGCATTTCTGATAGATGGGATCTGCTTCCAGTGTGAAATCTCGGCCAAGTCACCACAGAGTGATGGTAATTACTGCCCCTCCCCTTCTGTCTTGTTCTCTAGAAGGGACAGAAACCGAGAGGCTGCTTGAAAACTACAGGGGTGTTCAATTTTTAAACAAGTTAAACAATTCTGATTAAGAATATTCTTTTCTAAAAATGTAATACAAAGTGTGTGGCCCTGTTGGTTTTATATTTCCAGTAAGTTTATAGAGTCTCCTAGGGTGCAGTTCCCTTAGCTCACATACAGATTGAATCTTCCCAGGAGCATTGTACATTGTTGGGCAGCATTTCCAGGAGTTTCCAGAAAGATCTATGCATAGAGCAGTCCTTCCCAGGAGGCCCTCACATCTCCCAGTGTCTTCCTAGCGATTCAGCTTCTTCTCTAGTCTTTGGACCCTTTGTTTTGAATGTCTTATTTTCCCCTGACAGGCTTTTGTCATTTTGTCTCTTTACATTCATCTTTCAACCCCTTCTTCAGCCAATTCTTCATACAAAATTTGCAGGAGCTGCAAGTTTTTGTTTTAATATAAAGTGTTCATTAGATCCTAGAGGATTCTCAGGGGGCTCTTTCTGAACAAAGAAGAGGTTTTTGAGGCAGCAGGGCAGACAAAGAAGTGTGTGGTTGTGTCTTCGGCCAAAGAAGGTAGATAGCAACAGCTTTTGGCCTCTGTTCTAGGAAATTGAAAACCAGAGATAATGGTTTGAAGTCAGAGGTACTGTGGGCAGCAATCTCTGCAGGCTTTCCAGTATGAGAAAACGTCAGCTGTTTGAGGTCAAGCTGACCCACATTCCTATATTTTCAAAATTAGATTAAAAAATTTAAACAATTCATTTTGCAAGAACAAGTTCTTCAGAATTTGGGGGAATTGACAAGAATGTATACTGGTCTTTGATAAATATATATAACGGTATACTATTAAAAAGTGACCTATTTATACTAAATTATAATTTTTAAAAAGGTTAAAATTATGATTCTTATAGAAATACAAATGATGCTTTAATTTAACTTGTTCACGAATCCAAAAACCAATCAGATTTTATAACCAATTCAAAAAAGAATCCAACATACACATACAAACTCACACACAAATTCCCTCTCCCTCTCCCTCCCCACTTCTCTCTCTCCCCAGACCGCTGAAGTAAAATTACAAATAGATACAAAACTGGTCAATATCTATGAATAATATGAAATGCACCCCTAGAAAATAATAAAGCAATTATTTGTATTACTATCACTATCAGTTTTCTATAACTGATATAACATAGACCAAAGACAAAGAAAGTTTATGATATCTTAGAAGGAAGAACTGGACAAGACTCATGAGAATCTTGTTGTTTGGGGCCATTTTAGTCTTCGATAATTTTGTAGACCCATGCCTGTTTCTGAGTTTATGAAAGGTGTGATGGGGATGGTAATTAATTCTGGTGCCCAAACTCTACGTCAATATGTATGCGATCAAAATATACATTCTGATATGCTCCCCCCACCCCAGATTATTCTTAGTCACTGTCTTATACTCTCTGTTCCTCATTTCTTCTCCAAGTGGTAGAAGGGGGCTTAGCTTTTGATGGGGGAGGAGGTTGTGTTTTCGGCGTGTGATATACTTTTTTGGGTTGTGAGGGGTGTGTGATTCACTTGTTTGGGACTGGGAGGAAGACGTGTCTTCTCACAGTATGAGCTACCTGTTACCATATTTTTTGTAGAGTGAACTTAATCTCTTGGAGCCTCAGTCTTCTCCTGGAGAATGGGAAGACTGCTCTGTGAGCACCACCCGCTCTGCTTAAATGAGATGGTGTGGCCACGGGTCACACAGGGACACCTTCTTCCAGTCTTGCTGACGAGTCTCACCCTGGCAAACCCCTGTCTGTTCTGTAGCCCCCTGTGCTGGTCCTGAGTTACTTCAGAGTCAGCAGGGCTGAGACTCAGCTCTTGGGTCCCACTTCCATTCCTCAGTGCTTGTTCTCCAGGTACCCACTGAATTTCCTTCCTCTGCCGTGCAGGCAGTTCCATCATCTGTGAACCCAGAGTTCATCTTTGGCGATTTCCTTACCCTTCACATGGAATCCAACTCCAGAGCTTATTATTGTACTTCCAGAGTATCTTTCCAATCTACCTATTCTTCAATTTCTAACCTGGACCACATCACAGTCTCATCTTTCCGGGGTTACCCTTCCTCTCCATCCAGTCTTTCCCCTGAAGTTTCCGGAACGTTTTAAATAGTATGTATCAGGGTGAAACATATCACCGTGTAAAATCCTCCAGTGGGGCTGTGCATTTGTATTATGTTAAAAACCTCAGATCTCTCCATGTTGCTGAGAGGCTGGGAAGCCTTCTGTCCTCACTACCGAGACGAGGGCTTGATGGAGCCATCAGACCCCCTCATGGCCTTGGCTTGGCCTCTGGCGCCAGCCACTCAGCTCTGCTTCAAGGAGGCCGGGCTCCCTCCTGCTGCAGACTTTGCATTTGCTGTGTCCTCTGCTCAGGACATTCCATCTTAGGATTCAGGACTCAGATCAAGTGGCAACCATTTAGAAACCTCCCTTGGCCATGGCTGTGGGGGTTATTATTTTTGTTCTACTCTTTGTCTCCTATGAATCTCTTTCTTGGTCTTCTGTTTCTGTCGGTTTTACGTATACCTTAGCCCTTCCCCTGCTCTGTCTTCAGCTGTCTTTCATCAGTCTTTTCCTTACCTCACATAACAGACAATAAAACACATTCCCGTCCCTCCCTCCCTCTCTCCCTCCCTCCCTCCCTCCCTCCCTCCCTCCCTTCCTCCCTCCCTCCCTCCCTTCCTCCCTTCCTTCCTTCCTCCCTTCCTTTTTGTACAGCAGTTTGAACCCAGGGCCTCATACTTGCTAGGTAGCACTTACTACATGAGCCATACCCCAGCCCTGTTGGTTTTTACTGAAATAATTTTGTATGTCCCACTCTAAATTTCAAAGATATGAGTAAAACCATTTATGTTTATTTAGTTCTAAAAGCTATATGCATCCAACTAAAATAACTTGAATTCTCCATGTTCATAGGTCTCATGAACACAGCTCTGCATAGATCTATAACTCAATGGCTCTTGGTAGAGAAATAATAAAGGCTCTTCCTTGCTATTCTAGACCAAGACTTAGTTCTTATCCTAAAAACATGAAATTCTATAGCAGTCACTTTCTATCATTAGTGGAAACACAGAATCAAGCATGCTTTACATGAGAACAGCTTGCAACTAACACATGCATTTTCTTCATTCTTCCATTATAATCATTGCATCAGCAGTCTCCCTTTTTACATTTTTTTCCCCCCAGGATGATAAAACATCTTCTCATGATACATGTTAACTTTAGAATCTTTACCTAATTAGAAAAATCAGGTGAGATAAATATAGATCATTAAAAATTCATTGAATAAAGCCAGGCGCTGGTGGCTCACGCCTATAATCCTAGCTACTCAGAGGGCTGAGATCGGAGGATGCAGTTCAAAGCCAGCTGGGCAGGAAAGTCCGTGAGACTCTTAGGTCCAATTAAGAACCAGAAAACTGGAAGTGGCTCTGTGGCTCCACTTTCCTTGAGCTGAAGAGCTGAGGGACAGCGCCCAGGTCCAGAGTTCAAGCCCCAGGACTGGAACCACCCCCCTCACAAATTCATCCAATAGTTTGACTTTAGAAGAACTTTAAACTGAACTGATTTCTTTCTAGCCATAGGATTGGAACCACGCTTGAAGTTGCCTCAAGTGCTCTGGTCTATAATTCCTGCAGGCTTCCACCTACAGAATGTGCAAGGTGGCATATGCAAGTCTTTTCCCAGGCTCTGTCACTCAATCAGTGGATACAATGGCCTAATTCAGTCGAATTCATCAGTGGTCTTCTGTGTAAATTAGTCTAGTTTACACTCACTGAACTCACAGAGTTCTAGCTGAGATCAAACCCTTGCTCTGCCCCAACATGAAGTGTCTTGTTGCTGCTGCTGTTGGTTGTGGGGCTTGAGCTCTTTTGCTCAAGGCTAGTGCTCTACCCCTTTGAGCCACAGGGCCACTTCTACCAAATGTCTTACGTGTACAGTTGATCTTGGATAATGGAGATGTTCTCCATTTACACATTACCAAAGTAAAGCCCTACTGTACTCACCACCGAGCACATATCCAGCACTTCATGTGTCTGATCTCACACGGTGTGTTTCTCTTTTGTGCAAGTTTGAGTGTGCAGATGGTGCAGACTTGTGGGCCTGAGGTATCTTAGCCAGAGCAGGTATTTTAGAGTTTAATTTAAAGTATGGTCTTTAGAGATCACTTGAACATTTTTACTTTTTTTCCTTCTGGATTTCATTGCAAGTTTGTTGTTGCTTTTGGTTTGAGATGATTTCTTTCTTTCTTTCTTTTTTTTTTTTTTTTTGCTTTTGAGCTATACTTGTGTCTCATTCTTCTGATGTTACCTCTCCCTCTCTGCCATGGTTTGAAGGTAAGTTCTGCCTTCTCTCCTATCCCCAAACACATGGCCGATGAGGTAGTAACCTTTCCAACTCTGGAGGCTTGCTGAGGACTAGGTACTAGAGCCCTCATAATAAATGTTAGCTGAGTAAATGCCAGCACCTCTTGATGATCTGTGCCTTGGAAGCTGAAATGATATTTTGTATTGCAGAACAAAATGTCAAGCTCAATAGATGACCAGAAAAGACAGATAGCAGTGATTATCATTTCACTGTGTTTTAAGCGATCACATTTTATGGTTGTTAGTTACGGTCAGCAAATGTCTACCATTACCACTGCCACAAAGGCAGTTGCATCTGAGAATGGGCCAGAGAGGAGAGGGAAGGTAGACTCACAAAGGCATGGCAGGGCGGTGGCATGGAATGAAAGCCACTGAAGGTAAGTTAGACTTAAAGACTTCAACGCTGATCTTTAAGATGACTGGACCCTCGGTGTGCTGCCCGTGTCCAGCCGTCTTTGTGTCCTGCCAGACTCAGTTAGGACTCGACTGTGGAGATTGCAGAAAAGAAGGACGGAAGCCACTGCAAGGTAGTGAAAAGGTCCCTTGACTTGTGATTCCCAGACTGCAGAGCCAAGGTTTTCTTGATCATAAAACCTTGAAACCTTAGCAAAAGGGGAGAATGCCACAGAAGTCACTGAGTTTTTACATGGATTAAATGAAATAATACGTAGAAAATAGGATTGTAACCTATATAGCCGAACATAGAGAAATCTGAGCCACTGGCTTGACCTGAGTGATGGAGTCACATCACTGTTACCTGTGTTCGTATTTCATTAATGAATGATTATTTATTTATTAAGAAATTCAGCTGGGCGCTGGTGGCTCATACCTGTAATCCTAGCCACTCAGGAGGCTGACAGCTGAGGATCGCAGTTCAAAGCCAGCCTGGGAAGGAAAGTCCATGAAACTCTTATTGCCAATAAACTACTCAGAAAATTCCAGCAGTGGTGCTGTGGCTCAAGTGGTAGAGTGCTATCCTCGAGGAAAAGAAACTCAGTGACAGTGCCCTGGCTCAGGGTTCAAATCCCCAGACTGGCAGAAAAAAACAAAAAGAAATTCAACAGTGCCTGTTTTGTTCACCCAGGGCCTGCTGGAACCAGAGACTGCCTGGGCTGGCACTAAAAAGGCAGGTGCCATCTCATAGCGGTCTTTAAAGTTCTTATCTGTAAGTAGTTGTCTAGTGGGGGTTCAATGCAAAAACTCCGCGTATGGGTACAATGCATCCTGATCAGTATCATCCCCTTCTCTGTCCTCCCATCTCTCCCATCCCTCCGGGCACCTGGTTCCATGTTGGTGTGTGTACATGGGATATTAGGACGGTATTCACCCACCCTTCCTCCCTCCACCCATCTTCCCCTACCCTCCTCGCCCCCGTCAGCCCCACAAACATGGCTCATCTTCCTGCTGTTCATTGTTCAGAGGAGTGACACCATTAGAATCCTCCCCAGAGTGTACCGTCCTTTAGTCCTTTTGCTCGTGTGTGTTTGTGTGTAGACGCGTGTGACTCCGTGTGTGTCTTAGACCAGCTTTACTGTGTGTGCTTGTCCTGTCTCCATCCCTGGTGTGTGGGGATCTCAGGGACCTCAGGTGAGGGACACCCCCAAACCCACCAACCGACAAACATAACCCAGGTATGGATTTAGGGGCCCTGTCTCTATGTGGTTGTCCCCTTTCTCTCCTCCACCAGAAAAGGCGCTGGCCAGGGCTGGCCTGCACTTTGGCTCTCCCAGGCATGGCCGCTGCCCTCCCAAATCTCTCCTCCCCTGACCCTTCTGCCTGCCTTCCTGAGGTCAGGGCTGCAGGGAGGGAGGGGCTGGAGCATCTCTCGCGGGAGGCCCAGTGCAGTGTTGCCTGGGCATTATGGTGGTCTGTAGTCAACTTCCTCCACACAGTCCACTCTCCCTGTGCGAAGGTCAACCTCTGACCCGATGGAGGCCCTGCTGGGAGGCTGACTGACCCCAAGGGACTATGGTGACAGGGGAGGGGACTCGGGACTCGGTGACATTTCCAGAGACAGCCAAGTATAGGGAGATGAAACATAATTTTTAATTTTGATTTTTGGCAGTCGTGGAACTTGAACTCAGGGCCTCATGCTGGCTAGACTGGAGCAGTCTCTCTGAGTCACACCTCCAGGCCTGCTTTTCGCTGATGCTTTTTAGGACAGTGGGCGTCAGCCACCATCTACCCACTTTTAGGTTTCCTGTCATTGCTGGGATCTCAAAGCACGTGTGGCTGCCCTGTCCCTTTTCCCTTGACATTCTCTAATTTAAAAAGTGAGGACCAAACAGATCACACCGAGTATGCTTGCAAAAACGCAAGTCAGAGTCTACAGGAATAACAGCAGAGGAAGAGCCTTTTTAGGTTGGAGAATGGGATTTTATTAGGCCTCCTCACCATGGGCGGTCACCCCCAAATCATTTACAAAAGGTGAGTGCTGGCACAGCACAGAGGCCTGAGCCAGGACCATGCATACGGTTTACAGGAGGAGGACGGACTGGCCATACATCAAACGCTTTAGTTTTAAGGAGCGATTTCCATGCAGCAGATCTGTTCACGTGCAAGGAGAACGGGGAGAGGTTGCAGTGCATTACAATCTACACACATCTTAGAATTAGACTTCAACTTTGGAGAAGCCGTTTCTGTGTACGGTTTGCTGACCTCTGCAGAACAAGGGCTCTGCAGTGGAGTTCCTTGTAGGGGGCAGAGAGAGAGCGGCTTTAGAACTGGAAAGCAAGGAGTTAATTCCTTCTGATGCTTCTCAGAGCTCTCAGGGTCTCTTGGTAAGTCAAAAAACATTATAATCTTTCTTGGCAGTGCTAGGGCTTGAACCCAGGGCTTTGTTCTGGCTAAGCAGGTAGCCTATCCTTAGAGCCAAACCTCCAGCCCTTTTGCTCTGGTCATTTAGGTGATAAGGTCTCACTTTGTGCCTGTGGGTCTGTACTGTAGCCTTCCTATTTATGCTTCCCAAAGAAGCTGGGATGACCGGCAGCAGCCCCCACCCCTAGCTATCAGTTGATATGGGGATCTCTCAAACTTTTTGCCCAAGTTGTTCTTGAACAACGATCTTCCTGATCTCTACCTTTCAATGACCTAGTCTCTCATGGTGCATTATTTCTGGAAGCCAGTCAAACAACTTTGGTGGTCATTACTGTCACATGGTGTTTTGGGCTGTGGGACCTGGCTACTGTTAGCGCTACCACAGAGGGTGGGAAGGGTGAGTCTGTGCCCCTCCCCCCCACAGAGCCAGTCCAGGTGCAGCTGACACTCAGACTTCCTGCCCCCCAGCTTTCTCTGTAGTACTTGATGACCTCCACTGTCCTGATCATCCATAATTCTTTCATAAAACCTGCACCATTCAAGAATTTCAAGAATCCAGGGCTGGGAAGGTGGCTCATATGTAGAGCGCTTGCCTTGCATGCGGGTTCGATTCCTCAGCACCACATAAACAAAAAGCAAAAAGCCGGAGGTGGCGCTATAGCTCAAGTGGTAGAGTGCTAGCCTTGAGCTGAAGAGCTGAGGGACAGCGCCCAGGCCCAGAGTTCAGGCCCCACGACCGGATCCAAAAAGAAAAAAAAAAGAATTTCAAGAATCTACTAAATGCCTGTGGCTCATGCCTGTAGTCCTAGTTACACAGGAGGCTGAGATCTGAGGATCAAAGCTCAAAACTAATTTGGGCAGGAAAGTCCATGAGATTCTTATCTACAATTAATCCTCCCCCTCCCCTCCCTGAAAAAGCCAGAAGTGGAGCCCAAGTGGTAGAGCACTTAGCCTTGAATAAAAAAAAAAACTTAGGGACAGTACCATGAGTTCAAGTCCCAGCCCCAGGACCAGCGCGCGCGCGCACACACACACACATACACACACACACACACACACACACACACACACACACACAATCTCAAGAATTCAAGCACTGCACTGGCAGGGTGGTTCAGGCGACGGAGAAGTTGTTGAGCTCAGCCCTGTGGTTCTCCACAGAGCTGCTCCCTTCGGGGAAGGGCCTGTTCTCAGGATTTAGGGAGCACTGTGATTTGAAGCAGGTTCCTGTGGGAATAGGGGAGCCCTTGCAGGGGTGTTGATTCGAAGCCCTGTGTTAGATACTAGATTCACCCCTATTTTCCCTCAAGGCTTTTGTCAGAGATGCCTCTAGAAAAAAAAAAAAGAGTATGAGGAAAAACTGCCCCGTGGCTCCCTGCCTTCCCGCTGGTGCTGACGTGAGCAGCAGGGCAGAACAGGGATCAATACGTGACCACAGAGAAGAGATCCAGAGGCTCAGAACCAGGCCAGGGGATTGGCCCGCGACTCAGACACTGCCACATGAAGCAGAGGCGGCACACAGAGCCGAGGGCTTCTCTGTGGTGTGGGGCTGGTTCTCCCTGGGGGAAAGCTCCTCTTTACCATCCGCTTACGTGGTTTCCCCTGTGTGCATCAGGGTTTGGGGGTGAACTTGAAATCCATTCTTTAAAGGACAGGAGGAAAGTCCTTCTAGTGAGCTGGCAGCAAAGCTCACAGCCTGAAACAGACTTCCTCGATACATGTGCTATTCACTTGGGGTTCTTGGAACTGTTCATTTCCCTTACCCCATACATTTTGTTTTGGTCAGTATTGGAGCATGAACTCAGGGACTGGCATTCTCCCTGAGCCTTTTCTGCTCAAGACTAGACTGCTACCACTTGAGCTGCAGCTCTACTTTGGGCCTTTTACTGATTAAGTGGAAATAAGAGTCTCTCAGATCTGTGTGCCTGTGGTTTTTGAACCAGGATCCTCAGATGTCAGCCTCCTGAGTAGCTAGGATGACAGGTGTGAGCCACTGGTCCCCAGCTAATAAAGTCTTTTTAGTAAGTGTAAATGTTCTGTTTCTAGTAAAACTAGTAAAACTATGGTGTATGAGACATCTATAAATGGGTTAAGAGACAATGCTAGCCTACAAATTGTTAGTACCTTTTTTTTTCCCCCAACTACTGGGACTTGAACTCCGGGTCTCTTGCTCTGGCTTGGCTTGAGCCATACTTCTACTTCTGGCTTTTTCCTGGTTAATTAGAGATAAGTGTCTCATGGACTTTTCTGCCTTGGTTGGCTCTGAACCGTGATCCTCAGATCTCAGCCTCCTGAGCAGCTGGGATGACAGGCGTGAGCGTCCGGCGTGTTTTTGTGGGGAGGGACAACCCAGACTGCATGGTCTGACAGGGTGCTCAGCGGACTTTCGTGAAGACAGAGGCCAGAAGTCTCAGCAACTACTCACTCATTTCTTCACCAGCCCTTTAGGAAGTTCCCTTAGGGAGCCCAGGGCTTCTCCGGGAGGGAGTCAGTTCCAGCTGTGGAGAGACTCCCCCAGAGACCTGGCCCTGGCTCAGCCCTCCCAGGGCGTGGCGGGGTGGGGGTGGGGGCGGGGAAGGAGGCAGCAGGAGGAGCTTCTGTAGAGGGAGAGGTACATAAGGCAAGGGAGAGGGTGTGTTGGCATAGAGAGGGTTTGTAAAGAAAATGTGTGGGTAAGGTGCATCTCAAATATGAACAGGATTCCAATTAACCCTCTTTAACTTACTGCCTTCAGAAGTCCATTAGCAGCACACAGAAGGGGGCACTTCACAGGGAGCTTAGAAAAGTGAACTCCGGCCTCTCTTTCTGTCTCACTCAACAATTAGCACCATCACCTGGTGCAGAAGAGAGACCAAGAGGGTGCCATGGAAAAGTCAGTTAACCTCAGAGTTTTAGTTCCTTGGTCTTCTTTTAACCCTGAGCAGTTAGTGGTAGAAAGAGCCTGTAATTGTAGTTTGTAATTGGATGTACGGATGGGAGTTTTAGAATCTCTAAGGAAGTTTGTTCTGCACTGGAAAAGCCTCATTCACTCTGACTTTCATAAATACTTTCATTCAGCTGATCCCTGCATAGAGGAAAGCAGTGGGCTTTACCTTTGAAAATGCATGTTTATTTACTTATTTGTGTTGGTACTGTGGCTTGAACTTAGGACCGAGTTGCCGTCCCTCAGGTTTTTGCTCAAAGCTGGTGCTCTACCACTTGGGCCATACCTCCATTTCCAGCTTTTTTACAGTTAATTTGAGATTAATGGACTTGACTGTCCAGGCTGGCTCCAAACCTCCATCTCTGATCATCAGAGTTCACCCTCCTGAGTAGCTAGGATTACTGGACTGAGCCACTGGCACCTGCCAACAACAATCACTTTAAATTTGAGGACTCTGGACCCACGGGGACCCTTCGTGCCACACTCAAGCACAAGTTTCTGGTTTTCAGTCTTTTTGGCTTTCCATACCAAGGCCTCAAAGGGGGAAATGGAACACAAAGGGTCAGGCTGGTGCGGGCTGAGCTACTAACTGGGTTCCCCAGTTAGATGTGATACCCCAACTAAACACAGGCGCACACAGGCTTCACTGATACATTAAAACAGGGCTTACTTTTTTAAAAATAGTTTGTATACATTCCTGACTTTCATTGCCCAAATAAAGTCCAGAATCATTTAGTGAAATTTCACATAAAGGGAACTCAGCATCTTCAGTTAATGTGTGAGATGCTACCCTTACCAAATAGACAATATTCTCAACCAGAAAACGGGTACATTTGACAACAGTTGGCAAGTCTTAAATCCGAGTCACTTTTGGGATACTGTATTTTCTACTTCTGTATGTTTTCTTCATTGTAATATCATGTGTTATCTAAATACCTCAATTGACAAATCAATATCTTTGTGTGAACGACCTGAAGCCAGAGGAAGTCTTAGGAAGCAGGCAAAGGCAGGATATTTAAATGGACACTTCTTCCCCAAAACCTACAGCTAGAATATTTACAGCCTGTCCAACAAGAAAACCCTGTGTCCCTGTAGGTCTGACTCTGTGAATTCATCATTCCCCAAGCTCTCCAAGGCTGACCGGGCTAAGGAACAAAGAGGAAATCTGTCACAGTGCTTGCTAAGTCTCTTGTTCTCAGCTGCAAAGGTGATCGAAGACCAACTGTAGTATTGTGTCATTTTTGTAATACTGAAGGTAGGCTGTGGAAAGAGTATTTATGAGATCTGAGAAAATGGCTTGGGAAGTCTCCATTCCCTAATCTCACAATACACCATCTCCAGGAGAGAAGGCCAGAGCTCCTTGAACATGAGTGGAAAGTCTCCTTCAGGTGACAGCCATGTCTTAGCCAGATAGAATAAGACACACCACAGTCCTAATGGCTGTTACTGAAACCATTGCCTGTGTGTGTCTTCTGGCATCTGCTGGTGACTCTCCACTATATTGTGACTCTGTTGTACTCCTTGCACACAGATGGCATCTATATTGTGTGTCCTCTGATGCCTGAGAGGTTTGACTTCCCACTGAAGGCCCGAGCTTCTCTCCGGAGTGCGTCCTCTGGTGCCGAAGGAGGTGTGACTGCTGGCTCAAGGCTTGCAAAGCTTACTTTTTATATCACACTGGAATCATCCAATATCCCAAGTTCAAAGTCACCTGTTAAAATGGACGTTGACATATGGGCTATCTTGTCATCACACATGGAGATGATGACTTCATTCAGACCCAAGACCTTTACCCAGGAAGTCTTCAGAGCCCCACTTCCGGCCTCCTCCCTGTGCAGCCCTGCAGTGCTCTACAGGAATCCACTCACTTGCTCCTCAGATGTGGAGACATTCACCTGTGCTCTCCCTTAGGGGACGTTCTGAATACGTGTCCTGAGCTGCTCCATGCTGGAGCTGAGCATGAGTTCCTGGGATGCCCAGCAGCCCAGGACGGTGCTGAAATCATCACTCAACCCGGCCTCCAAATGGAGGAATGCAGCAATAGCAAGTAGCACTACTGCATAAGGATGCTAGCATTTTTTTTTTTTTTTTTTGTGGTTCAAAGCAGTAAAAAAAACAAACATGTGGCATTATATTTTGGGGGCTTTGCCTGGGTTTATTGGAAATAGAACCCAGGGTCTTCTATATAATACCCTACCTCTTGAGGCATGCCCCCAGCCCTTTAGTTCTGTGTGTGTGTGTGTGTGTGTGTGTGTGTGTGTGTGTGTGTGTGTGTAAGAAAGACAGAGAGACAGAGAGAGACAGAGACAGAGACAGGGACAGAGACTGAGGTATTAATAGTATCTCACTCTTGATAACTTGGCTTAGGCTGGCCTAGAACTTAGGATCTTTCTTCCTCCACTTGCCAAGTAGCTGGGATCATAGGTATGTGCAACTATACCCATTTAAAGCAACTGTAATTCAATGGTTAGACTTTTGCTCAACTGTGGCTGAGATATGACTTCTGAGGCCCAATATTTTTCTGGATATCCTAGCGCTCCAAAGGCGAGAACTTCTGAGAGCTATCCTTACGGGTGGGAAGCACTGTCAGGAAGCATACCTTCCCGTCATTGAGATTTCAGTATCGTTTCTCAGAGTTTTGGATAGGTCTTCCGTGCACGGGAAGCCATGCTCAGAAGTGTAGGAAGGCAGAAGATGGGTTCCTTCCATCTTTGATTCTCGGTGAATGACTTCTTTTCCCTGGATGCAGCTGGCCTTACAAAGCATGGTTAGCTGGTTCTGAGCGCGGGCTGTGGCACCAGCGCTTTGCTGTTTCCCCGTGAGTTCGACGTGAGCTCCGTCCACACATGGAGTTTCATCAGCTCACTACTTTGGGGGAGCATGTCAGCAACCTTCTCTGTTTCTTCTAGAGCAAGGAATCTACTTTGCGTTCCTAACCTTTTTGATGTGTGTGTTTTTATTATTAATTGACTTCATTGTTACTATAGAGGTGATGCACAGAGGGATGACAATGGCATGCGTCAGGTAATGAGGGCCTTTCCTTTCATTCCGTGTCTTCTGTCCCCACACTCTCTCCCCGTCCGTCCGTCCCTCCCGTCTCCACCCACGAGTTGTATAGTTCACTTTCATCAGTGTCCAGTGAGCTCCACTGCTGTTTCCTCTCAAGTTCTGTACCCTTCCCCCACCCTCCTGGAGATAAGCAGGGATTACACTCTATAGAAGGTAAAGAAGACGAATCAACAACTAAAAACTAAAAAAAAAAATAGGTCTTTTGTCTCCATTTCTTAGAGTTCGTTTCAGTATTTATATTACTTCGCATAAATATGAAGTGTTTAGGCTTGCGTCTTTGTGTTTCTCTCCGAAGAGTTTGATGTAAGTCTTAATAAGTTACATTTTTCTGGAAATAATATCATCTACTTTGATTCTCAGAGTTGTATAAGGTTCAGGAAAACTCTCACTAAAATCCCTTTTCTTGACATTGCTTTATGTTTTCTTTTTTTCTTAAAATTAGGTCATACGTGTCTTATGCATTTTATTTATACCCTTTAGAGTTATTGTTGCTATTTATTTTTTAGTTTTCTAATTGGTTTCACATTTAGGCTTATTGATTCATTCCTTCTGTTTTATTTTACCCATTTCATGTCATCTTTCTCTGCATGAACTATTCATGTTTTTATTTTTCTGTTTATTAATGTGCATGCTAATAGTTACACATTTTTCTCTAAACTCTGCTGTAGATGTAATCCATTGGTTCTGCTACATAGCATTTTAATTATTGCTATGTTCTATTTATAATAAAATTCCAGTTTTGCTTTCTCACTTACCCATGATTTGAGCATCTTCAAGCCTCCAACCAGTGGGGTTCTGTTTGTTTACTTTTGCATTTTTGTTTTATTATTAATTTTCAGTTTCACTTATTTAATTTTTTCCCTGGGACATATATTTTGAATTTCTAGGTTAAAATCCTTTATTTACAGATCGTTTCCATCCATCTGTCCTGTGTCTGTCTGTCTTGCTATCAATTCCTTTATCATATATGGGTAACTGAGGAAACTCATTAAGCATATGTTGGATTTCTTGATTTCTTTCTCTTATTTACATTTGCTCTTTTGTCCTTCTTATTTGCTTATTTTAATTTTATATTGATTGTGCCTCAACCTTTTGACCTGTACCAGATTTCCAGGGGTTTCTCTACCCTTCAGAGCTTTGGCCAGTGTGCTCTTCCCTGCTATGATTGTTTTGTTTCTCTCTTCCATGTTTTCTGGGTTTTACCAGTTTGTTCTGCCTCCTGCTGCAGGTCTGCCTGAGCTCTTGTACTGACTTTGAGATCTTATTCTGTCAGCGATGTTCTTGGTTGCTGTCTTTTATTTTATTTTATATTTTTTGATCTTTACTTCATTTTCTTGCAGTTTCTTTCTTTCTTTCTTTTCTTTTAAAGTTTGAGTGTTGGCCCCTGTGTGGTCATCACCTGTATTTGAATGAGGAGAATTCTTTATTATCTAGTTAATTGCAGGCTCATGGCAGGTGGCAGGAATTTGTATGTGTTCCAGGCCGGTTTGAGGGCACTCTTTTCAACCTTTCTCAGAAAGTCTCTGGAAATGGTCAAGGCAGGCCTCCCCATAATTACAAATCCAGACTACTATCTGCATGTGGTGTGAAGGACTGACTTCCCTCGGGCACCCCCCCCCCCCGCGCCCCCCCCCCCCCCCACAGGCCCAGCCTTCTCCCCTGCTGTCCCCAATGAGCCACTTGCCTTCAGAGCATGCCCCTTCCTTTCTTCCTCCCTTCCCTTCCCACCTCTTCCCTTCCTAACCCTCTCCCTCCCCTCCCCTCCCTCTCTCCTTCCTTCTCCTCTCCCCCTCCCCCACCCTCTCCCCTCCTTCCCTCTCCCCATCCCCTTTCCCTCTCCTCTCCCCATTCCTACCCTTTCCCCTCCTTCCCTTTCCTCTCCCCCTCCCCCTTTCCTCCCCCTCTCCTTCTCCTCTCCTGTCTCCCTTCCTTCCCTCTCCCCTCCCTCTCCCCTCCCCCTTTCCCTCTCCCCTCCCCTCCCCCTCCCCCACCCTTTCCCTTCCTTCCCTCTCCCCTCCTTCCCTCTCCCCTCCCCTCTCTCCTCCCCTTCCCTCCTCTTCCCCTTCCTCCTCCCCTTCCCCTCCTCCTCCTCCTCCCCCTCCCTCTCCTTCTTTTTCTTTTGTGGTGCTGGTCCTGGCTCATGAACTTAGGGCCTGGGCTCTGTCCCTGAGCTTTCCTGCTCTAAGCTAGGACCCTAGCTACCACCTGAGCCACACCTCTGCTTTGAGCTTTTTGGAAGCTAATTGGGATAAGAACTGGCTTTGAGCTGTGATCTTCAGATCTTAGCCTCTGAGTAGCTAGGATTACAGGCACGAGCAACCTGCCCCTGGCTAAGCACATGCCCCTTCTTGTGGGGTCTTTGCCTTGTCTCCTGTCTGAGCTTGGCAGCCATGGCACCTCCTCTGGACCACTGCTGCAGTGACCCGCACTCCTCATGCAGCGTGGGTCTCCTCTGCCTCTCACCTTTGTCAGAACGCACCAAACGCACTGGTATGCACCGGTGTCATTTTCACAGGGCTGGAATAGCTTCTTAACTCTTCCATAAACTGTTCTTCCTATTTTTAAATGTTTGTATTTTAAATATAGAAAAGTCCAAATTTAGGAAATCATTTTTTTCACTGCAAAATGTGTAAAAATTTTGCACTCTCTTAGTAAGAGATATTTTTGTTAAATGTATCAATTTTACATGACTTATACATTATTTATAAACTAGATGATCAAATAAATGACTGGATATGAAGAAATGATATGGTTTTTGAAGTAGTTATGTTTTATTTCCTATGTAAACACAGTTTTCATAGATATTATATGCAAATCTTAAAAAACCCTCAAAATCCAAGAAAATTGCTGTCACTTAAAATCTTCAAAGTAGTTTATTTTTTAAATACACACATTCATATGAAAAATTGTAATTTTCCTTTCCATACTTTAAATATTGGGATTTATTCTCAACTCTCTTTTATACCATTGGGTGGTGCTAAGCATGTCATGTTTTAATATTTTAATGATTAAATTTTCAGGAATATTCTCTCTGCCTATAGTTAAGCAAGTTAGATCTCTGGATAGATTGACAAGAACAATCCATGCAAATTAAAAATAGCATGATTAGAAAGTACCACAGCTTGACATAATTGCATAAACTATAGAGATATATTAAGTATCAAGAGCATTTTTAATGCTTTAATAAGAATAGCATCCTATGCAAAAGCAAATCTGTGGCTTCTGAAAAGAACTGCTTGTAAGAACTGAATCTCATCTATAACACAGAAGTAACAGAGCCTTCCTTCAACACCATTGGACCATTTTTGCTCTTCGATGAGTTAAAGTTTGCTCTTTGATGAGTTATTTCCCTTGCCTCAGCATATCTGATTTCTCTGTGTCCTGTCCACTTGGGGTTTCTGTAATTTACTTACCTGAAGAACCTGGATGAGGAAGTTCACAGAACTTCCATCTCCGCACATTTTATTTTTTGCCTTGCTTTTATGCCTTTGTTCATTATGGAGGCAGAAATATAATAGACCTGCCAAAGGGGAGCAGGTGACTTTAAGAGTCTCTTGATTGAAATTCAAGGGCCAGATAGTAACTGAAGAGTTTGCTTTTAGCAGCAGTAGTTATGAGATTTCTTTACTAAAGGAGCAGAAACCAAGGGCACATGTTATTGATTTTTAAATCCCAGAGGAAAGCTTGTACTTATTCAGTCTTATACTCCTTTAGAAGATTATCCTATAGTAAAAATAAAATACACATTTGTTACCTTCCAAAATGATAGTATAGCTGATTGCAAATACTCAACGATTCTACATTATCTTCTTTTATTTTTGACTGGTACTGGGGTTTGAGCTCAGGGCCTCAAGTTCTTACCTGGCTTTTTTCTTCAAGGCTGGTGCTCTGTCACTTGAGCCACACCTCCACTTCTGGCTTCTTTTGTGGTTAATTGGAGATAAATTTTATAGACATTTTTGCTCAGGCTGGCTTTGAACCATAATCCTTATATCTCAGCCTCCTGAGTAGTGACAGTTATACACCTGAGCCACGAGGGCCTGTCCCTTCTCTGCTCTCTAAGACCTGTGACAGGCACGGTGCCCACATATAGAATGTAGGAGCAGGCAATAGCGATGGGGTTGTTTCCCTCTGCCAGGAAGGGGCTGCTGTAAGACAGAGCAAGGGTATTCAATCTTGTCTTCTGTAAAGGCAGCTCATGCGGAGGAAGAGGTGACAAGATGCACAAAGCAATCCTCTTTCCAGCTATCGTTTTTATGCCTTCTTTCTGCTACTCTCTGAGCCACCCTAGCCTAGGTATAGCTCCTGTGGCTCTTGTCTTCTGGGCCTGGGCTCCTGGGCTCCCCTCTTGACTCTCAGAGCTTCCAGAAGGGACCACCCCTCTGTTCTTCACACTGTCCCTCACAGACCTGCTCTCAGTGGTGGAGGCTAGAGGGGCTGAGCTCCCCTCAGCATGTGTAAGCCCCTGCATAAGAATCTGTGTTCACTATCATAATTCTCCCTCTCTGAGATATTTCAGCAGCGAATTACATATTTCAGTTGTGCCAACTTCTGCAATGTTTCTGCTTGTTCAGTTGCTGTTTGGGGGATTCTTTCTAAAGCAGGAAATGTTAATGAATGAGGCTCTGACCCGTGGCCCAGAAAGACACTCAGGTAAAGGAACCAAAGAGGTGGTCAGCGTCCAGCTAGGCTTCAGAGGAGAGTAGGAGAGTCCGAGGCAGGTGAGGGCTTGTGTGGAAGAGCGGATCAGGGAACACATGCCGAGCTAGGCTGGAGAGGGACTGGCTGGCAGAGGCTGGGCTTGGACATTCTGGGGTGGGGTGGGGTGGCTCGGGTTGTCTGGACAGGTTAGTAGGACTGAACTTGAAGGCCGGAGGATTATGCTGGCCTCAGTTCAGGACCTTTCCTCCCTCATGGGGTGGGAGGGAGACATGGGAATGTGTGGGCTGGACAGGGATGGCTGCAACCCCCTCAGGGCAATGTCCAGGATCAGAAATCCAGGGCAGAAAAGGGTCTAGTTCTGAGTGGCAGGTGCATTGAGTGTGGAGGGAAAGGAGCCACTTGGAAATGCCTAACCCCCATATTTTTTTTGATGACTGTGGAGGCCAAAACTGTCATTAGCAAATAAGGAGCCCATCTTGGGCTGGAAGAGGATTATCAGGAGAAGAACGATTCTTTGCCATCATAGGGATATATTCCAGTGTATCCCATGAGCCAGTATTTCTTATCTTTACATACTCTGTTGGGCTAACTTCTGTTATTCAAATAGAGTCCAAAGTAATGCCACATTCTAATTTTAGTGAGGGTTACAATAAGGCATCATGAGCAGAAAGGAGAACTCATTTAGGACATACCACCATTCCTCAAAGCTAAGGATAGAGCTAGGCATCGAGAGGTCTAAAGCTTAGCTCCTACACTTTTTAGTGCTTTCTTTTTTTAAAAAAATGTATGCAATTATGAGTGTGTAATTAGGTGTGGAAATTGCAATTTATTTGGAATAGGGAAAAATCACAGCAGCTTGTCAACTTACAAAGTTCACGTGTGAATGATTTTCCCACCACTGTGATAAAATACCCGCATTAACTGAGTTATAGGAGGAGAGGTTTATGATCCATTTATAGGAGGAGAGGCTTATGGTCCAGGGTCACTTGGCTCCATTCTTTGGGGCCTGTGACGAGGCAGCATATGGTGGCAGGAATGAGCTGCTAACCTCATGGTGGCCAGGAAGCTGAGTGAAATACTGGGCCCCGGTATTTCCTTTAAAGGCATACCTCTAATGAGCTAACTTCCTCTGGACAGGGCTAGTAAGGTTAAGCTTGAAGGCCAGAGGATTGTGGTGGCCACCTAAAAGGTCCCCTACCCCCTGCAGTGTTATGGGTTGAAGACAAAGCCTAAAAACATGGACCGTTGTGGTTCATTTCAGACCCAAGACCACAGCAGTTGACAAATGCCACCATCATGAAAGCCACTCGGAAAACAGTGTGCTATTGTGAGCTGCCTGACAGAGCTCCATGAAACATTTTTCTCCTTAGATTTCTTAGCCCCGTATTCTTTGATTTCCTTTTTAGATAACAGTAATTTTAAAATACTGCTTTCTCTTGGGTGAGTATTTTCTTCTGGCAAGGCTGATGGATCTTCTTGGTTTTCTGATATTTAGGGAAGTTGTTTCGAGCTGCAGGACCCTTTTCCTGGGATAGCAGACCAGGATTTCCTCTGAGCTTTCCTGCTTGGGCAGAGCTGGTTCGGTGTGTGTGTGTGTGGGTGTGGCGGGGTGATGATCTTGGAGCACAGAAGCTCATGGATTGTTCTAGGCATGATTCTTAGCTGGGCAGTCTCACATTGACTCCAGCTGCTGTTGGTGAGGTGGCTGTTAAGGCTGGACTGTGCTTTATCCAAACACTCAGCTAAACCAGAATGCTCTTGCAGGTTCTTCTCTTAGGGAGAGATGGAGTCTGCATACCCAATTTGGGCAGGGAAGGGTCGGGTAGAGGCAGACAGTGTGAAGACAGGGATGTAGACCACAGAGTGTGTCTCATCCCTAGGATCACCACCAGGGCAAAGAAGAGGATGCCAGGCTGGGAAGAGGGGCACACGTCTTCTCCACCTGCAGGGAGAAGAGTCCAAGGTCATAGAGAGGACCATGCGCCAGAGGTCCTGGTGTGTAAGCTGTGTAGACAAGGTTATGTGCGTATAGAGCCATGTTTGGCTGTCATTGACCCTTTCTGAAAGGAAGAGGGATGATGGACTATTTTATTTCTTCCCCAAACCTGTAGCATGGCAACAAAGATGAGATGTGTAAATGTACAACTTGGAGTCTGCTTCATGGTGACTCTCCAATGACTGGCAGCTCTGATGGTTATTAGCAAATTACCATCTGCTTTAATCATTCCCCTGTGAGTTTCATCTGATCCTATTCGCTTCCCTGAGCCTGCTCATGCCTGGGAGAATTCCCAAGACCACAACCAGCTCCAGTCACAGAGCTGGCTGTTGCACTCCACACCCCGTCATTGAGACCTCTTTGCTGGTACATCTTGGAGCAAATCTGGGTCCTGCTCTGTGAACATGGTGTGCACCACACTGTAGAGTTGTAATCTAGAGCATTCAACTTCTCCACAGTTGCTCACTGTGTTCTCCTGGGTAAACATGGGGCCTGTGGAGGACACAGAAAAGATCATTGGCCCTGGACCCAGAAGGTCAACCCAGAGTTGAGTGATGGTGCAGGATCGTTTGGATGTTTTGGTCACAAATGGGAGAGATTCTTTTCCATAGCTTAACCCCAAACAAGGGAATTCCTGGGTTTATTCAGTGGAATGGTTTGTAAGTTAGCACTACAGGCTCAAGACAGTGGACGTAGAACACTAATGGAATCTTGGGGGTATTCTCGAACCTTGCCCCACCTGGGGTTTATGCTCAGGTGCATTCTCTCTACACAGTGGGACTGCATGATTCTGGTCAGATGCACCAGTGGGAAGAAAACTTCAGTCTCCTGCGTTCCTCTGGGATTCTAGATTCTGAGCTCTGATTCTAGCCACTGGTCATTGTAAGCAGAGTGATAGACTGTTCTGATGGCCTTGGTCTGAGTCTTCCTTGGAGGATTTGGAGTACTTTGCCATCTGAACTGAGGGGAACTCAGGGGAAGGTTGAAGATCTCAAAGCAGAGGCCATAGACACTAGGTCAAGATTGCAAAGGCCACAATGAAAACAGTGCAGTCTTACCCTATGATGAGGGTGTTACCACGAGTGTGCAGCACTCCACAAACCACAGTTCATCCCAAGCGCTTAGTGGGTGGTCGGTAGCAGCTTCCTGATTAGATCTGCTCACACTCAACTCTCCAGGAACATATGCTATTATATTATTCTCATCTAGTCATGGCTTAACGTCTATGCTATTTCATAGAGTATTTGTGGGGTGAATTTTAGAGTGTTTAGAGTGAAGTTTAGCGTGTGGAGACTGTGTTAAGACTGCTTGATTTACGTAGGTTCCCTAGGAAGCTGAAACGCTGACTTCTTCCCAGAGGCTCACAACTCACTACACTTTTGGAATTATGAGGCAGACAGTTTTCCTTGCACTTGGGAAATTTCTAATTAAAATGAAGCATTTATGGCCTCTTGCAAGAAATTTCTATTCCTGTGGACATTTGGCAAACCTGTTATGATGTCATGCAAGTGCTAAAGTTTCTTCCTCTGCCTCCTCTTCTACTTCCTCCTCTTCCTCTTCTACTTCCTCCTCCTCCTCTTCTACTTCCTCCTCCTCTTCTTCTTCCTCCTCTTCTTCCTCTACTTCTTCTGCTTCTTCCTCTTCTTCTTCCTCCTCCTCCTTTTCCTCCTACTGGTATTGGGCTTGAACTCAGAGCCTCATACTCTTGCTTATTTGCTGACAGCTAGCACTGTACCACCCAAACCACATATCCCTTTCTGACATTTTGCTGGTAAATTGGAGATAGGAGTCTCATAGACTTTTCTGCCCAGACTGGCTTCAAACTGTGACCCTCAGATCTCAGCCTCCTGAGGAGCTAGGATTACAGACATGAGTCTGCAGTCCTTGGCTTTTCCTTGTATTTTGAGATTAATTTTACACTGTAATATTTCCTCAGGGTTCAGGACAGGTGGACCCCAGTGAGTGCTCCCTTATACCAACACCATGTAAGTCTTTCCTGAAGATATGGTGCTCTACAAAGTGGCGTGTCTCTCAACCCATGTGCAGTGATGTGGTGAATTCTTTCTCCCCTTTCACAGGTCAGTAGTTCCGCGGTGACAGAGGATCTGAGGTTGGATTGATTGTAGAGAGCAGAGGTTGATTTCCTTGGGTTCTAAGGCTGAGATCTCATCGTGGAAGAGGGCCTTCCTGTGGTGCACTTTCACCATGGAAGGCAGAAGGGCAGAGGAGCCAGAGGTGCACTTGTGCCCTCAAGACTGACCTTTTACAGCCAGCACTACCCGCACAAGTGGCTGGCGCCTGATTCCTAATTGCCTCCCAGAGGTCCTACATCCCGACACTTCTGCACTGGAATTGAGTTGCCAAAACATGAGTTCTGGGGACATAGTCAAACCATGTAGAGGAAGAGAGGCCATGAACTGGGCCTTAAAGACTGATTTTAGAGTCAGGATTCTTCTGGAAGCAATGACTGGAGGCCTCACTGAAGCAGGCTTAGACTTAAAAGAGGAAAGGGGAAGAGCTTTACTAACTGCTAACTGTCCAGGGATTTTTGTGGGAGGGCAGGCTTGGCCTGGTATCACCGGGGGCTGGTGTGTCCCTGTATTGGCAGTGATGTCCCCTGGGCCCTGTTCTTAGGAGCTCCTCTCTGTAGACCCTTGTGGTTCTTGGTTTGTATCCTTGGGAATCAGGGCCTTTTACCAGATGGTCTGGAAACATCCAGGCTTTGTTCTATTTGTGTCTCACTCTCCCAGTCTCAGAGAAATGCCAGGATCTGTGTCTCTTCCTAGATTTCACCTTCACTCCTGAATTTGAGGAATACAACATTATATCCATCCATCCGTCCATCCATCCATCTAAACATCTCTCTCTCTCTCTCTCTGTCTGTCGTCTGTCCATCCATTCCATCTCCCTACCTACCTGTGTACTTTTGGCTGCTGTGGCTGTGCTCACCTGACCCCAAGGGAAGCCAGGCATCAGCCTGCGAACGCACTGCCCACATGGTGTCCAGAGCTAGCCATACTTGCCATCTGGTAGCAGGTATCAGACTGGGCCTAGCACATGGCTGCTGTGGTGTATGCATGTAACAGGATCAGTACTGGCCCTACCAAAGTGCTAAGCTTCTGGATCTTATCGTTATTTTCTGGATAGTTCAGGCACAATGCAGGAGACAAATGGGGATGCTGACAGAGCCTGGCTAGCATTCCTAGCCAATAGCTCAGAGGTGCATGTCTTTCTCAGCACAAGCATTCTGGCTTGAGTCTACTAATGGGGGGGGGGCAGTGTCTAGATATGTTGATCTAGTTGGCTTCCAGGTGGACCCTTTCCTGACGGGCTTGTTCATCCCCAGTGAGCAGTGCTTACTTGAAACTTCTCCTGCTTACATTAACAAATGACTCTAACTTACTATTAGAATGGAAGCTTGCTTCACAATGGGGCTCAGCCTGCCCCATCTGCCATACTTCCTGCTTGGGTGGTAGGGTCTGTTCCTATGGAAGCTGCCATTATTGCTTACAGTGGACTTGTACTATTGCCTTGTTTGAGGAGTTGTGTATGCTCACCCTCCTCTCCATCTTCTATCTCCACTTTCCTTTCTTCTGGAAGGATCTTGAATGTAAATCCTTTGATGAGGATACACATACACACAAATACACACACACACACACACACATATATATATATATAAATAAATAAATATATATATATATAAAACATATGCAGGGCTGGGAAGGTGGCTCAGTGGTAGAGCACTTGCCTTGCATGCATGAGGTCCTGGGTTCGATTCCTCAGCACCCCATAAGCAAAAAGAAAAAAGCCGGAAGTGGCACTGTGGCTCAAGTGGTAGAGTGCTAGCCTTGAGCTGAAGAGCTGAGGGATAGTACCCAGGCCCAGAGTTCAGGCCCCACGACCAGACCCCCCCCAAAAAAAATATGCAGAGAGATGTTGAATTAAAGCACAAATACTCAATATAGCATATTGGAACCAATACACACACACACACACACACACATACACACACACAGATGGAGTAAGGAGTTCTTATACAGAAGCTCCTGAGATTTTGTGTCAGCTTCCAGATCTTTGATCTTTGTAGTTTTTTTGTTTGTTGTTTGTTTGTTTGTTTTTGTTAGCTCCCAAGACAATACCTGGGAATTTCCTCATGGCTGTCTTTCCTTCCAGTTCTATACCAATCAATCAACAAGTCTAATCAAGTTCACATTCTTTGGGTCTTGAAATGGCTCTTGCTTGGACTTTCTGAATTGCCCACTTCGTTGGGATATCTTCGGTTTTCTCTGTTTTCTGTGGTGGGCCAGCATGATCTCAGCAGAGCGCTGGTCTGGCTGGCCCTTGGGTTTGCTGGGTGGGACGTCCTAGGAACCTGCTTCTTCCCATTGCTGCCCCTCTCTTCTTTGCAGAGAAAGGGACTGGCTTTCTGGAAGAGGGCTGCTAGGGTAATGCTGATCTTCGAATCTTCTGGATTCCTCTGGGTAAAGTCTCCAGATAAGATAAAGCCCCCACAGAAGCAAAGGCCGTCTGGTGTCTGCTGTCCAGGATGTGCAGGACGGCACTGGCTCCTGACCGTGCACCTCTACAGCCGGCAAGTCTCCAGCACTGGCCCGGGAGCCAGGACGAAGCCAGAGAGTTCTCTTCTCACCTCTGTCCCCGCCACCTGGCTGTGGCGCTCTGCACTGGCCTTTACACGCGGTGTCCTCCTGTCATCTTGTTCATTTAAAGGGAAGTCACAGTAGCATGGTGCTCTGTACCAACTCCAAGAGCAAGGCCAACGTCACTTTCCTTTTAGTCTCGCTGACTGATCTGCCACTCATTCCTTGGCCTAAACGTTAGCCCCGTCTTCCTTCATTTGCTCCCAGCTGAGTTACTGACCAGAATCTGAAGCCTGGCAGCTCCTGGGACAGACAGAGCTCCTGCAAACAAAAATTCCTTAATTGCATTCACTGGCCAGTCATGCAGTCAGCTGGCCCTGTTCCCCTCTCCCACCCCCCAAACCCTAAGAAGTAACATCAGATTCATCTCCTAATGCCAGGAGGCATTGTGTAGGGGATAGATTTTGGTGTCTGCTGGAGCCAGTCCAGCGGCTCCCTGAACGTGAAGCAGTATGAGCGAGGACAGGCTGGAAGTGCTGCTACAGATCCAACCCACTGGGAGTACACAAAGACTGGTGGCCCCTGGCTCCTTCCCTGGTTATCTGGGTGGCTTTCGCTGAGCTTGTATGTCAGCATGTACAAGTGGGGGATAATCACAGTAATCCCTACCGATTGCTCCTGAAATGCTCTGGAATTACTCAAAAGTGTTAGTTCTCGTGTTGGTTCCAATGACTCTTATTTAACCTCTTCCCACCTCAAAATGTGAATGCTACTAAAGATCCTCCTTCCTAATGGTTGCTGGAAAACCGGGGGAAAGTCGCTAGATAGTGCTTCGCCCATCACACAGCTTCCTACTAGCTGAATAGAGGACACTGGTCCATAGGTCACACACAGTATAGTAGTTTTTAAAAATGAGAGCTGAGGATAGAGAATGGCTAGTGGGCAGTGTGTGTGTGTGTGTGTGTGTGTGTGTGTGTGTGTGTCCATCCTCTACTGTGACAGCTTTCCTCCTGTGCGTGGAAAAGTGAGATGGCTCCTTGATTTCACAGGTTCAGTCCTTTCTGTCTCCCACCGCAGGTTGAACATTAACATCCTTGGCAATTGGTATTCTCCAGGGATTAATGTTCGGTGCCAGCTTTAAAGTTAGAGCCATAATTAGAATATTCATTATGCTAATAACGTTACACCATTCCTCTAATGTATATTTATGTATGAGATGATATGATAATTGTGTGTAACTTGCTTGGGAGAAGGTAGATTGGTATATCTTGCAAAACATTCTTTTCCTAATCAGGAGAGACAGGAAAGAGGCGAGAATTCACATAAACAGAGCTCTGCCATGTGCCCAGGCCCGTGCCAGGTGCTTTGAATACCCTTTCCCTTGTCCTGGAAGCCCAGTTATAAAAAATGACTCTGTTCTGCACTTGGGGAAACAAGGAGTACTCCTTGGTGTAGCAGCTAGTTAGGGCTCCAGCCAGGGTTGGTCCCAAGGCTCCTTCCTACATAGAATGAACCAAGACCACTGCAGCTCTGTCCAACGGCTGGAGTAGACCTGGGCAAAAACCATTTCCTCTGGCTCATTCTCTTCTCCCTTTTGGGAAGAGGGATGAGTTTCAGCTATCATTTCTGCAAAGCAATTCGCAGTCCAACAAGATAGAGCCAGAGGAAAGTATCAAGCACTGTTTAAACCAGAGCCGGGTCAATGAGGGCCATGGAATCATGTGGTAGGTGAGGGGGAGACACCGTGCTCCTCACTGGCTGCCGGGGCTGTCTTCCTGTCGCCATCGTTCTGTACAGCCTGAGAACAGCCTTGTAAATAACCGAATGGCCCTGGCAGAGAGGCTCCTCCCATGAAGAGCTCACCCCGGAGGCTCTTTCCTTTCCTTTGCCTTATTAATAATTTTTATTTTACTTACTTATTTATTTTATTGTAAAGATGATGTACAGAGGGGTTACAGTTACATGAGTAAGGCAATGAGTACATTTCCTATCCAGCATTGTTACCTCCTTCTTTGTTCCTCCCCTACCTTCCCTTCCCTCCCACATCCCAACTCCTCCCTCCCCTCCTAGCAAGTTGTTAAGTTCCTTTGCAACATAGTGTCTTGTACATCTCATTGTTACAATGGGTCATCCTGTATCTTTGTTTCAGCATTTTGTTATTTTCCTTTCCCTCCCCAAATTAGAAAAATGTATATTCAAGATGCAGGGCATGGGAATCAAATGCAGTGACAACAGGGGTTGTACCGTGGGGGAAGAACATACAAAAGAAACAAAAAAAAATCACATAGTATGTTAAAAACAGCAGCAACAAAGAAAAAACAAACAAACCTCTTGTGTCCCTATCTTGGGGTTCATTTCGTTTAGCATCATCTTATCTGGTCATATGTACACAGCTTTTGACCTCTTCTGCTTGTCCTAGACATATAGTAGTTATTGCGGGGCCTATGTTTCTTTGGGTCTGGATTACTTCACTTAATATAATTCTTTGCAGTCTTTCCATTTCCTAACAAATGGGGCGGTGTTGTTTTCTTGGCAGTGACTTTCTTGGTGTTCATTGCTGTGAGCCTCATCTCGGGTGATGGATTCTCAGTTGCTCTAGTGAGGATCTGTGGACGCAGTTCCCAGGGAGGCTGGGATGCTGCACTCTGGGTGACGGCTTTCCCTCTGGCAAAGCCCGGGAGGAGATTTCTTGCCCATTCTTATCACGAGGGGGCAGGAGTGCTGGATAGAAAAGAGAAGGCCTCACCACTGAATTTCAAGGCAAAACAAAATACTGTTGCTTTCCTATCAGTTAAATATTTACTAATTTGGCTCAACAAAACAATATTCTTCTTTCTCTATTTTCCCTCTTTGCCATGAAAGAAATTGTTTTCCATGTACAGAGGGGTTTCTGCTCTTGTTAGCGTTGCTCTGGCTTCTGGCCAGCGATGGTCCAGAAGTCGTGGGGTAGAGGCCAGAGGCCGAGGTAAGCCAGGGCCCAGAGCAGGTCCTGGCCTAGCCACCACCAAAACGAAGCACAGTTACACCCCTGCCCCAGCAAATGCCTAGGTTAAGAGGATTGCAACGTGAAGCACTGAGCTGCATTACATCATTCTGTCGAAAGGAATCCGAGGCTGACTGCCTCCAAGCACTTGGTCCCACACGATACACACGGGAGAAAATAAACCATCCTAAAAGGAAACAAACAAAAGCCAAAAGTATTTAAAAAAAATCAGTAACCATGACTCAAGCCAAGATGAAATAGAAATAGAAATTGCAGAGACCAAAGGAGGAAGTAGGGGTGAAATGCAAGAGTGATAATAGTGAGCAGGAGTTCCTTTCCCATTCAGCCGAGGTTCCTACAGCCAGAGCAGAGAGAGGAACACGCAGTGGCGTTCCAAGGCTCTCAGGAAGAGTCACAACTCCCCCACAGAGTGAGGTCTTTATGCCCATCATTTCTGGCACTGTATTCAGACTTCATGTTATAGTGGAGTGTGAATTCAGAGCTTGCTCTGCTCGGCTGGGGCTCACCCACTTGAGCCAGGCATCCGTGCTGGTTGTTTTGGAGAGAAGGAATCTCACGGACTTTTCTGCCCAGGCTAGCACTGATCCTCCAGGTCTCAGCTTCTTCAGTAGCTAGGATTATAAGTATGAGCCCCCCGTGCCTGGCCTCAATTTTTTTTTTATAAACACCTAATAATGAGATAAAAGATGATTTTTCTTAACAGCAGCCATAGACTGCAGGTGGCAGTTTCCAGCAATGCCTATTTATAAGAACTAAAAGCTGTGACATCGAGGTCCGGCTCCAAGGGGACATCTGGCCAGTCTGGCTGGAACCCTGTGTTGAATTCCCTTGAGAGGTAGGTCTGTGGGGGGACACTGGCTTTAGGCAATAAGCTAGAGACCCCCATGTTGATTGTTGGGGACCAGGCTGACTGATCTCTGTGCTCTCAGTGGAGTGGCTTCCATCTCAATGTGCACTGGATGCCACGCCCCTTCCTGGAATGCCTTTATGGTCCCCACCTCCTCAAATGTCACTGCTGGGAAGTTCTTCCTGATTTCTCCCGGGCTGGCACCTGCCCTTCCCCACCGTGCTCAGCTCTTTGTGAGCTCCGCATGACCACAAATGCTACCTCACTCAGCCATGGCTTCTCTAATGAGCGGACAAAGTCTAAGGGTCGATGGCCACTACAGCAATAGAGGGAAGGATGCCATTCGGGAGCGTTTGAGAGGCGCTGCCTGCAAATCAGATCTCGCTTTTGACGCGTGTGGGGTGAAAGTCATAGAAATATTTCTGCCAGGGGAAGCAGAGATCGGATCTTTGCGGGTCTCAGCGTGGAAGTCTTTCAGCTGCAGACAGCTGGAAGACGTGATTTTCGCAGAGGCTGTCAGCCCCTCGGTGACGTTTGTTGAGTGCTCACCATGGGCTAGCTTAGTTCTAGGTGGTGAGGGACAGTGGCTATCAGAAGACAGACCCCGAAATTCCCGTGGAGATTAACCATCAAACACACAAGGCAATTTGAGGCAGGTGGAAGTAGTACAAAGGAAACGTTACAAAGAGAAGAGGACAGTAGGAATGGCCAGGCCAGGGAAGAGAAGGGCGTCGCTGGGAGAGCTGTGAGGCCCCGGGTGGAGGAGGCGGCTACAGAGCTGACCCTGAGTGACGAAGGGATGGTGGTCTCGGAGGACAGCCGTATTCTCCGTGGAGAAAGGCACGCCTGCGGACTCCTGACCCCACACCATTCCAGCGTCTGGTAAGAAGCGCACTCTCCCTGTGTTCTCAGCGGGACTCAGCACAGGAAGGACGCGCTGGGATGAGACAGAACGGGAAGGCCAAGGGGCTGGCCAAGCCTGTGGGATGGATGTTACACGCGACACGAGGCGCTCTAAGCTCGGGAGCTTTGCCTGCTGTGGGGAGAAGAACATGAATGAGGAGAGAGGAAGCAGGGAGACTGGATGGACGTGTTCAGTGCTTTAGGCAGGAGATGGCCAATGGGCGGGGCCCATGGCTGTCAGGACCTGGTGTGGGGCAGTGGGAGCGAGTCCAGGCTCACCCGGATGATGGGGTGTTGGGGTAGAAAATGGAGGAGCCACTGTTAATGGATGTGGCGAGGGACAGAGGCAGAGGCCTGCTTCGCGAGGTGTTTTGTTTTTTTTTTAAAAATCATGTTACATTTGAGATGTCTGCTAATATCCAAGTTGGTTACCACTTCATCCCAAGTATGGCTCTCGATTTCTTTTATATTAATTTTAATCTTATTCAACTGGACATAGTCATCACACCCTTACTCTCCTCCATTCTCTGTTGTTTTCCTTCACTATTGATTTTCTTCCTGTTTGGCATTTCAAGGGAACAAATGTCTGCCATTTCTTCCTTCACCTGTTCATGTGTTCAGCAGATGTTTACTGACCATCCAGCTTGGATGTGGAAAGTATAGCCAAGAAGCAGAGCAAAGCAGGACTCTGGGAACTGTGGAGGAGACGGGGTGTTAACCACATACAAGATGGTCAGTTGCAAAGCTGTGGAGTGGGGTGGTGCACCAGTGGGAGGGGATCCCCTCCACTAGGAGTGCGAGAGGGGTTCGGGGGGGGGGAGTCTGAGCTCTCTTGAAGAATGGGCAGTTCACAAAGCAGAGGAGGAACATGGGTCTGGAAGAACTATAGATCTATGTTCAAGAATCTGGACTCTGAGATCCTGGTCAGCATTTTAAACAACAATGGAAGCAACATCGTTAGGTAGAACAATGTTCTGTCCACTGACTCCACATTACTCCAGTGTCTAGTGAGAAGTGCACACCACTCCCTGTGTTCTCAGTGGGACTGAAGGTTCCATCCTGGGTCTGATGCGCGGCCATTACTCCTCAGGGTAGGCGGAGAGGACTCTCTGGACACTTATTACACTGACCTGGCTTCCAACACTGGGCAGAATAAAGTAGAAAACTACCATTGGGATAAGACCCATTGTTGCTTCTGTGAGCAAAAATGTCCGGTCCCATCAGACAGTATTTTGAAACTAGTATTTGAATTTTTACATCTAGTTAGTCAGACCTAATCCAGATAGGATCCACAGATGTCCACAGGAATGATATTTATCTTGGTGGTGGTGGTGTGTGTGTGTATGTGTGTGTAAATCGAGTACTATGGCAGCCATAGCCATTGCTTTGAAAAAAATTTCTATGAAAGATAATATGCTCGTCAGGATGATTCCCCAGGCAAGAAAATGACCAGGATTCCGTTGTGAGAGTATTTTTAGGCAGTTTAGAGCAAGCAGCTTCTCGAAGTAGTAGAAAGCCATGCCAAGCACGGAACAGAAACCTCTGCTCCCAGCTCTCCGCGGGGGGCACAGGCACCATCAATATTTAGTGTGCTTGCATGTGACTGTTTATTCAAAACACGAGGCTTTATTTGAAAGGAGTTGTGGGCTTCTTGTGTCTAATGTCAACAAATGCTCTCACGTGCCGCTGCACCTCGCAGAGCGGGGCTCGGCAGCGGCCCGGACGCTCGCACACCTACACGCTGCAGATGGCTCCGTTTTATAAGAGATGAAACCGCATTTGGTGGAACTGATTAAATATAAAAACACCGCCATCTGCCAGTTATTCTCATATAAAATGGTTTGGGCAGATGCTGATATCTTTTGAGACAATTGATTCATCTCTGACAAGAGAAGAGGCTCCGGGGTCCATGGCTGGGAGAGCAGCCCTTCCAGACAGCTAGCATGGGACCCAGCAGTCAGATCTGGGTATGGTAGGTGAGCAGCGAGCATGGGACCCAGCAGTCAGATCTGGGTATGGTAGGTGAGCAGCGAGCATGGGACCCAGCAGTCAGATCTGGGTATGGTAGGTGAGCAGCGAGCATGGGACCCAGCAGTCAGATCTGGGTATGGTAGGTGAGCAGCGAGCACTTTAATAATGGCCAGCCAGTCTCTCAGCACTTCCGCCGTCCTTCCTGCTCCCTAGCTTGTGCCCTGTATTTAAAGTGGGAGAATGTTTCACGCACATGAAATCTTATAGTAAGGGCCAGAATCTCCCCCACCCCCCCGCCCCCCCACCCGCCAGGCTGGGCTGGGCTGACTGAAGAAATGATATTTTCCGAAAATAGAGTATTCAAATTTTAGTACTGGAAACTTTCACAATCCTTTATGAGTGTGCTACTGCGGGGTTTAAAATTATTTTTCCTAAGTGGACAAGAGGGTTTCATTAAAAAAGATATTGTTTACCAAGAAAGCCACAGACTGGCTTCGAAACAGCTGTATCCGTACTGCTTAGGCATCCGCAGGCACCCAGCGCCCTTCAGAGGGAGCAATAAACTTCGCATTTTATGTGGGGATATTTTACCAGCAATTTTGTTTTTTTGCCTCTTAAAATTTTTTAGGAAGAAAAAAAAGAAATCGAGACATTTTACTTTGTGCTGTTTATAAAACATCTTCCTATTAGTGTTATGATGGTTAGATGTAGAATTTGTTGTTGCCCTCCTGGTAGAATTAAGTTCTAAGGTGATGCTGTTCCCCATTCCCCGCCCCTGTCCCCCCCTCCTGCCCTCCAAAATCTGGCTGATCACATTTGAAAATGTCTGAGTTTACTCTGAATAATCAACCAAGGTGATCTGAGACTCTTTCTGGATATTATTTTTGATTAAAGGCAAAAAATCGAGCCTGGCACTCTCCCTGTGTGCTGGGATTACAGGTATTCAGACACACATCGTCTGTACTGCTGCACAGATGTGTGTTCATTGTTTGCCCATGGAAAATCCAGTTATTCTGGATCAGAGACTGAGATGCTTTCTTTATTCCATTTCCTCTTGTTCTGTTGGAACACCATTGCATCCTGCTGGTGTTTTCTGATTTGGCCTGGACACATCTGAGTGGACATTCTAGAAAAGCTTGTGCTGAGGCACATGGGGCCTCCCCTTCTGGTTCTGGTTCCGGGCACATGGAGCCTCCTATTCCAGCTCCGGTTCTGGGCACATGGGACTTTACCTTCTGGCTCTGGTGCTGAGGCACATGGGGCCTCCCCTTCTGGTTCTGGTGCTGAGGGGTGTGGTTGGGGAGGGGGACATGAGGCCTCCCCTTCCGGTTCTGGTGCCAGCTCTGGTTCTGGCTCCAGTTCTGGTTCTATATTCTGTTCCAGTTCTTCTCTCTGCCTTTTCCCTTTTCATCTCCTTGTACCCCATTTTCAAACCCCTTCTCATACCCTCCCTATACCCATTTTTTTCCTTCTTTTATTTTTCAGAATGTCATTTTAATGCTTAATATATGTATTTTCTGTCATTTAAAAATTGTAAAAGGGGTTACAATTTAACAGTGGTCTAAACATTCACACAGTGAGAATAGGAGGATATTCTTAGGAGAGGATCACAAGGGCTCAATAGCTGTGTGCATATGATCATATAAAATGATGCTTATCGAAATGAACTTCAAGAAATGGAAGCAAGAGATTTTTAAAAAAGTTCTATTTGCATTTTTCTTTCCTTTCTTTCCTGGTTTATTCCCTTCTGTCGCTGTATTTGATTTCTTTACCCTTCATCTTGTGTATAAGTTCATCTTATTTGGGGAAGGGAAGGGGAAGCACAGAAATGGTGGGACAAAGGGTAAACTAATTCAGAAGTGAAACTTGCTAGACATTGTTAGAAATGAACTATACAACTTGGAGGAGGGGGAAGGAAAGTCGGGAGGGGAAACACTGGGAGAGAAGGAGGGAGGGGGTGACAATGTTCAAAAGGAAATATACCCATTACCTGACACGTAACTGTAACCCCTCTGTACATTACCTTGCAAGAAAATTTACAAAATAAAAATAAGTAGACTGTCCATTTATGCATATGGTGTATCTTGATTAGAGTTACCCCTTTCACCATTTCTCCTCATCCCTTCCTCTGCCAGTTTCACTCAGTTTTCTAGCTTCATTTCCAGTTTTTCCTTGTCCATTGGTTTCCACTGTCGTGTTGTTCTCTTGTTTCTGCTGCTTCACTGGAGCCACTCCATGGCCTTCTCAGGTCTTCCCTGTTGCTCTCTGCCCTTCTCCTTCACGCTGATCATCTGCAGCCTTCTCCTGACTTTCCCTTCCTATGGCACCTGCTTACCGAGTACTGGAAACCTAGAGAAGAATGAGATGCTACTATGGGTTGAACTGTGTTTCTACTTACCAAAAGTCACATGTTGGGGTCTTAACCCCCACTATCTTAGAATTGAATGATATCTGGAGATCGTACCTTTGAAGTAGTGGTTAGTTAAGTGAGCCCTGAGGTGGTTCCAATCCAGTGTGATTGGTGTTCTTGTAAGGAAACTTGGGCAGAGACATGAGATAGAGGGAGGATGGCGGTGGGTAACAGAGCTGTCCTCACTACCCCTGTGTGCATTTCAACATCTGGGATCCAGAGTTGGAAAAAAATTGCTTTCTGTGTCATTTGCTCTGTCTTTGCTACTTCCTTACAGCAGCCTCAGACACAAATTCAGATACTGTCCCTGTCCTCAAGGGTGGCACTATAGGGAGATAAAGAAGCACACAGACCCCTATCAGGCTGAAGGCACCACAATGAAGATGGTTAGAGAGAGGGCTCAGGGAAAGCCCTCTGGAGGCAGGAAGGCTTCTTGAGGAGGGAGCATGGAGATCATAACTTCAATGATTAGCAAGACCTTTCCAGGAGGCATTTAGAGGAATGTTCTTGGGACACAGGGGAAATTAGGAGTTGAAGGAGAGCTGTGACAGTGAATGAATTCTGTCATCACGGTGTGTTACACAGCTCTGCCTACCCTCAGGGTGGGACACCCCTTCCGTCCTCCCCTGCTTCCTTCAGAAAGAACGTCTCTGCTCATGGAGCACATGCTCTCTCCTCTAGGAGTCAATGGAGTGACCACCCTTGGATTTCAGTTATGAAGGGAGTATCAGCCCTGTTGTCTATGGCACATAACCCAGTGGTCTAAAATAGCAACATCTGTGTCCCGCATAGCTCTGTGTTTGTAGCTCTGTCCTGTGGGCACTGTTTTCTTGGAGTCTCTCATGCTTGTACAGCCATTTGGTCACTAGAACTGGACTAGATCTGAGAGCTCAACTGGGTCTTGGATGCCCTCATTACTCCTGAGGCTGACACCCAGCCAGTCATAGCATGTTGGGAATAACTTTGGCACTCAGGGCCCCACCTTGTTTCTTTGTCTGCTGGCTGGCACTGCCTTACAAAATGGTGGTGCTGGCATCTTCAGATTTCCTCTAGAGTGGTTGTCTTCCTGTAGAATGGTTGGCTTTCTCAGGAGACCAGAGAAGAAACTTGTGCACTGGCCCAGAAGACATGCCCTATTGCTTCTGCCACATTTTATTAAACATGTCAGCTGGTCAAGATGTATGAGAGCTGGGAAGGGTAGGAGTAGTGGTGGAGAAGTTAATGGCTGCAGGCAGATGGGGGATGGAGGTAGGGATTGGGGGTTTGTCTTGACTTCTGCTTTCTTGTGGCTCATGAATCTGGGAGATGATATCGAGGACTTGAGCCTACCCCAAGTAGAGAATCTTCTCTGTGTGAAAAAACTGGATGAAAGAAAATGAAATGTAAATCAAAGCAAAGTAAGCTGGACTGGGAGAACACAAGTTGCATGGTTTCCTTCATTTGTGGTAGCTAGACTGTGCCTATAAATCTACAACTAAACACACTTGTATGGAAAAAAAAATACTTTGGGACATGACAAATTAGTCAGGTCTCTAGACATTCACACACCGTGAGGCCAAAGGAGGATATTCTTAGGAGAGGAACACAAAGGTGTAATACTTACGTGCATCTGATCATATAAAGTAGTATTTATGGAAACAAACTCCAGGAAATGGAAACAAGAGTTTTTTTTCTTTGTTCCTGTGTTGCTTTTCTTTTCCTTTTGTTTGTTCATTTATCCATCTTTGGAAGGATAAGAGGATGGGGACACAGAAATGGAGGGAGATCTTTTTCTTCAGGCCAGATGACTATGCATGAGTGTCCTTGGATAGTTCAACTAGGGACCCAAGTTCCCATGGGACCAAGATCCGCAACAGATTCCTGGCCAGCTGGATTACTCCAAGGTGACTTGGCAGTGAACTAAGTCTTTAGTGAAGCCTTTAAGCCCGAATTCAGTATAAGAGGGCCCCTCTCCACCATGCCTGTGTCTCATTACAAAGGAGTCGCTATGAGCCGCCTGGATCTATGCTGTGTGTAGCGCGGAGGGGAAATCCTCTTTGAAGACACAGCCACAGGACTGAAAGTCAAGGTGAAGTTGAGGCAGTTAATTCCTCACCTGCGAGGTTTCACTCAGTTGTAGTTCCGCAGCATCAATGCGGGAGACCATAGCACGAGAGGACAACTGGATTCTAAGTAGAAGCCAAGAAAGAGCTGAACATTCTGTGTGGAGCCTCTCTGGGGTGCCCCCCTTCTTGCTCCCCAATACTTGTTCCTGAGGCAGCTATCCCTCAGGTCACAGACCCACTGCCTAATTTGTGGCCTTTTTCCCTGTGGTATTCACATTCTTTCTCTCCCCGCCCCCAGACAGATTCCTTCTGCCATACGTTCATTGAATCCTAATTGTGGTGTATGGACATCTTGTGCACTTAGCGGCTGGGTCCCTGGAGGCTCCGGCCACCCATTGCCATATGACCCATGAAGCCATGTCAGTTTCCTTGGGCACCTCGGGGAACGTGGATCTCCATTCCTGATTAAAATCTGGGCAAGTCCAGAATTGTGTGTGTGTGTGTGTATGTGTGTGTGTGTGTGTGTGTGTGTGTGTCTTGAATAGGGATGTCACATTGTTTGATTGCCCCCAGATTACATCTCGCTTACTCATCTGTTGGGGAAAATGCGGCTACCATGCGAAATTCAACTATGTCACTCCTAAATCTGTGTTAAAATCAAATCTCCAAAGCAAGAAGTGTGAGAGGTTGAGCCTTTGGTGAAGTGACTAACACCGAGGACTCCACCCTAATGAGTTCCATTAATGCCCTTTTAGAGGCTTCAGAGTGCTGCCTGTCACTTTTGCCTCCACCCTTCGGCCATGTGGGGTGAAGCAAGAGACATCACTGATAAAGCAGAAAGCTGCTCAGCAGACCCCAGAGCTGTTGGTGTCTCGATCCATGACAAGCCAGCCTGAGAACTGTGAGAAAGAATTTTCTACTGTTTGAAAATTACTCAGTCTAGCTGGGTACTGGTGGCTCATGTATGGTAATCCTAGCTACTCTGGAGGATGAGATCTAAGAATCCTAGTTCAAATGGAGCCTGGACAGACAAGTTGGAGAGACTCTGACTTACAATTAACCAGCAGAAAGCTGCAAGTGGAGCTGCAACTCAAGAGATAGAGTGTCTGCCTTGGTGAAAGAGCTAAGGGAGCACACCATGCTCTGAGTCCAAGCTGTGCTGGTGTATGTGCACGTGTGTGCGCACACACAATTACTCAATCAAAGCCGTTTTATTACACCAGCCTAAACTGATTGAAACAGCCATGTAATATGTTCTTAGCCATTTCATTTCTCTAAATACAAGACTCCAAAGTTTAAAACTAGAAAGTGAAGGCTAAAAGGAGGAAAATTCCTGTGTTAGGAATGGTCTTTTTTATTAGCATAAATTCATTGTGCAAAGATATTTCATTATAAGATCTCCACACAGGCATATAATGTACTGTACTGAAATTCTTCCCCTCTATTACTCTTCCTTATCCCTCTCCTCCAGTTTTTAAAATATTTATAAATGGATTTCATAATTCTGTTTTCATACAGGCATATAAAACACTGATCATATTTATTCCCCTCATTGTCTCCTCTCCCACAGATATACCCTTCCCTCAAATGCTCCCTGTTTTATACTCAGAATATCCCTATTTTAGGTCTAGATTCTAAATATGAAGAGAATGTGATATTTATCTTTCTCAATCTGGCTTCTTTTGCTTAATGTGATGTTGTTCAGGTTCCACAAATGATCCTATGAAAAACATAATTTAATTCTTAGTTATGGCTGCATAGTATCCCATTGCACATAGATACATTTTCTTTACCCATTCATTGGTTGATGAGCACTGAGGTTTATTCTATAGCTTGGCTACTGTGACAAGTGCAGCGATGAATGTGGATAAGTGGGTATCTCTACTATGTGCTTACATTCTTTTGGCTATAAGGCCAGGAGTGGTATAACCGGATAATATTGTAGTTGTATTTTTAGTTTCGTGAGCCTTCATATTGACTTCCACAGTGGATGGGCCGAGTAATTACATTCCCACCAACAGTGCCCTCCCCACCAAAATCTCCTGTCCCCAGCCTCACCAGTGTTCTTGTTTCTTCTTGATGGTTGGCATTCTGAGTGGGGTGAGATGGAGCTTCAGTGTTGTTCTGATTTGCATTTCCTTTATAATTAAGAATATCCATCAAGAAATGTTAATTTTTAAATCCATAACCAGGACTACAAGTCTTCACGTGCCGGTTTTTAGAGAACATTCCAGGGGTGTGCGCTTTGCAGTGTGTAGCCGTCAGGAGAAAGCTTGTTTTCCCTCTGCTCAGCCTTTCCCGGTCTGACAGGAGAAGGGGAAGGGAGGAGCGGGGGGCAGGCACAGGGAGCCGGGCGGTCTCGAGTACTGGTGGTGATTTCGTCTGGGCACGGCTCTGCTCTCAGAGCTGGTCAGAAGGGCTGGCTGGCGTTTGGGGGTGAGACCTGCAACGTGGCTCTTTCTGAACGTGCCCGATGCCTCACAGTGAACCAGTGCTCTGTTCATCCTTTTCTTTGAAGGGCTCCCCTTAGGAGCTGCTTCTGGACTTAAGAGTTCTTTGGAGTTGATGGCTTTTTATTGTTTATGGTGACCAGTTATGTCACAAATTAGATGCCACTTGGTGGTCTTATTTATATTTATTTTAAGTAAATATGTACTGGACTTTTCCATGGCTTTGAAATTGCTGTGAGTTCTCGCTGGCTTAACTGCTTTCTTGCGTACTGAAATACTCCTACTCACATGTAAAAAACATCCTGTGGCCAGAAGTCACCTTGGCTGAAGATTGTGTGTGTGTGTGTGTGTGTGTGTAATATCCACCTACAATAGAAAATTGACCAACTTGCTAATATTCTGCCTTTCCACTTTGAATGCCTTTGTAAGCCTCCATAAGCCTTAGTGAATTCTGTCTCATTCTTCCTATTTCCAGATCCTACTTTTACATGGAAGCCCTTCAAGTCCTTTGGATTATTTTTATTGTTTTCTTCTAGTTCTGTAAGCTCTTTCTGTAGAGCTATGCCACAGAAAATAATTCAGGACTATTTCAGGAATTGAATTTATGTCCTTTCACAAACATTTAATCGCGCTTTATTTTCCTCAGGTTATAAAGGTATAAAGGTTAGCAATTTTTTTTTTCCGGTTATGGGGCTTGAACTCTGGACCTTGAGCTCTTCGGATCAGCTCAAGGCTAGTGCTCTACCACTTGAGTTACAGCGCCACTTCCACTTTTCTGGTGGTTTATTGGAAAATAAGAGTCATGGACTTTCCTGCCTGGGCTGGCTTTGAACCATGATCCTCAAATCTCAGCCTCCTGAGTAGCTAGGATTACAGATGTGAGTTGCTGGCGCCTGGCAGCAAATGTTTTTGTTTACAGTTATGATCATACTTAATAGATTGCCTTACTGTTCAGAAGGGCAGAAGCTCCTAGAGCTTTGGAGAATTGGTCCACGCAAATTCCTTGAGAAAGTTCTTGGTTGTTAAACACAGCCTCCTTCAAATCAGCTACAATGGAAGCATTTACACCATAGAGATTGGCAAACACTCAACATCAGGGCTCATTGTTTTTAAAAAATAGCCATTTTTCTGTCACATCACTGGTTACAAACAATAGCATGCCCATGAATGCTTCTGTGCTGTTTACATCAGCTTCTGGTTCAAGAAATATTGCTATTAGAAGAGACTGTGTTCATTCAGTGAAGAGAAAAACACAGAGATGATTTTTATAACCAAAAGACCGGCTAATAGGCTTGAAAGATGATCATGTGTATTGTGAATAGTCACTAGGGAAGGGAAGCTACTGGATGCACGGCATAAATTGTTTCCTATTTATCCAAATAACCGTCTCCATCCGGAATGCCTGCCTATTATGATGTCATCATTACGCATTGTGCTATGCTGACTCAGATGACTCTCCAAGTCTTATCTTCCTCCATTGTCCCTTCACTCATTCATGTATTCTTCGTTCCTTCCTTCATGGTTTGTGAATGCTTCCTGTAGATGAGGGCCCAATGAGGGCTGAGGGAGCATGAAGACTTCCTGAAATGACTCCTGTTCAGGCTGTGCTTGGTCTCTGTCTCAGGTCCTCCCAGTGACAAAACCATTCTCGTCCACAACACACAAGCTCTGAGATTGCATGAATCTCTCTTTTGGAAGTCTGAATGAATTTGTAGTGTTTCTCTTCCACCAAGTGCTTCCTTCTCATTTTTGCAGTCCTCCTTACTGTTACTGTAAGATGCTGTCTGTGTCTCCACAATTGTGCTATGGTTCGGATGGCACCTTCCCTGATGATCGGTTTTGTCTGTGGTGCAATGTGCATGGCAGTTCTAATCCCACTGCAGTACAGCAGCCATTTGGGGACGGTAATCTGTTTGTGTAAAGTACGGCTGGCATCGTGTGTTCTGCTAAGTTCACTCAAGTAAATGCTGTTTATAAGTCAATTATTTCTTGGATTTTTAGCTTATGTAGGATTGTTAGCTTATCCAATGGCCTATTGATATTCTTCGCAAACACTAGACTATTTAAATGATTGGGAAAAGGTTCTAATACGGAAAGGTTGGAATTGTTAACTCTAGAATGAATGCACATGCATTTTCTCAGGAGGATGTGATTGGCCTGGCTCCTGAGGGCTGTGTTCCCGTGCTTTGCAGGTTCATCCCCTGGGATTACAGTCAGGGGATGGGCAAAGCTAAGTGGTCCAGCACCTCTTAGAGATGCTCCGGCCAAGGGAAATTCCAAGTGATGGTTAGATGTCTTCAAGCTATCAGAGATTGACAAGAATCCCCACCTTTCACATATCTATTTGCGAACGTATCTATTTGGAGCTGGACTGTGCATGGGCTTCAGTTGGATGATTCACTCATATAGTAACTCATATAACAGAAGTAATGTGTAGCAGGATACTTCCTGCAGCACCATTTGCAAGTTCAAGAAAGAGGGAGAAGCCTGAACGCCAAGTAGTGGGGAATTGGTGAAGCGTAGGGCCCTGAGCTGGGATTTCACTTCTGGGGAAGATTTGTCTTTGAACAGCAAGGTCTGGCGATGGTGGCCCAGCCTTGGTTTGAGCAAGGGTGCGGGCAAGAAGGGCTTTCTGGCCTCACCCATGTTTCTACAACTCGTGTCATTCCACGTGAAGTGTTCCTCACCCTGCTCTTCCTGGATTTCCCTTCTAACCAGGGCCAGGTGGAGCTTGTGCTGATTGTGGCTTTGTGGTGAAATGTGTGTCCTCTGTAATTCAGGTGTTGCAATGTGATGTGTGAGGAGGCGAGTTGCCTGGGGTCTCTCTGTTGTCACTGAGGTGCTGGGGTGTGGGGGGTGTCCTGGGAGGGGTTGCTCTTCTCTTGCCTTTCTGCCTTCTCCCATGTGAGGACACAGTAAGAAGCGTCTCTCTGGATCCTGGAATCTTGGCTATGGATTTTCAGCCTCCTGAACTGAAAGAATAGAGGTCTGCTTATTATAATTATTCAACCCGTGTTATTCCATGATGGCAGCACACACAGACAGCCCTTTAGTCCTCACCCATATTAATGGGGAGTGCTTGGAAGTGGGAAACACCATCAATCCATGATGGACTACTCTCTAGCTCCTAAAGATTCATGTCCTTTTTACCTTCTACCCCTGCTGGTGGCCTGAACCACCCAAAGTTCCTCAGCAGCCACCGAGAGGATCTAGCAGGCAGCCACTGGGAGTTTGGCTCTGCAGCTGGGTTTACCATTTGCAGAATGCATTTGCATCTTGAACTCATTCCATACTTACAATTCCAGTTAAGAAAAATAGGCCTGGCATAAGTACAGAAGGTACAAGCACAAAGGTCCTCACCTTGATGACTATGGACGTGAGATTGAAGGTCACAGAACTCAGGAGTCATGGTGGGGTCAGAGGTCACAGCCCCTGCCAGGCACCCACGAAGCACCATTCCACCATTCATTTGTCTCTGTCTTGGCCAGCAGGAGTTGATTTAGTGATATGTGGCCTCAAAGCCAGAGTGGTTTTCAGATGATATATAATGTACATGGTCTGCTACGTGTGTTACGTGGTATACAGTCGGTGGAAACAGGAGACAAGAAAAGCCAGAACCTTCCTAGAAATCACCATGTCTGGGCCACACAGGCATCCTCCTATGGGGTACCTGGGGCCGTCGGGGAGAGGTCCCTGTCACTCTGCAAGTCCCTTCCATTTGGTCACTCATGTGGGTCACGGCGGGGCCAGGCCAGGCCCTTCCTCAGGGCGAGGCTGCTGCTTTGTCCTTTGGCTCGGTTGAATGCCCTGATAAATAGCACACTTGCTATAGCTGTTCACGGGATGTGCTTTTCTGAGCAACATATCCATGTCCACTCTTACTGGCTTGGTCTCGATGGGTGGGCCTCTGTGAGTGGCCTGAGGATTGGGAAATGCTGGATAATCAGGTGGAGGAAGACACACCAGGCCTGAACTGACCACCAGGCTCTCTTCGTGTCTGGAGATTTTTGGGGGGGCAGTCACTGCATGTAATGCAGTCAGTTCTTTTTCTTTTTCTTTCCTCTTTCTAAAATTCACTTTGTAGATCAATACTATATCTCCAGTGTCAAATAATTGATTCAAATGCCTTTTCTCATTTAGAGGCCATTTACAAAAAAAAAAAAAAAAAAAAGGAAAAAAGAAAAAGAAAAGAACCTCATTTCTCTAATGAAAATTAGGCTCTAGACAGTTTGCTGGCCTGTGAGCTAGAGAAACAGTGCTGCTGGGAAATGGCCATCATCAATGATGCGATTGCAGCATTTAAAGCTTATTAAAGTCACACTTTACTGCACCAAGCAATTTTTGGCTCTTGCCAGTGTGGGTTATTTCAGTATCCCTGTGTGGTATGCCCTTGGTGGAGATCCCTAAAGAAGTCTTATGGTTAGGCTTACAGAGAGAAATTGAATCATGTGTGAATATTTGAGAGAGTCTTACTGCAAATGTAATGCATTTTCTCTTTGACTTGTCAGTAGAAGAGAGATATACAAAGGATCATAGAAATCTGGAGACGTTAAAAAGGATGCAGCGAGCCTCCATCTTTCTGCTTCCCACATTGCCATTGCATTCTGTCTAGTTCCATGCCTCAGTTTCCTCATCTGAACCTGCATTATATGATTACTGGAAGACCAGGGAAATGAGCACAGGCACTGTGTGAAAATGAGTTCCTGACTTACTGAGAACACACAATTCATGCCAGGCATTATAGTGACTGTAATTCCTTTAGCAGTTGAGACTCAAAGCTGGTTTCTGCTTCTCAGACCAGGAGCTCTGCCGAGCTCAGCAGAATGCATCTTATGTCAAACTGGGTCTTCCATAGCCATGTGCTTCTGAGACCCAGTGTAATGGTTGGGAATGTGGGTTACTGATTTGGAGCAATAATAACGAATGGACATTTCTATTTCTTGGAGCCTAAAGGCCATAACATCATCTTAAGCAAAAACCTATGCAGGGTTGTCAAGAGGCCCCGAGTCAGATGACTTCCAACCAATACACGGGGAGATGACACCATAGCATAAATTGCACATATTCTGATCGTTTTATAGAAAACCTCCCAGATTAGTGACTTGAACTTTGCATGTCAATCTTATTCACATGTTCACTGTCAGCTCAGTGCTACAATGCTCATGATGATGTATTCTGACAGCAACACCTGGCACCCCTTCCGTGATGCCTGCATGTGAGGTCCACGCGGCTGACCGTGCGGGATCCCCATTCATCTTCCGGTCTTGGCATCCTTCTCCAACTCCATGGGCCCACCAAGCAAATGCTGGTTCAGGAAGAAGTGGTCCCAGCTGTTCTCGCAGTGGTGACCTCCAGCCACCTGCCCATGTCGGTCTGCCAAAGAACGCAGGGCTGCATCCCACCCATCAGAAGGAATCTGGGAGCTCGTCGCGGGCCCCAGGGGGGAGGAACGCTCAAGATTTATAGTGCGAAGGTGTCGTGGCTGCTGCAAAGGTGAATGACAAGAAAACCGGAGCCAGGGTCCATTTCTCTGAGAGTGTGCAGCCTCCTCTCAGAAGCCACACTTACCAAAATGGTTAGCAAGTCGATCTCACAACACATGCTAGTTTCGTTTGTAGTCAGATGAGGAGCGGGAAAAACGTCATGTGTGAAGTGCTCCTCTAACACTTTAAAGAGAGAATGAGAAATTGGGGTTGGACACCTTCCACAGGCTCTTCCACCACCTGCCGCCAGCCCCGCCCTGCCCCAGGTTAGCTGAGGAGTGGGAAGGGGAGGGTGTTCTGGGTGTGTAGTTTGTGCGGCCCTGGGGTCTTTCCCTCCTGGGGTGGGAGGGGCCCCCCTCCTTAATACCAACTCCCAGTGGCCTCATTAGGGCAGATGGAAGTGCCTTCATGATCTGGCTCAGCAGCTCATCCTACTGCTGATCTGTGGACCCCAGGGCTCTTCTGCATCCATATGGGGGAACATGGAGGCTCCAAAATGTGGTCTGGACTCTCTCGATCAAGAGGCCAAGAGAGAGCTGAGTACCACCTTTAGAAACCCACCTAGACCTGACCCTTGGAGCCCCCGGTAGCAGAGGGCGTGGGAGCTGATGGTCCATCTTTGCATACCGGTCACGCCCTGGCTCCCTTGCTTTCCCGTGTGGCCCCAGGTTCTCTTCCCTCCTCATCAGCCACATGTCCCTGCGGCTGTGTCGCGTCCTCCAACACGCATGCCCGGGGCCTTTGCTTTACCCCCTGTGCATTGCAGACCACTGCCCAGGGATAGGTATGTTTTTCTGATCCCTGGACATCTCTCCCACTTCTGACATCCACGAAGAAGGCCAAGAGCAGGGGGGCTTGGCTGCGGTCCCCACTCGGTCCCCACTGTAGCAGAGAACTCTGTGCACTGCACATGTGCACTAAGCATCTCAGCACGCAGGCATATATGGGGTCAGGAGACGGCTCCCCCTAGGTCTTATCAATGGGTCATGACAGGTAGTCCTTCAGGACAGGAGTGCTCATCTTCTCCAGATTTCTCACCTGCCTTCCTTGGGCCTCATCCTGTCTTAAGACCCAATGATTAGGGGTGGGTTCAACCCGCAGGGGAGCCAGTGAAGACTGATGAGCCAGGGGCCTGTAGGGATTGGGCGTGGCAAAGATGGCTCTTTCACTTTAGGCTATAGTGTCTGCCCGGTCCCTTCTCCCACAGCTAACTTCCCATTGCCCTACTCCCCTATCATCAGCCCATTCATAAAGCTCCTTGGTAGCCCCTTTGGATGTCCCTGTCTTTCCTACAAGGGTGCTGAGGGACAGGGTCCTTGGTTCTCCTGGGCTCCTGCGCCCAGGACCACCTGCCTTGCCTCTCCTGCAGCTGCTAGGATCACCAGCTGCAGTGAGAGGCAGGATCCTCCGAGTGGAATTAGAATGCATGTTCTGAGAAATCCACAGAACCCAGGTCCAAGTGAGTAGCACCAGCCAGCCACTGGGGTCCCACGCCGTGGCTCATGCTGCTAATCCTAGCTACTCAGAAGGCTGAGATCTGAGGCTGGAAGTTTGAAGTCAGCCTGGCTAGACAAAACTTTGAGATGTTTATTTCTAATTAACCAGCAAAAAAAGCCAGGAGTAGAGATATGGTTCAAGTGGTGGAGTCCCAGCATTGAGTGTGAATGTTGAGTGTAAGACCCTGAGTTCAAGTCCCAGTCCCAGTGCCAGGACACACACACACACACACACACACACACACACACACACACACGGGAAGCAGCACCAACTGGAGAGGGAAAGGAGAATGTAAAGGTGGTATTCAGCCTCCCCCATCCTCCCTGTCTTCCTTTGCTCTTCCTCCCTCTAACTGTCATGGCGGAGAATGGGTGTGTCATGTCCGGTCCAGGTTTGAGAGTTTTGCTTCTCCCCCAGTATTTTCTGCTCAGCGTAGAGGGTTTCTTACCCTGTTATTTTCCTGGTCTGTCCCATGGCCAGGGTACCATTTTAACAGGATCAGGAGAATTAAGCAGCATGGCGCTCAGGAAGTGGGGGCTAAGCCCCGTGGGCGTGAGCAGGAAGAGCAATGCCAGCCAGAGAGGAAGCGGGGCGTCTTCACACCGGGGGTGCCAGGCTGCCCACAGCCGCATTCAGTGGATGCCAAGGGGTATGGTGGCGGCCATGCTGGTACCAGAGGCGTATTTTGTATTTCGACTCATGATACAGTCACCTGAAGAGGAAATCATGGTAGCGTTTGAATTTACTTTTCAAAGACAGAATACAGATACTTGGGGGAATGAGAAGCAAAGTCTGGGAAAGATCAACCCAGCCAGCGCTCAGCCCGATGGAAGCTCCCAGAAGGAAGCTGGCTGTGAATGCATCCCCGCTTCCAAGTGTGATTCTGCAGATGCACTTTGATTTCACAGCCGTTGATCAATAATTCATTTGGCTTGTGACTGCCGATGACATGATTTAATATGTCCGGCTAAATTATGTTCTCTCAGGAACGCTCATGCATACCAAAGGAAAACTGACAATTACCGTAGTGCCGGCCTTCGCACATTGCACCCCGCTCTGGACTTTGCAGGCTGATGACTGCCCCAACCAGATCAATAGGGGCCTCCACACAGAGGAGTCCTTAAAGATCCAGGAGCACAGCAGGGTGTCCCATTAACCCAGGCACAGTTCACAGGACCTAGCATTGATGACTGCGAGCCCCGACTGTGGAGGTCAGAGCACAAGGTCAAGGTGGCAAACACCAGGGGAGACGGAGCCTGGGTGGAGTGATCAATCCTCTCAGGATGCTCTTCCTTCTTTTCACCCGTGGCTGCTGCCTCTGCCCATCTCACCGCAAGCCTCTTCCAGCGTCTCCTGGTTCAGAGGAGACACAGAAGCAGCCAGCACATGTTTTTGATGGTATCTTGACAGAGAGCTTCTTCCATGAAATACACATCTGCCAGGGCTTGGGTTCCATTAGGAAGGGAATCTGGTCTCTAGGAGATCTCGGGTGAGACTGTTCAGTCCAGGGGAGAGCTGAAACGATGGGGCCAATCCTTGGCTTGCGCTGTGGTTCAGCCGTGCGGATGCAGGCTAAACACCGTTTCCCTCGCGTTGGAAGCCCGTCCTTCCTCTGTTGCTACGGTCTCCTACTATAAAAAGGAGCGGTAGACTTCGCCTCAGGCTGTCTGGACTTGAATTCTGGCTCATCGGCTGTGTGCTCTTGGCAAGGGGCTTAGCCTCTCTGCGTTCCTATCTGTAAACAGGCACATCATCCTACACCTATGGTGGTTGCAAAGCTTAGATGGACGTTAACGTGACCACTTCCTCAGTGCAGTGGTGGCATTTACTTACGAAGAAATACTTACGAAGATGTTACTATAATAATCCCTAGTGTTGTTTTTTCGGGTGGTTTCCTAATGGGTCACTCTACCTCCGACCTCTCCAACTCCATCCATCACTGCCAGCCGGGCTGATGCTGGGATTCGCACCTCCGGGATACTGGGCTCTGGGGTCGGAATGGACTGAGGGTCTGAAGAAGGGAACGGGAGGGCTGGGAGGAGACAGTGGCCTGCCTGCCTGGACCAGAATCAAGTGGATCTGGGCAACCTCAAGGGGCCTGGCGTGATGCGTCTCCTGGGACGTGGGGGGTGGGGAGCAGATGCACCCGAGGCTGGCTCTCGTCCTGCCTCAGGCTGACAAGGGCTCGGGCTATTTGAGAAGCCGGAGTCATGTAGTGAGAGGCTCAGGGTAGGACACCAAGCCACATGAAGGAAGGCTGGAACAGGATATGTGAATCCATTTGAAGTTGTGAGAAAAAATCAGTACCGAAGAAGAGCATTTAATAAGGGGTTTTGTGCCAAGAGTGACATGAACAAATGCACACGGAGGGGACTGACACAGAAGGGCTGTTCTAGCTTCCCATCAGGCGCTGCAACGGACAGTGCACATCCACCCTGCTTCCACGTGAGGCCAGAGTCTGCTGCCTGAGAGGGGGCAGGCCTGGCCCCTCTGGGATTGGCAGGGGAGACCCCATGTCCTTGCCTTTCTGACTCCTAGGAAACTTCTGCATCCCTTGGCTTATGGTTGAACCCTCTGTCTCAACACACATCCCTCTCCCCTTCAACGTGCATTTCTCCATTCAACACACAACCCGCATCTCAGTACTCATCCCCATCTCAATAATACTTACACATCCTTCCATTTCAATACACATCCTGCCACACTCCAGGTCTGTGGCCACGTCCCCTTTCTCTCTCGGAGTGGAATTCTACTGCTTCTCCTCTTCCTGAACATCCACGCTGGGTGGGTTTAGACAGCGGAAGCTCTGAGCTTTCCCAGTCTGCCAAGCCCCCTTCAAATGAGCATCCTTACAAGTTGCAGGATTGGGGCCTGGGCATTGCTCACCAACCATGGGGAGCGAGCCAGTGGCCCTGCTCCGCAGCGGCAGTGGGAAGAGGACATGGCTGAGAGGGACGTGGGGCAGGGCCCACGTATGCCGGCCTGTGACTGGTCTTGGGAGGTAACCGAGAAAGAGGAGGATGAAGGAGAATGCCAGGTTCCTTGGTTGGAAGTAATTGACAAAATAATGACTGACTCATCCAAAGGGTTTATTCATAGCAACTAATGGTGACTAGAAATTGTAAAAATGTCTAATTTCTAAGGTCTATGACAAGGAGAAGAACACATAATTATAAACTGGATAGCACTGGATATGATAGACTGAGTTTGCCTGAATCATTAATTAGCAAATGAATCAACAGCTGTTGCTATATCATAAACAAGCTATCTAAATATTTTTTTTAAAGAATCATGCAGCAAAAGAGAAAGATCCATAAAGGTGAAGATTGGGAAATATTTCTTAGAACTATAGTACTTTTATGTTTCAAGACATATTTTAAAGACTCTGTCAGATAACTATCAACTTTCAGTCAAAATGCTAAAGGATAAGCCACAATAAATGCAACCCTTTAATTTTAAAAAACGGATGGGGAATAAAATAGCTGTGCATTTGCCAACATCTAAAGACATTGGAGACTTTCATTTCTGCTCAGTGACTGTCGCTTCCGTCTTCCCTTGCTTCCTCCTTTTGTTCTGCTGTAATTATAGAATCAAGTGCTGCGTGTCCCCCAGCTCAAAGCACTTGCTGGCGACTCCTGGTTTTGTGGGTCAGCATCTCAGGCAGGGTTCACCTGGGTCTTCCGTGGCACTGGCGTGGACTGGGACTGCTCTGTGGGGCTGTCCCGTGGCACTCTTCCCGTGGCTGGTGTCTGTCAGACCATCCTGCTGGCTGCACTCACCGCTTGCTGTCTCTGACAGGGTGGGCTACGGTGTGGGCTCGTGGACCCTGCCACTGCCAGGCTCTCCAGGCTGTAGGCTCTCGGTGGTCTCTTCGGCAGGGCAGTGGATTGTTTTGAAATTCCTGGCCACGTGTCAAGGCAGATGCTGGGTGCTGGCCTAGGGCAGGGCTACCAGAGTTAGCTCAGGAAAGGAGAGAATGCCCAGTTGACTTGCATTTCAGGTAAGCAGCTGTCACGCTCAGCATCATTAAAACACTGCACAAGATGCACAAAAGCAATGGCGACTGGCCTGACGGTCACAGCGACCTAAGTGTCCTGTCATTTTTCTGCCTACCGTAACCTGGACTCACGTTCACCATCGTCTGCTTGTCAAAGGAGAATCAGCTCAGCTGCTCCCAGGGGGCCTTCATAGATGCCGTTTCCCCCGGGGGCAAGGACCAGATACCATGTGTCCCTCTTTCACGTGCCACACTCAGGCTCCTGGCCTGTGCCCTCACTCAGGGTGTGAGGACACCCATATTCACGCTCTCTCAGCTTTCCACGGCCTCATGTGCCAAGGGTGAATACCACTGCTCACCTCGCATCGTAAGAACCTTAACAACAGGCGGCACGGCGCATGGTGGGGAGACCCCGGCAGACCTGAGTGTGAGTCCCCACTCCCCGAGGTAGGACCGTGGTCTCTACGAGCTCTGTAACCCGGCTGTCCCACCTGGGCAGCAGCCAGGATTAAAGGAGGAGGCTAGTGGGTAAAACGTGACAATGAACATGTTCTCTATCAGCACGGCTCGCTATTCCAGTTGTTGTTTTAACAAGTAAAGAGAAAGACAGTGTCTGTGATGAGCAAGGCTGTGAGTTGAGCAAGCTGCTTTAGCTCTGTGCAGTTCTGGTTTGGCCGCAGTGCTGACCCTCCTCACTGTGTGTGTGTGTGTGTGTGTGTGTGTGTGTGTGTGTGTGTGTGTGCATCATGCATGCATACACATGTGCATGGTAGTACTGGGGCTTGAACTCAGGGCCTCACATGCTCCCTTAGATTTTTCACTCAAGCCTGGCACTTGAGCCACAGATCACTTTCAGCTTTTTGGTCATTAATTGGAAATAAGAGTCTTGTGGACTTTCCTAAGAAGCCCAGACTGACTCCTAACAATGACTATCGCAGCCTCCTGAGTAGCTAGGGTGACAGGTGTGAGCCACTAGTACTGGGCTGTCTGGTTTTAATATCGGCGTGGACGGCCGTGGGAAGGAAGCCCTGGAAGTCTCCGCGCAGTGGGTGTTGATTCCTTCACCCCCACTCAGGCCTTCTACCATACCTGCACTGCCACGAACAGTGACATGGCTCAGCTTCACCTTTTAGATGACGATTTTCTGCCCACCTCACTACTGACATCTATACACTGCAAATGAAAAACTAGTAAGAGAGACTTCTGCACACAAGTATATTTCAAGCAGCTCCTCTGTACCCTTGGTGGACACAGGCTTGCTCCTAAGCTTACCTCCTGGATTTCTGCATAATTTCAGATTCTCTGGAGGAGCCCAGAGAAGACCAGTCAGAGTCATTTGGAGTCTAACCCTGAACATTCCTTCTGGAATGTTCAGATGGGATATAGGCAAAATCATGGACGATATGCATTTTGAAAAAAAGTAAGTTTGAGGGCCTGTCATAGCCCATAAATTCCCCTTGTGAAAAGCCCCAGGCGTAATAAAAATGTCTCATTTAAGAAATTAAATGATCCTGTCATTTGTAACCAGGATTAATCGAATTTTAAAATGCAATGAGCTCAAATGAAGCTGGGTGAGTCACAATGGCCTTTCACATTTGCAATATTCTTAAGATAATTATTCATTAACACACCAGAAACTCTTTTAATGTAACATTATGGTGCAGAATCAAACACCCAAATGCAAAATGCTTCTTGCTAAGTGTCCTCATCCTTTCTTAAAATTAAAATGCTAAACGAATGAATCCAAAGGTACTTTAAAAAGCAGTTTGCTTCCAAACAGACTTTGAATACATTGCAAGTGAGATATGAACCTAGAGCTATTATTATTATTATTATTTTGTTAGAATCAGAAATCTATCAAGCATGGGATTTCTAATACTTGTTCCAACAGCTTCTCTGCTCCCTGTAATTGGCATGGAAAAGCATCAGCATCACTGATGGTGGAATCTGGTGCTGTGCTGTGCTGTGCTGTGCTGTGTATATCTAGGGCACCAGTCATGCTTTCTACAAGTTAAATCACACTTTATAACTGCATTAATTACAATAGTTCCTGAGCATCCAATGCCCCTGGTGTAGATTACCCTGCCCCATTTTTTTTCTCCTTCATCTCATTTGGGATGCTTTTTGTTGTTTGTCATGTTCCACTGCTTTCAGTGTTTTTCATTATGTCAACCTTAGTCCTTTCCTGAAAGTATTGTGTGTGTGTGTGTGTGTGTGTGTGTGTGTGTGTGTGTGTGAGATTTCAATTCCTTCTATAAAGTTCCTGTGTAAATGTCATACAGTGGAAGTTCCCTCTTATCATTCTGGAAGTATGACTTAGTGTACCCATTCTGTTGTGTCTTTAGGGCAAACTCCACTTCCAGAAAGTAGCTAAATGTTTGGTTCCTTGTTTATTATCTGACCCTAGAATGCAAGCTCCCAGAAGGCAGGAAACTCTGTCTTCTGATCAAGGCCTGAAGCTCTGCATCTGTCACAAAACTCAAAGGGCACTGAGCACTTGTTGAATGGACAAAGGCTCAGATTCCATCTGTAGTTACAAGAAGCGTTTCAAGAAGACAACGCTTTTTAAAGAAGTTTCTAGTGCCTCATTGTGAGACCTTGAAGATATTTAGATAAAAGGATGTGGGCAGGATGTGGGAAACACATAGTGCATGCTGGCCTAATCTTTGGATCAGAGAGAAAGAGAAAAAATGATGACACTGAAATTTCAAAGCTGGCAGTGACAATGGGCATGCACAATGGGCCACGGACGGACGTGGAGGGCGATGGGCTTCTCAGTGTGAAGCTTTTCTGCCTCCTTTCTTCTCTCTTCTCTTTCTCTCTCTTTTCTTTTTCTTTCTTTCTTTCTCTCCTACCTTCTTTCCTCCTTCTCTTTTCTCCCTTCTCTCTCTTCCTCTCTCTCTCCTTTCCTTCTTTCCTTCTTCTTTCTTTTTTCCTCCCTTCCTTCTCTCTCTTTCTCTTTCTCTTCCTGCTTCCTTCCCTCCCACCCTTCTTTCCTTCCTTCCTTCCTTCTTTCTTTCTTTCTTTCTTGCTTTCTTTCTTTCTCTTTCTCTCTTTCTTTCTTCTCTCCCTCCTTCCCTTCTTCCCTCCCTCCTTTCTTCCCTCCCTCCCTCCCTCCCTCTCTCCCTCTCTCCCTCTTCCTTCCTTCCTCCCTCCCTCCCCCCCTCCCCTCCCTCCCTCCCTCTCTCTCTCTTTCTTTCTTTTTTTCTTTCATTCTTTCTCTTTTTTCTTCTCTCCCTCCTTCCCTTATTCCCTCCCTCCCTCCCTCCATCCCTCCTTCCTTCCCCCTCTTTCTTTCTTTCTTTCTTTCTTTCATAGACCCAATTTACTTTCTTTCTAGGTTTTGGCATGTTTGGGAAGTTGCTGGTGAGATGGTTATTTGGGAGTTGAGTGTCCTCGTTTTTCTTCTTCCCCTTAGCTGATGTGGATTCACATGTGTTCACACTTGTGAATAGGTAGCTCCCGCACAACGTGAGCGACTTCTTTATTGTGCTTAGTCTCCTCCCTCTTGACTGGTGTATGAATTCCTCCCTTTCTTCTAGTCTGCCTCTCTCTGAGTGTGGGCATCCGGCACACTCCTGCGTGTACATCTAACACTATGGAGATAAACTGTACATGCACTCGAGCTCTGGAGGGGCATTCTGCAGGAAAAACTTTGCCTAGGGTTTTGGTAAAACATATATATATATTTCATATTTTAGGATTATGTGTATCTTTTTCATCCTGTGCCTAAATTATTTTCCCATCTGTATCCTCAAATTACACATTTATTGCTAATTTATTAGGGAGATTTATACCATCCACAAAGCAGTATAAAGTATAATGTGGGCAAAAATATGGTAAAATTGAGCTGTCAAAACTAAGTGTGGTGATGCATGCCTGTAATCCCAGGACTTGCAAGGGTGGGTAGGGAAGGAGGAGAGCTCAAGGCTGTCCTGGACTGCTTGGAGAAACACTGTGCCATAAAAAAAATAAATAAGTTATAAAGGTTCTCATAAATACAAGGGCATGATATATGGTGTCTGTTAATAGTAATAAACAATAAAAATGACAAACATAAGTAGAGTAGCTCAAGGAGAAAGAGAACTCTGTTATGAGAACCTTTTTACTGGTCTTACAAGATCAGTGGTGAGGATTACGGTTTCCCTTTACTGTGTCTCTAATGTAATTTGGAATTAAATTAAATTTGAATCATAGCGAAAGACAAAAAAAATAGTGTCTGAATGAAACACACTGAGTAACCTCTCTCTCTTCAGTGACTGAAGAAAGAGCTCGTGAGCGTAGAACTCTGAAGCGTCCTATATTGTCTGTCTCTGCACTGCCAGGGCAGGGAGCCATCAGAGCCCAGAGAAGGAAGCGGTGCCTTGAGCCAGGGGAGAGGGAGGGGCTGGATGTGGGGATGAGTGGCTATGTTGGATCCTCTTCCATCCTCTGTGAGCCTGTCACGGAGAGCCTCTGGTGGCTGGAGGGAGCAGTCATTTCTGTAGTGCCATTGTGAATTATTGAACGTGACACGTGAAATGCCCAACACAAGGCCCTGTGCTGTGCTAGGGCCACTGAGTTCGCGCAGGGGATGGTGACGTGTTTGGAACCGCTGATGGTTTGCAAGCGTCTATACCTGAGTCTGAACCTTCCAGCTAGGGCTTGGGCCTCTGCACCCCCACCACCATGCTGTGTTCATTTCACCCCCCAGGAGCTTTGCATACAGTCTACACGGTTTAAATTTCCAATAGGGCAAATATGGATCACTCCCCAAAGCACCAACCCTTGGGTTTTCAAATATACAAAGAGATCATGAGAAGAAAAGACGTGAGAACTTCTGAACAGGGTGACTGGGTTAAAGCTGAGCTTGACGCAGTTGCGCATGCACCCTCCTCATTCAGTTATAAGCTGTGACTGGCTGTCTACTTTGTAAAAATTGCTAGTCTCCCTTTATGGGGAGACACAGGGCAATGGAGAAGCCATTGTTGCTCTCTTCAGGAAACTGACAACAGGCTGATTTGGAAGGCTGGGCACTAGGCTGGGCATCAGTGAGTTAAAATGGTGGCCTCCTTCTGGGAGGTCTGATGCTGGTGGACAAGGCTCCAGGCAGGTGAGCCTGGCAGTGGAGTCGGGCATGCTGGTGACACAGGTGAGCAGCCGCTTTCTCTGTTTTCCTCGTTGTGGGGTGGGTTGAGCACCTGGACTCCTGTGGCTGAGGCCTTAGGTGGGCGTGCAGGTCTAGAAATTGTGGGTGTGCAGGCTGCCATGGTGATCACTGACCACACTGGGCACAGATACCATCTCAGGTCCCTCCACCTGCAGCTAAACCCAGAGCCACGGCTCTGGACACCATTTGGGTTCTGTGGTCTCAAGCTGCTAACTGCTTTTGTAAACACTGAGAGTTCTTCAAAGCGACTCTTCCCATTTTTGGCCTTCAGAAGTAATTGTCTTCTTAGACTGAGTTTTCTGCCTTTTTGTTTCTTTATCACTGAGGGTGAGGAGGTTTGTGGGCATCAATGCAGTCAGCAAACTTCTTTATCTTTCACGAGCTTTGCAACTTTTTTCATTCTTTTGTTAGCAACATGACCCAGTTTCCTTTCCTTTCAATTAGTAGTGAAGAGGAATAGGAACAACAAAGCATTGTCAATAATTTTATGAATTAAAAAAATCAGGACTGGTAGAATCTTCCTATTGGATTACCCCATAGGAACATTTATCTTTGGTTAGTTTGCACTGAATTTTTGAAATAACTTCCAAGATGTTCATATTTGTTTGACTATGGGGTGAGTGCCATCATTTTACTCAGAACAGTTCCATGAAAGAAGAGAGATGTAGCTGAGCACTGCTAGCTGTAATCCTAGCTATTAGGAGGCTGAGATCTGAGGGTCCCAGTTCAAAGGCAGTCTGAGAAGAAAACTCTGGAGACTCTTATTCCAATTAACTGCTAAAAGCCAGAAGTGGAGCTGTGGCTCAAGTGGAAGAGCCAGCTTTCAATGAAAAAAACAACTGAGAATGTGAGGTCCTGAGTTCAAACTGCAGTAACCACCTCACTCCCCGCACCCACAAAACATGAGATGTTTTCTTCTTCTTCTTCTTCTTCTTCTTTTTTTGGGTCTGGTCGTGGGGCCTGAACTCTGGGCCTGGGCACTGTCCCTCAGCTCTTCAGCTCAAGGCGAGCACTCTACCACTTGAGCCACAGCACCACTTCCGGCTTTTTTATTTTTTCTGCTTATGTAGTGCTGAGGAATTGAACCCACGGCCTCAAGCATGCAAGGCAAGTGCTCTACCACTGAGCCACCTTCCCAGCCCTCTTTCTTTTTTTTAAACTAATATTTTAAAGGTGGTGTACAGAGGGGTTACAGCTACATAAGCCAGATAAAGAGTACATTTCTTTTTGGACAATGCCGCCCCTTCCCTTGTTTTCTCCCTGTAGAGATGTGTGTTCCTTGGGTTAATATTCAGCCTTGTTATCTTCATTCTCAGGGAAGATTCTTGTTAACACATTATGTATATTTTCCTTGCTGCTTCTCATAAAAAACATAACCGCTGCCTCGATTGTTCAGGAGGGCTACATTTATATCTTAGAAACATTTCGTTTTATTTTAGTTTGAAATGAGCATTGAAAGTTTAGTCATCTTTACACAGCTGACTCTCTGTCAGTCTTGGAAGTGAGCACGTCACTAATAGTTCAACCCCATTGCAATCCTGGGAGGGAGTAGCCGTCCTCTCCTCCATCTTACACACGAGAAGACCAAGGCATGAGAGGTGAGCAGCCTGCTCTGCGTCACACAGCGCTGGCCTGGGCAGAGAAGACCCCATTCTGCTGTCTTCATCTCAAGTTCATGATTGTCACCACGCAGTCCTGTGAAGGATCACTGAGAGCACCGATCACAGACCACCTAAGAGGCTCACAACCTCCTCGTGGGCTGCAAGTGCCTTGGGGCGGCCAAGCGCATGCACCGTCCACACTCACCGACTGCGGCATTGCCACAGCAGATAAGCTGGGATAGTTACTTATTTTTGGCATCTTTCCCCCTCACTTATACTAGTCTTCCCCTTCCCCATTTCTGAGATAAGTTGGTGAAAAATGAAGAACTTCATCATGATGATGGGTTGGATGTCAGATGATGGAGGAGTGGTCCCCAGGAAGGAGAACCCTCGGGGAGGGGTCCCGGCCATTACTGCTGGTGATTTGTTGTGGGCAGAGCATCGCAGGCTTGCAGGCAGACACGCTGTGGGGGTTCTGATCCTCGGCCTTCCTAGGAGGATTTTCCTTTCTATTCTCCTATCTCCTAAATACCAGAGAAAGCAATATATGTAGCCACTGGTGCATGTCGATACTTTATTTCCTTTTACATATTATGCACTTAAAGGATGCAATAAATATCTTGTGCTGTCTAAGCCAGAGCTGTGGCTGTGGAGCAGAGCTGTGTGCTGTGGGATGGCCCAGGGGAGGGGAGAATCCAGGGACGGGGAGCCGCAGGTGAGCAGGGGTGCAGAGCTGGCCAGAGGAGGGGCCATCTTCTCTGGTCCCTCCATGGGCGCAGATGTTCCCGAGGCCTACATCTCCATAGCTTGTGGCTAGCTTGGTTCCTGATGCATCATTTATGGACTATCATGATTTCCAGGCACATGGTGGTCTGCCTGCCTGCTGCCTGCCACCCAGCCAAAGCCTCAGCTGTCTGGGGGGCATTGAGGAATTGAGCTGGCCAACTCTGCCCTGTCAGGAGGGCTTGTGACGGCTGCTGAGCTGTCCACTCATCTCTTACACTCTGTGAACACTGGTCACGTGTGGGAGGAAATGCGTGGCCATGCTCTGTCCAGAGGGTGTTGAAATCGTACTGTGTGTTGGATGCCAGTCACAAGCCAGGTACTGTGCTGTTGGCTTGCACGGTCCTTCCAGCTCACTCTCACAATAGCCCGGAGGCCGCCCTTTCAGAGAGGAGGAGAACCAGCTCCACAGAAGTTGAGTTGCTTGGATTTGACCTCAGAGCTCCACAGAAAGGGGCAGAGTGAGGATCCTCACAAACTCCGAGCCTTCGCTTGTGAAGAAATTGATTTTAAAACAGTGAAGCGAATGAATTACATTCCAGAGTGTGAGATCACGCAGCCTCACGGCGGATAGTGGCGCGGGCTGGGTCCCTGGGTGGGCTGTATGGAGGACCCGCCCTGCGGTTGAGGAGACCGAGGTCCTCCCCAGCGGGGACTTCCTGCAGCACACTTGGGAGCTGCGTATCCACATGGGAGCCCAGAACTTGCAGAGAAGGTTTTCCAGGTGGAGGTTCAACTGCAGAGCTCGTACATGCATTTCTGCAGCGGGGACTCCAGGCACTGCTGAGGCTGACGCCCAGCTCACAGGGAAGAGCACATTCCGAGGTCCCGGGAACACGTGGAGGAGCCTGCATGGCAGGGCTCAGGCGGGGGGGGGGGGGGCCACAAAGGTGGCCAAGGCCTTGCCATTGTTGCCTCAGATGCCTCTATCCCCAAGGCCTGTGACAAGGATCCAGGAACGCTCCGCCAAAAGCCAAGATAGTGAGAAACAAAAACGTCTTCTTGGGCTGCAGGGAGAAGCCCTGGGACAGAGTGAAGGGCTGGGTGGGCTTCTGCCATGGAGGACTACAGCACCCCCCCCCACTCTCCTGATAACTGCCCCCACACACATGCAGACCCAACGGTTCTTTTCAGGCGAAAGGAGTCCCCAAGAAAATGATGCGTTTGTGTCTGTGAATGAGGAAGGATGGAGGGAAAGGAGAGCTGGGACTGGGGTGTTTTCAGCCCTTTCTGGTCACTCCTGGAAGGGAACACTGATGCATCCTCTACAAACAGATGTCACAGTCCCTTGTGTGAGTCACCGTAGGGCAGGGCAGGGGCCACACAGAGGCAGCTCTGAGCTTTCTTGAGATGCTAGCGAGAGCTGCGGACAGCCAGGAAGAGGAGCGTGTAAATCTCATCCCGGAGACCCTCACCCATGCAGCTTTGAAAACTGCATTTGAGGGATGGGAAGGCTGGTCACCAGACTGCCATGAGATATGTACAACACTGAGACACCCAAGACTTGTTGTCTTAAAAAAAATAAACAGTATCATTGCCAGGCATTGGTGGCTCACGCCTGTACTAGGTACTTGGGAGGCTGACATTTGAGGATCATGATTCAAAGCTAGCCTGGGCAAGAAAGTCTGGGAGATGCCTATCTCCAGTAAATTACCACAAGAACTGGAAGTGGAGCTGTGGCTCAAGGGGTAGAGCGCTAGCCTTGAGCAAAAGAAGCTCAAGGACAGTGCCATGGCCCTGAGTTCAAGACCCAGGACCAGCAAAAAAAAGGCACTAGTTAATGAAATCATGATGTTTGCCATTAAAAATGACCTACAAATGCCAGTCTTTTGTAGTTACCAACTTTCTCATCTCTTTGACAAAACTGACGTTTGAAAGAAATATATTCAGTACCTCTCCAGCCTAAGGAACGGGATCAGTGAGGCAGAGCCAAGTTCAAACGTCTCTCTCTCAGCACCTGAGAGGTTCACACCTTCATGCACACCCTTAAGTTCTTCCAGGGATCCTCACAGGGACCACTGTTGAAATGATCCAGAACTACTATTAGTATTTACGCTAAACCAAGAACTTGGTGTACATTATCTAGACCTTTCTCTAGATGAGATGAGGTAGGATGAGGTAGGATGAGGAACTCTGAGGCTCAGCATGACCAGGTTCTCTGAGCCAAGATTTGAATTTGGAAATTTCCAGAATTCCCCATGAAGCCCTGTCCTATCTTAGCATGGCTGGGTAACTTTTAACATCATCGTTTGCCTGCTGGCCTCTGGGCAACAGGAAGCAGCTGAGCAGCTGAGCCTTTGGCCTGGCGGCCGGCTGTGGGCTGAGCTGTGGGCTGAGCTGTTGGGTCTGGGGTGTTTGCAGAGCGTAGGGGAGGGGACCACCACAGGGGCATGGGCTGGACAGCAGCTGACCTCTCCTGCCTATTACTTGTCTTTCAAGGCCCTCTGTGGTCCCTGGAGCTGCACAGATGGGGGTATGTATGGGTCCTGGGTCGGGGGAGTGGGACTCGCTTAGTGTGCTCGCACAACTCTGCCTTGTTCTCCAGCTGTTTGCTTCACAACAAGGCTGCTGTCGGAATCTCCAAACAGTCACACCAACCACCCACGCCCCAGGTGCCCCGACATTTGTTGGTATCTACCATTGGGGTTGAACGGCTATATTTATTTTTATTAAAAGAAATAAAAAGGGACAGCAGAGTTTTATGTCTGGGAAAGAGCCAAGCTGGCCCCGTGCGGAGTGTAGAAATATTCCATCTCTCTTCTGTGCCCAGAATTATTTTTGTTTTCTCCAATACGCAACCTAGTTACGGTGACAGCAAGGAAATCGGTTGATTTTTGAAACCAAAACTCCTTTCCTGTTTATCAGTGTTAAAAAAAAAAAAAGCTAAAACTGCCGATCACCAGGCCAGTTCATCTCTGCGGGTGAGGTCTGAGCCTCTTCCTTTCCCTACCTGCACCGCAGGCCGTGGCCACTGTGGCTTAGAGCAGCTAATTGCCAGAGTGCACGCCACACTCTGACTCCCAGAGGAGCTGGGGGTGGGGTCTGGCCCTGGCTGGCTCTGGGTGGGAACCCCAATCTGTCACTAGGGAGTTAAGATGTCCTGGTGGCTCCCTAGCCACCCCCCACCCCCCGCCCCGCACTCTTGGAGCCTCATAGCCCTGATGACAGAAGAAGACAGGTCGCCGCCCTGGCAACACACTGACACTGGACACTTGGTTCCGGGAGCTTCTGGTGCTTGGTGGAGATGAAGCTCTAGTGGCTTCCTCCACTAGAGCAGGGACCAGCACCCATTGACAAATTGTTGGGTTCCAGAATCCAGTGTGATGCAGGGCCGATGCCTCAAAGGTATTTGTGCCCAAGTGAATGAATGAATGAATAAATAGCATGGTCTACCATGGAGCACGGGCTTCTAGAAAGATGTTCTGTCCATGGTCAAGGCATGATCTGGGTGTCCAAGGCCTAGGAGATCTTGCACCGACCTTCGCCCCCTTGCTCCCCTCCTCTGCCCCTGCTGAGCTGTGAGCTGCAGAGGCCGCTGTGCCCCGTGGTTAAAGGCCTGGAACCAGGCGGAACGGAAGGAAGACATGGTCCTCCTCACGGCAGATGCAGGGTAGGTAGGGGTTCACACGGAGCCCGTGTCGGAGCAATATGAATAGTTAAACAACCGTCCACGGGGTTTATAGGCTGTTGAGGAAAGTGGCTCCTCTCTTCTTCCCTGAGCTTGGTGGCCAGGCTCAGCCGAGGCTCGGGGTCTCCCCGAGGCGTCATGGCCGCGTGTGGCAGGGAGAGTGGGCGTCCCCCACCCCCCATCCCATCCCGGACCTGTTCTGCCTTGCCAGGGGCTGGCACCTCTGTGTGCACTCCGGGTTCCGTGTCTGTGCTCCAGTGTCAACACTCTGGGCCTTCCTGGACTTGGGGTGGCTGATAGGCTGAAATCAAGGCCAAGAACGCTGGGGTCCAGGTGTGGGGGGTTTGGGTCGCTTGAGTGAGTCTCTTGACGCTGCTGCCTCTGTCCCCACAGGAAGGGCCCAGGCCCTGGGCAGCCTCCCCCCCACCTCCAATGCCCTGGGCAGGTCCCTGAGCCCTTCCAGCCCTGCCTGGTCTCATGGGTACCCCGGGACTTCTGGGAGGAATCACAGGATTTCTTTCTGGAAGTGCCTCTTCCAACCCCAGCCTCCTTGGAGCTTCGCTGGGCGCAGTGAGCGTGAAGGGCGCCCAGGCTGGGACTCCTCACGTGCAGAGGGGCCTTAGGTCCCCAGCCAAGGACGTGTGGCCAGCAGGAGGCAGGGGAGGCCGGGACCGAGCACCTTCTCATTTGGGGCCCTGCGGTCCCAGCTGCTTCCTGTACTGTGCCTTGTTCAGTCTTCAGAGCGAGGACTGTGGTGTGCGTGGCTCAGCTGGTCCAGATCCTCAGCCCAGGGCCCCGGGGAACTGATTCTGCAGGTCAGCTTAAGACCGCGGCTCATCCCGGCCTTCCTGTCTGGCCTGTGATGTCTAAGGAGGCCCAGGGGTCTGAATTTCAAGCCCTGCCTGAGGCTTTCAGGTCTTGCTTGCTTTCTGGAGCCTGGGCACTCACCCGTGAAACCTGGGGTTTCAGCTTTCCTGACACCCCGTTTCTCAGGGGGCTTTTCACAGCCCTGGCTCAGACTGGCCTGGTTCACAGGAGGATGGGGACACTGCTTGCCTGGTCTGCAAAGATGTCTCCTGTCCTCACCATTGCCTCTGGCCTTGGTGAACATCCCTCTACTCCTCACCTAAGACTGACGTGCCAGAAGATGTCAGCTCCCCACATGGACATCGGGGCTTGAGCTTCCGGGAGGGGTGAGTGCGGCATCGACTGAGGGCACAGCCTCTGTGGTGTGAAGCGATGTGTGCATCACACTGGATGCACAACCTTGTGGAGGTCCCTTTAGCATCACTGTCTGGAAACGGGGCTAGTCACCATCACAGCTGTATCACAGTGACAGTCAGATGACAGACACTCAATAAGGGTTAGTGCTTACTTTGAGCTCCTCAGAACCAGGCTGCCTACCCTCCTGCCTTTCACACGCTCCAAACTTCAAGTTTTCCCGTGTCACTCTTCGGCAGTTAATGGTGAGGGAACTGAGGCCTCACAGGTCACAGGGACAAGAGTTGAGCTGGAAGCCAGATGTTCCCATGCGCTCTGAGCGTGGCATGGAAGAAGGTCCTCATTCTTCCTTTGTCCCCACGCTTTCGGCAGGATGATGACACATGACACTGCAGGAACGGCAGTGGCGTGGTGAGGGTGGGGGGCGTTGTGGGAGAGGCAGCCTCGGTGGAGTCTGGTGAGCTCCGCTGCATGCTGCCGCCCTCCCGGGCTCCCTCCCTGGTGAAGGGCAGCAGGCCACGGAGTCGAGCGGCAGATGCAGATTGGTCCGAGCATGTCTCCTTTTCCAGCTGATGTGGAAAATGGCTTCTTGTAGCTCACTGACACGTGCTTTCACCTGCGTGAGGCCCGGGGACAGCACTCGCCATGGTTGCTTTGGTGGCTTCTTTGGGACATTTTGTTTGGATCCTCCCCTCCTCCCACTCCTCCCCCAAGGTGATAACTGGAAGGAAAATCTGGGGTGCTCTAAGAAGTCGTTTCGGTGAGAGGTTCTTTCGTCTTCAAGGCACTCGGCAATCATGATGCGAGTGCCTCCATTTCTCCCTCCTCATCGTCCGGTCCAGGGTGGGCAGGGCCTGGGCAGGGTTGGTCTGCACACACCTGGCCTTTCAGCCCTGGAGCACATTGCCTGGTTTGTGTGCTCATGCCTGCACTTCGTGTTCAGCTTCAGCCCTGTGGGGCAGCCTTACTGAGAGTTGGTGTCTCTAGGAAGCTGTGGGCTGAGGAGGGGTGATAAGACCTTGGGTGACATCTTAGGAGTGTCAACGGCTTCCTCAGCCTGGAGCATGCTGTGGAGCCTCGGGATGCATGAGGGGAAGTTCCCATCCCCTGGTGGGTCTGAGCTGGAGGACCAGCTGCATCCAGCCCCAGAGAACCCCTGTGATTGCCAGGCTCCTTCTGCTGTTAAGAGCAGGTTGATAGGGGTGAAACTGATCAAGATGCTTGTATTTATAAACTGCTTTGTTAAAGGGCAACTCCTTTGTACGGCGACTCAAAGATAATAAAACAGCCAGGTGTCAGTGGCTCACGCCTCTAATCCTAGCTACTCAGGAGGCTGAGATCTAAGTCTCCCGGTTCAAAGCCAGCCCAGGCAAGAAAGTCTGTGAGACTGATCTCCAATAAACCAATAGAAAAACCGGAAGTGGTGCTGTGACTCAATGGGTAGAGCACTTGCCTTGAGCTGAAGAGCTCAGGGACAGCACCCAAGCCCTGAGTTCAAGCCCCACAACCGACAAAAAAAAAAAAAAAAAAGATAATAAAACATTAAAAACATTCACTCTCAAAGAGACAAAAACAAAGAAGTGAGCTTTTGAGAAGAGGGGAGGTGTAATGGGCAGAGATACGGATTGGAATTTTGGATTAGAGATTTAGTAATAGCAAGGGACAAGGTCACTCATAAAATGGGACCATAACAGAGTCCTCAAGGGTTATGGAGACCGGAAGTAATAGCCAGGGAGCTCACAGGGGTGTCCTTTCTGTTTTGTTGCTTTCTGAAGGCCACAGGCCAGGGTGGTGGTGGTCCCTCGGGCCGCTACCCCTGTGTCTCTGTGAAGATGAGGAAAGGAGCCAGTGCGCAGTGTACACAGACATGCTGAGCACTGGGGCCTAGATCGCCCAAGGACAGAGGGTACATGACCCCGAAGGTGGCTGCCAGTGAGAAAGGGCAGTAGGCTGACCTGATCGCCAGAGACTCTGGAAATGCTTTCTCCCAACCCAGAACTGGACATTGCAGGCCAAAGATCCAAGAGATACCATCGGGCTGTCCCCCACCTCCTGCCCCTCCCGATTGTTCAGTGTTGGGAAACCTCTTAAGGATTGAGGCCCAGGGTCAGAGAACTTTGGCCACCTAGGCTTTTCCCAAACATGTCACTTTGGCCCCAGCCTTGTTTCCATAGGTGCAGGGAGGGTCTGGATGGACAATTCTTTGCATCTCTTTCCTGCTATTTGTCTCTTTCCTGACTGTCTCTTGCTTTGCTGACATCCTGTTCCCTAACTCTTGCTATCAAAATGCCTGTATTTAAAATCTCTTTGTTACTAAGCAGTTACCCAAGAGAAGGAATTAGCATCAATTCACACATAAATTATTATAAATAAGTCAGAAGAAGTTAGAAGGGAAAGATTCATTCATCTTTTTTCCTCTTGTTACTGTAGGGATGAAATAAGGAATGTTTTTAGTTTTAGTTTTTTTTTTTATTGTGAAAATACCATACAGAGGAGTTACAATTACATGGGCAAGATAACGAGTACATTTCTTATCAAGCATTGTTGCCTCCTCTTTGTTTCCCCTTCCCATCCCTTCCCATACTCCACCCTTCCCCCAACCCAATCCTTCCCCGCCCCCCCCTGCAAAGTTGTAGTTTGTTTTTCGACATAATGACTTGTACATCTCATTGTTGCAGTGGGTCCACCTGTATCCCTATTTAAACAATTTGTTTTTGCCCTTCCCCTCCACAAATTATACCAACATCAAATACAGTGAAAGTAGGAGTTATACCGTGGGGGAGGGACATACAAAGCGAATGTTTATCTTCTTGTGTTGAGTTCAGAAGTTGCTTAGTACCAAATATAAGCAGGACCTGGCAAAACACATATCTATTTTCTTTGAAGCTGCAGATAATATCTGTTTCAGAGTTGAAGGTGAGACTCTTATCAAAGGCAGACTCTGGGTTCTTTTAAAATTTGGACTCAGTTTTGAACTAATGAAAATTTAAAATTCAAAGTTAGACTTCCAAATGTTTGTTCCTGGTGGCCAATTCTGCTGCAGAACTTCAGAAGCACAATCTTACTCCATTCTTTGAACTGTAAGCTCCTGGAGCTTTTTTTCCCCCCTTCTGTTTATGTGGTGCTGAGGAATCAAACCCAGGGCCTCATGCATGTGAGGCAAGCGCTCTACCACTGAGCCACCTTCCCAGCCCCCTACATTTTTTTTTAATGCGTGTCTATTTCATGTCCTATTTTATCCTCAGTGATTTGTAGACTGTCTGGACATGCAAAGAAGATATGCATGTGAGTACAAGATATGCATGTGAGTGAGAGACTGAATGACTTAATGAGTGGATGAAAAACAGAAGTATACACAGAAAGTTAAGTAATTCCCAGTTAGAGACACAAATGCAGTCTTTTTCAGAATGACAACTCTGAAGATTCCATGAGCCTGTCGTAAACAATGGTTGGTCAGTAGCAGTAAACTGATCAGTCTGTCTGTCTGTACGTCTGTCTGTCTGTATCTGTCTGTTATGACCCTAATTCTCAGTGGCTAAAAAAATGTTTATGTTTCTTGGCATGGGTCTGTGAGTGAGTGAGTGTGTGTGTGTGTGAAAGAGCTCAAGTAGGACTCAGCGTTGCTCCACAGGTCTTTTCTGAGGCCCACAGACTCCAGCCCTCCTGATGTGGCTCATAGGAGCACAGAAGTCCAGACCAACTGAGGTGCACATCTACCTTGCTTAGTCCCATGGCGATTGCACAGGCTCCACTGCCAGAACAAGATACTGGCTATGCCATGCTGCTGGTGGGCAGCAAAGTGGGCTCTGCTCCAAGGGGAGGGAGAGTAAATATTTGCTAAACAATAATTCAGCTTACCATGCCAATCTGAAGGCAAGGAATGTAATCAGATTCTCAAGCTCTCCCTTTGTGTTGTGGGTCTCTGGCCTGTGTAGAACATAACAAAGGGCACTACACCTTTTGCCAGTGGAAACTATTTAGTCACACCCTGATCAGAATTCAGGGCCGAGCAGGGACCATTATTCAAGCTGTGGACTGAGCTGTTTGGTATTCACGTCCCTAGTGATCATGGAAAGTATAATGTTTTCTATCAGCTGTAGAGACAAGAAAGAGATCTAGCATTACCAACTGTACATAATATCCATGAAATTACATTGAATAATGTAATGATGTGTTATGCTGTCATTAACACATTATGAATACCTAATTTGAAAGGTTAATGGAATTGATAAACATAGGAACAGTGTGGGTATCATCAATACCAATTATTGACAAATCTCTTTTTTTCCATTTGTAGAATCCATTGGGATGGGAAGACTCCATTGCTACAACTACATTTTTGTTTAGTGTTGGGGTTTTCTTTGGGTCATAAATTAAGAGAATGTGCACAGTATGCTTTATTTTAATTTGGAGAGTATTTTATATTTCATATAAACAAGGTTGATCATAATTATTTGAGATGATTGCATTGTAGGTTTTCTGAAAATGGTTAAGCTGGCTAGCTAGGGTAAATCTGTTTCAGATAAACAGATCAAAGCGTGCCAGAACCAAGGACAATGGCCCATGGGAAAATAATCTCCTCTAGAACGTGGTGTTCTTGTTGAAGGTCTTCCCTCCCCAGGCTAGACAGTCTGTAGGTTTTCATTAAAAACTGGAAGGAAAGAGGTAAGAGAGCAAACTTCTCACTTTCCACTCTCCTAGCTAAATGTTTGGTTTACCCAGTTGAATCTGTATTATCAGAAAAATGAATATCATTGCAATTCAAGCACTTAGAAAAGGAATGTGCTACTGTAATTTCTGATATACTGATCTTAAAATAATATATATATGATCTTATATTTTCATATAAGAATTTTTAAGTGTGTTTCATTCTTCAATATTCAGATTATTTGTATGTAAATAGTAATATCACCGATAATAATGATGAATAATATCTTGTTATATTGACACTTAAATATTATGTATAATATATTATTAATGTATTGTCAACCATCAAGATAAAATGACAACCATCTTGTCATCTTTGTCCTTAGTGATTACATAGATGTTTTCTGCTATATATAAGGTGCCTTGTATACATGATGAGGTTTGACCCTTTAGTCAATCCAAAGAAATGATGCAAAAAACATTGTGGTTACGTTTGCCCGTGATGATGTGAGGTTTAGAGAGGTTAAACAACTTGCCCAGAGTACAAAAGCCGAGGAATGGCACTGGAGATGCTTGGTGATTTTTCTTGCATGTGTCACATCTTCTCCATTATTAGGCGTCCCAAAGCCACAACTTTAAAACAACACCATTGTATTGTTACTATTAGGGTGTTGTACAGATGGGTCACCATTTCATAAGTCAGGTAATTAATACATTTCTTTCTTTGGACAATGCTACCCTTTCCTTTCCCAAACTACCACTTTGTTAGCTGCCTGTGTTGACAATGGCTTTTTTTTTTTTTAAATCAAAAGTGGTGCTTTTCCTGATTATCAAAAGATTAAGAGGTCCTTATAGGAAAAGAATAAATGCAGAGAACAAAAAAAAGAAAGCTCCTGTTATTTTCTTTGGATTAGGCAATGCATAAATAACACATACTAATGTAGTAGTAGAATTCTCTAGAGTCTAGAGGAATAGAGTCAAGAAAATGACATTGCAAATAAATACTTGTGAAACAAGATTGATTGTACATATCAACGTATGCAAGTAGAGGCCAATAGTCCTGGTCTCAGGCTGGAGAGCCAGGGCACCAGGATGGAAGTTGAGGCCTCAGAACTGGGTGTGGGGGGAAGGGGAGGTTGGGGACGGTCCTGGGAGGGGCAGTAAGGAAGCCCCAGTCCAAGGCTGCAGACTGGAAGCTTTCCTGGAGAGTACTTCCTGCTTCAGTTTCCCGGGTGTTGGAATTAACATGGTGATATGTGACACCGCATAGCCATGTTCCTCTGTTTTTATTCATAAAAGGGAGACAATGCTTCCTTATGACTGCTCAATGAGAGGTGCTTAATGTGTGAAACATTTTTTTTGGGGGGGTCTGGTCGTGGGGCTTGAACTCTGGGCCTGGACGCTGTCCCTCAGCTCTTCAGTTCAAGGCTAGTGCTCTACCACTTGAGCCACAGCACCACTTCCGGCTTTTTTCGTTTTTGCTTATGTGGTGCTGAGGAATTGAACCCAGGGTCTCATGCATGCAAGGCAAGCGCTCTACCACTGAGCCACCTTCCCAGCCCCTAATGTGTGAAGTATTACAGCTGTCTTCTTCCTCCAAATATCTACTTGGTTCTCACAGTGGCTTGGGAGACAGAACCTAGTCAGAAATGCTTGGCTTTGTGTAGGGGGCCGGATGGGTCCTGAGGCTGCCCGGTCACTAACGGACTGAGGTTCTAGAACTCCAGAGGTTAGATCCTGAGGATATTCACCATACATCGGCAGATCTCTCACAATGATGCTATGCAAGCTGGCTCTTCTTCAAGATAGATCCACAGAAATCTGCAAAAACCTACTACCAACAGATCTAGTAGGATATTAAGAAATGTCTCAGATTTAATCACTTAAACCAGCAAGAGCATAAAGATCTTCCATGTTTAACCTTCATGCTGGACTTTGGCTACAAGATTCTGGGGGAAAAAATCAATAATGTGGACAAAATATAAGGGGATATAGAAGTGGCTGGGTACTCAAAAGAATTTCCCAGGTTGCTTTGCGGGCTTCATCCATGAGGATGTGCATTCCGGAGGATTTCCAAGTGTGGTTTGTGTTGAAGGTGCTGTGGGTGCCCTATACACACAGCCCTGCTCTTTTGTACTCTTTTGCTGACACCAGCCAGGCAGCAGCCCTGGGTGAATGTGAGACTTTCTGTGACCCGCCCACTCTGGGTTTCCTGCCAGGCTCGGGGTCATGCCGCTCCCCTCAAGCTCAGTGCTATGTGTACTCTCCCTCTTCTGGAGCCCGTCAGGTGTGTTTCTGTCTTGAAGACTGGATCTGCCTTGACAAGGAGCCAGCTTGCATCACGTCACTGTGACAGATTTCTTAATTAATCTGCTCAGATTGTCAATAATGTAATTCACTGTTGATTTAGAAACTAGTTAGATGAGCACTGCTAGTGCCATTGTGGGAAAACATCTGAATAATTCAGCTAATAGATGGAAACTCACCCAGACGGCAGGGACATGGGGAGGGAGGGGCTGATTCCAGGGGGAGCAGCTCAGGCAGGGTGATCCCAGCAAATTCCAGGGAGCGCAGAGGGTGTTGCGTTTGCTGGGGGCAGCAGCTACCTGGCTTAACCATTATCATTTTGGGTTTTTAGAAAGAAGAACCTGGTCCCATGCACCCAGCCAGAAGCCACCAACACACTGGTTGAAGACTGATGGCCAGCACTGGGCTGTGAACGTGTCGGTGGGTCTCGTTCTGGGATGCAACATTGATTCCTGCCCTTTGAGACAAGGTCTTACCATGTAGTATTCTGGCCTAATCCTTGTGATCCTTCTGCCTTAGTTTCCCAAGAGCAGGGATTCCAGGTGCACACTACCACACTCAACCTAACACTGACTTTTGTTTCAAAGACTGTGGTAAACATTTGAGATGAATATTACATAACGCCAGAACTGTATAAGAATGGCAGTTTGTGCTTTGTGAAGGTCTCAGTTATTTGTACGCTTCCCAGGATTGAATGGATGATGTAGAATCAGGTGATCACTCTTGTGCCCTCCCCCTTGGGCACTCCAGAAAGTGGGGTGTAGAGAATTCCCTGTCTAATGGTGTGAGGAGGCTTAGGGGAATATAAATAATCACATTTCGTTATATACTTGAAGTTTTGTTTTCACTGAAAACGATAAGCTAGTATTCTGATTTGTTTTTGCTATAATAGTTAGAGTTGAATCAGCCCTAAGTGCTAATGGGTTAGTGCTTTGATGTAAATGTTAAGAATTGTGGTGGTTCAGATAGGAAATGGTAGTTTGGTGGCACTGATCTGAAGCCTCACACTTCTCTGTTTCTGAATTTCTCTTCAACAACCTCACATTCGTGAGAGTTCACACATGAATACACACAAATGCACCCGTGCACACACATGCACATAGGCATATATATAAGGCACACATAAGCACACCTAAAGTTGCATACACACAAATGTGCACACACACACAGGTCCACACACACATGGACACGCATATACTGGTGCCCTTCTCAGCCACATTGCTTCCAAATTTCTAGTTTTGAAGCTCAGAAAAGAGGAAAAGAACACATACAACAACAGAATAAGACTTTAATACTTATGAAATTTCAGCAGAGGAGAGTCTGCCTACTGCACAATTACTTATATTTTAACAACCTAAAGGCTGGTTTTTTACATTCTAAACTCTTTTGGCTACCCTGTAGAGCAGAGTCACCTTTTGGAAGCTTAGTGAACAGCACTGGAACAGATAATCAGGAGTCTGTAAAGAATAATGACGGTGCTGTCTTTCAGTCAACTTTTCAGTTTCCCTAAATTTGGACTGGCCCTGGAGAGAGCGCATGCGCACAGAGTCTGATCCTAACGTGAATGAGGTTTCACCACTCTGACAAAACACCCCGAGGAGGAGCGCTCCGCGGCACAGGAGGCCGCGCTCTGGCGGGCAGAGGCTGTGTGGGCTGGGGTGCTTCCCAGTCCTCGCTGGCCGGTGTCTTCCTGTCGTGCCGCCCTGCCATCCTCGCTGGATACTGGCCTATGCCACAAAGTCACCTCAAGGTCAAGCTAGCTGTGGGCATTCTAAATATCACATCCATATTTCAGAGAGCCCAAAAGAGGAAGAGGGAAAACAAGCCCCCTTCCTTTTCCTTCTTCTACCAGGCAGCCTTTCTGAAAGCCTCCTTTGCCACCCCATCCCAACACACACATTTCACCTTGCACCCTACTAGCTAGGGTTCCCCAGTCACACCTCAGAGGACAGAGGCTGGCGGAGGAAGTATGATCAGCTGGGTGTTGAGTTCTGCTAGAGTAGCTATGCAGGCTGTTTTAAGATTAACCAATTCTTACAAAGAGTAGATGTTGGAAACCAAGCAGTTATCATTGTTTTAACCAAGTCACAAATAAATACCTTTTGAAAAAAATCCAGTGCACAGTGTTTTGCTTTGAGAAAAGGTCGGGTTAGTGCATTGTTTTGTGACCCCTCACTTACAGCAAGGTGCCGCCTGGTCTCGGGTGGGGGCAGGAGCGGCAGAAGTCCCATGAGCTTGCTCAAGCCACGGTCTTCCTGAGAATGAATGTTTCCTGCAACATCCTTTGTGATTATTTACACGCGTAACTTGCATCCTCTGATCATGTATTTCCCGGGAACCTGGTTTGTAAATAATTGATAGAGATGGAGCCGAATACGCAAAGCAGAGACAGTCCCGGAAAAGAGCGTGGAGGGAAGGCCAGCCCCACACCATTTCACATCTCAGCAGTCAGCAGCTGAGAAGGTCCTTGGGTTAAAAAGCAGATTCTAAGGGGTCGGACCTTACGCACACTTAGGCACCAGGCTCAGTGCAGCTGGCTGAGTTGGCAGGCACCGGAGCTAATTTCCTCTTCATCTCTCCACACCAATGGCTGGGGACAGACAGACCGGGCTGTACAGAGAGCCAGCTGACCGGCACCGGCGGTCTGCAGCTGTGTCGCTCTAGATTTCTTCTGTTGAGGCCCCAACTCCAGGGTAGCAATGTGGAAGACAAGGCCACTAAGGGAGTAACTAGGTAAACTGAGGTCCTCAGGGTGAGGCCTTGCCTGGTGGGTGGGGTTCCTGTCCTGAGAATACATGCAAGGATGCCCATCCATGGGGGGGGGGGGGAACAGGAAGAAACTGATCTGGCTGAACCTTGAACTTTTAATCTCCACGACTAACCAATACCAGTAGCTGAAGGGAGATCATGAAAGGGTGAGTAGTGGGAGGGAGGTGGATGGAGGAAAAGGAGAACAGGGCACAAACACAGCACAAACACTCCATCTACACCTGTGATACAGGAAGCGGGGACCGTGAGGTGAGCTGGGGAGGGGGAGGGGGAGCACTGGGCACTGGGGGCGCGCTCAACAAAATGGGAGAGTTCTTTCTTGGTGGTTCAAGTTCCCTGGTGTGGGGGTTTTGTTTTATGGGGGCCCAAGCTGTCCCGTACTGGCACAGTTTATCAGAAGTGGGCATTCTAGAAAGAATGCCAAAGCCCGGTCCTGCCCACTGACCCTTCCAACCCTCCTGCTTTGGCCACACGACCACCCAGCCGCTCCTGCATACCTGTTCTGTCTCCTGAACCGTAGCCTCTGAACCCTGGCCTCTGAACCCTGGCCACTGCCAGTCCCTCCTGGGTGGATCCTCAGCATCCACAGCCGAGTCTCGCTGCCTTTCAGGAATCTACTCAGCCTTTGCTGTGATGGAGGCCACCTCCTGCATGCTCGGCGCAGATAGTGGCAAACAGACCCAGAGGCTCTGTGCGCATGAGGCCAGTCAAGAGCAAGCGCAGGCTCATCGCCTGTAACCATGCAGCGTTAGCCAGCCCCACACTGTCCTGCATAGTCATTGGACAGGACCTCATTAACAGCTAATGAGACCCCCTATGTGGGCTCACCTTGCCACAGGAAAGGAAGAGGCTTGGAGGAGTGGTTGGTGTGGCTTGTCCAGGGACCCACAGCTGGCCAGCCGCAGAGCTAGCAGCTCCACCAGGTGGTCTGCACCAGGCCTGTGCCAGTGTGATGCAGTCAGACCAGGAGGTTCTTGGTCTTGTCTGGAAGGAGCCCAGGACCTTGTGGGTGCAGGAAAGAGGATCTTCTCTGGTCTTGTGGTGTGGGGGAGATCTTCCAGGGGAAGTGGACTCTGAATGGTGACATCAGGGGCCGTAGGAACTGGCCAGTACTGAAGAACAACCAAGGTCATGTGAGCTGGTAATGAGGCACAGAGACAGGTAGGCAGAAGGTACTGTGGGGTCTGGAACAGCTTGGAAACTGTGGGGACTATGAAAGGCTTCTGAGCAGGGCTGTTACCGTGGCCACGCTGGCTTTCAGAAAGAACACGGTGGCTCTGTAGCAGAGAGAGGGGCAGGAGGTGGACGGCACAATGGGTGTGAATTCTGCGGGGGCCCCTGGCTGGAAGGACTGTACACTGTTCCCACAAAGACTGATGGGAATCTGATCCAGAGTTACGGAGACCACGGACAGCACTTTACCCAGAAAGGCTTTATCTGTTATTCCGTCTTGGAAGCCTTCTCCTTTCAGAGTCTGTTACCACTCTCTGCCTGCCTTCTTCAGAGCCTTGGTCTCCCATAGCTATGATCTGTGTCTGCTTCTCTCCTTTCTTCTGTGTCTCATGTGTCTCTAACACAGGATGTAGTGCGGCTTATTGTGCACACTGAATATGTGAATGACAGGGCAGAAATGTCCCCTGCTCTGTCCTGGATGGGAGCCCTCTCTTCGTGGGTGGGACACTTCGATTATGTTAACCCTGGACCACTTTTGGCCCCCAAGGGAGTCTGATGGCTGAATGGATGTTACACAGAAATGTGTGTGCAGCTGCAAGCCGAACTGTCTACAGACAGGCTATTTCAAAAAGGCGACTTTTGAAAGAAACCACTTTAGAAAGGAACTGATTTCTGAAAACTACTTGATAGTCAACGGGAGCCAAGGAAAATGGACCCTGGGGAGCTGGGGCGCCACATCAAAGGCCCCGGGGAAGGACGGCTGGGAGGGAGTCACATGGCGGATCACCTTGAGAAGTTGTCTTTGTAACTGATCTATGGGGAGGGCAACAGGGCACAAGGACATCAGATTTGTTGGAAGAAAAAAAAAGCATCTTGTTAGCCACTAAGCTGCCACTTCCTCCTGCCCTGCCCTCCCTCCTGGCCTCCCTCCCTCCTTCCTCCCCTCCCTCCCACACACCCTCTACTGCAAACAGCGCTGTGTACAGTGTTCCTTCCAGTCCTCGGTCTGCCTGGTTAACCATTTGAGGATAAATTCTCAGAACATTGAAACCAACAGAGGTAGAAAGAATCCCCTCACCCTGCTTCTCTTATTTAGTGTGTACCTCAAAAAAAAAGTGCCCTTGATTGTCTGGATCACGCCCCCCCTCCCCCTCCCTTTGCCAAGGCTTTCTGTGGAGAGGTTTCACTAACTCCACCACTTAGGTTGAGTTCTGTCTCTACAGCAGAGTCACTGCATGCGCTCCCCGACCTGTCAGAGCTGCTCTGAGTCCAGAGGAAGTAATTCACCACAAGCCACCACTGAGTAAGCAAAGGCTCTTGTCATTCTCAGTGCTTTTTTTTTAATCATTCCATTCGCTTATTGTTTACTTTTTATTGTGAAAATACGGTACAGAGGGGTTACAATTACATGGGTAAGGTAATGAGTACATTTCTTATCAAACATTGTTGCCTCCTCCTTTGTTTCCCCTTCCTATCTCTCCCCCTCCCACTCTCCTTTCTCCCCGCCTCAGCCAAAGTTGTAAAGTTCGTTTTTCGACATAACTTGTACATCTCTTTGTCTTGTACCTCTCATTGTCAGTGCTCTTATGCATCTGAGTCCCTTGCATTCTACAGGGAAATCGAAGTCGCAGAGGTAGTCAGTGTCTTCATCAGGTGATATGTGGACTTAGCAATGGATCTGGGGGTGGAAGGGCAAGCCCTCTCTGCCTGCAGAGCTTGTGCGCCTTGCTTGCTCGTTCAGCCCCCTACAGTGAAGTAATCCAACATCACGTGTGGTACCCATTTCGCTGTAAATTTCCATCTGGGCAATGCTGATACACCTGTATGATCCCGGATCACCCCCACGTTCCCTCTGCTGCTCCGATCACAAGCGCAGAGGTGACAACGAGGCCCTGAGCCTGTCTGAGTGCTCTCGGTAAGCTCGGCTGAGCGTGGCACCAGCCACCAAGTGGCACCTCGGTGTCTTCTGACATAGGACTCATAAAACCTGAGTGCCGGGCACTGTCTTATGGAGTGTGAAAATTGATTTGGTCTGCAGCCAGCTCCCCTCCTGCGCTGGAACATGCGTGGAACATCTGGGAAACAATTGACCTCATTACTCCCAGTCCTGGACAATCCCAGGGTACGGGACCCTGCAAACCTGGCCTCATGGCAAGCTGATGGAGCTCATCATGGTAATGAACCTGCTTCAGTATCTTGTCTTTATTTCTGAGGTGTTATGCAGAATTATGGCTCAATCTTTAAAAGCTTACAGCAAGGTAACTCTATTTATGGCTAAAGTGAGGTGTCTGATTTCCACAAGTCCCTGGCTTCTGTAATTTTTGCTCCTCTTTCAGAGAAATTGTCTTCTGAGATCCTGTCTGGGGCTGAGAACTCTGCAGCTCACTTTTGAGAAAAGGGTTGGGGGTTCTCTGAATCCTTGTTCACACCCTGTGCACACCTCTCTGTGTTTAGTGAGAGTCACATACATTCTGGAGGTAAGGCCTCTATTTCTGTCAGATGCCCACAGTGACTCCAGCTCCCACACAAAAGATCTTCCATGGTTTCAAAACTAGAGCAAACCTGAGATGCCTCTTCAGTGAAATGAATGTTACAGGTGGGGAAACTGAGGCCCAGTGAGACACAGTTATTTTCTCAGGTTAGTGCAGCACAATAGTAAAATAGCTTGGGAGCCCAGGGGCAACATTCTGATCTTCCTTTCAACTTGGGAGCATGAATGGCTTCCCTTGTTCCTTCTTTTGCCTAATACTGAGTCCTGGCGGACTTGATGTCTCTGGGTAGAAGGATCCAGGATGCTAGATGGCTCTGAATGGACCATTGTTTTCATTTGCCTTTTTAAATGAGCAAACCACTCAGGAAGCTGGCAGGGATTTTGTCCCCTGGGGACCTGTCCAGAGACTCCTGTTCACACCATTAAACCATCACCGATGGCCATGCTCAGGCTCTCCTCGGCCATGTGTGTCACCATACCTGGGTCTGTCATTCTTCATGTGTGACGGTGCCCTTGCCAATGCCTTTGCAAAGACAACAGCAGATGCCCCAAGAGGGAATGAAGAACAAAAGCTGCAAGTTCTGCTTGCCAGTTGGCCTGCTAGTGGTAGTGGAGGAAGGTGTCTGGGTGGGGGAGGTCTTCTCAGGCCTGGATGCTTGCCCATTTTGGCTAAGCCTGACTCTCCTCTGTGCAATGTAAGCCTGGAGAAACTCGAACACACTGCAAACTCATTGATCAGTTGGCATCAGTGCAGAGGGGAGAAGGACGCCCAGAAGGGGTTTAGAGGAGGCAACTGAGGTTCCTTGAGGACCTGAACGTGTCTTGAGAGAAAAAGACAGTAACAGCCATTGCCACTGTGTTTACTGAGGTCACACACAATGATTTTTGCCTGGCATCTGGTTCAGAGAACAGCCAGTGTGAGACTTGTATTCCAGACAGGCCAACTGAGACCCTCCCGAGAGGGGACTTTGAAGTATTCTCAGTAGCTGTGCAGCAGGTCGCAGAGCACAGCCCTAGGCCCTGGCCTCCAGGCAAGGATGTGTCCCTCCCCAGTGTGGCTCAGGAAGGCCAGGCTGCCCCGGAGACTTCACGGGAGCCTCACTGGAGGGCAGAAGCTCTGATCACCTGATGGATCCTGCACAGCACAGTACTGTTATCTTGCTTGAGTAACCAAAAGAGTAATGGCTGGGCCGAGAGTCCCACTGACCTCAGTGACCTCGTCCTCATCCATGGCTGTCATGCTGGCCAGGATGGGGTGGGGAGAAGATCCCTGTGCACACGGGTAGGAGTGAAATTAGAGCAGCCACTGTGGATGGCACTATGGGATTTTCCTCAAAAACCTGAAACCAGAACTACCACAAGATCTAGTGAAGCCGCTCTTGGATACTTAGCTAAAGGAAAGTAACTAAGTCGGGATACACTTATGCACTCCTGTTTATTGTAGTACTATTCATTTTTTTTAAATTGTGAAAATACTGTACAGAGGGGTTACAATTACATGGGCAAGATAATGAGTACATTTCTTATCAAGCATTGTAGCCTCCTCCTTTGTTTCCCCTTCCCATCCCTTCCCATCCTCCCCCCATTCCCCCGCCCAATCCTCCTCTCCTCTGCCACCAAAGTTGTAAAGTTCGTTTCTGACATAATGACTTGTACATCTCATTGTTGCAATGGGTCCACCTGCATCTCTATTTAAATGATTTGTTTTTGCCCTTCCCCTCCACAAATTATACCTACATCAAATACAGTGAAAGCAGGGGTTATACTGTGGGGGAGGGACATACAAAGCAACAAAGAAATAATCTTATAAATGTGTTAGAAACAATCGCATGAGAGGAAAGACATTTGAATACCTATCTTAGGGCTCATTTCCCTAGTATCAACTTATCTGACCTTTTCTGCTTGACTCAGACATATACTACTTATTGCAAGTAAGGGAAACCATAGGACTTATGTTTATTTGGGCCTGGCTTACTTCACTTAATATAATTTTTTCCAAATCTTTCCATTTCCCAAGAAATGGGGCAATGCCATTCTTTCTGATGGAGGCATAGAATTCCATTGTGTATATATACCACATTTTCTTGATCCATTCATCTACTGAGGGGCATCTGGGTTGGTTCCATATCTTAACTATGGTAAATAAGGCTGCAATAAACATAGTCGTGCTGGTAGCTTTAGTGTGGTCTTGTTTGTGATCATTTGGGTAAAGGCCCAAAAGTGGGATTGCTGGGTCATAGGGGAGCTCTATATGGAGTCTTTTGAGGAACCTCCATACTGCTTTCCAAAGTGGTTGAACAAGTTTACACTCCCACCAACAATGCAGTAAGGTTCCCTTCTGTCCACATCCCCTCCAGCATCTGTTGTTATTAGAGTTCTTGATTATAGCCGTTCTAACTGGGGTGAGGTGGTATCTCAATGTTGTTTTGATTTGCATTTCTTTTATGGCTAGGGAGGTTGAGCATTTCTTCATGTGTCTATTGGCCATCCTTCTTTCCTCTTCAGAGAAGTTTCTCTTTAAGTCTTTAGCCCACTTATTTATTTATTGGGCAGTTGTTTCTTTGAAGATATGTTGTTGGGGGGTTTAATTTTTTGAGTTCCAGGTATATTTTAGATATGAGACCCTTGTCTGCTGTATGGCTAGTGAAGATCTTCTCCCAATCCATGGGCTTTCTATTGATCTTGCTAGCTATGTCCTTTGCCATGCAGAAGCTCTGCAATTTCATGCAATACATTTGTCCAACCTTTCTTTGATTTGTTGTGTTTCTGGGTCTGTATTAAGAAAATTTCAGCCTGTGCCAAGGAGACCTAGGGTTTCTCCTGTAATGTTTTCAGAGTGTCTGCTTTGACTCTGAGGTCTTGGATCCATTTGGACTTGATTCTGGTGCAGAGTGATATAGAAGGATCTAGCTTTAGTTTTCTACAAGTAGTTAACCAATTTTGCCAGCGCCATTTACTGAAGAGGCTGTCTTTCATCCATTCTATTTTTTTAGTTCCCTTATCAAAGATTAGATGGCTATAGGTCTGTAGGTTCATTTCTAGATTTTCGATTCTATGCCATTGGTCCTGAGGTCTGTTCTTGTGCCAGTAACAATCTGTTTTGATTACTATGGCTTTGTAGTAGAGTTTGAAATTTGGTATTGATATTCCTCCAGCACTGTTCTTCCTGTTGAGGATCATTTTTGCTATTTGGAGTCTTTTATTGTTCCATATGAATTTTTGGATTGCCTCTTCTATTTCCTTGAAGAATGAGGTTGGAATATTGATAGGTATCACATTGAATTTGTAGATAGCCTTGGGAAGTATTGCCATTTTCACGATGTTGATCTTTCCAATCCAGGAGCATGGGCATTTTTGCCACTTTCTATGTTCTGTGTTGATTTCCTTTTTCAGGTTTTTAAAGTTTTCATCATAGAGGTCCTTCACTTCTTTGGTTAAGTTAATTCTTAGGTATTTTATTTTTTGTGGAGCTGTTACAAATGGAGTTGCTTTCCTAATTTCAGTCACACTTTTCTCATTGTTGGCATACAGAAAAGACATTGATTTTTGAGGGTTAATTTTATACCCTGCTACTTTGCCAAAGTTTTCAATCAGCTCGAGTAATTTGGGAGTGGAGTCTGTGGGATTCTTTAAATACAAGATCATGTCATCTGCAAAGAGGGAGAGTTTTACTTCATATTTCCCTATTTGGATCCCCTTTATGTTTGCATCGTCTTATTACTGTAGCTAGGCATTCTAATACTATATTGAAGAGAAGCGGAGAGCATGGACATCCTTGTCTCATTCCTGGGTTAAGAGGAAATGGCTTTAGTGTTTCACCGTTAAGTATAATGCTGGCTGTAAGTTTGTCATATACAGCCTTTATTGTATTGAGGAATGTTCCATGGATTCCTAATTTTTCCAGAACCTTCATCATAAATGGGTGTTGGATCTTGTCAAATGCTTTTTCTGCATCTATTGAGATAACCATGTGGTTCTTATCCTTGCTCCTGTTGATATGATGAATAATAGTAATTGATTTGTGTATATTGAACCAGCTTTGCATCCCTGAAATGAATCCTGTTTGATCGTGGTGTATGATTTTTTGGATGAATTGTTGAAGTCGATTGGCCAAAATTTTGTTGAGAAGTTTTGCATCAATGTTCATCAAAGAAATGGGTCTATAGTTCTCTTTCTTTGATGAGTCCCTGCCTGATTTTGGGATGAGGGTTATGATGGCTTCCTAGAATGAGTTTGGTAGTGAACTTTCTCTTCCAATTTCATTGAAGAGTTGGAGGAGTATTGGTGTGAGCTCTGCTTTGAAGGCCTTGTAGAATTCTGCTGTAAAACCATCTGGTCCTGGGCTTTTCTTAGATGGGAGGTCTCTTATTGCTGTTTCTATTTCAATGCTTGATATGGGCCTGTTAAGATGATTTAACTCATCTTGGTTTAGTTTTAGCTGTAGTACTATTCATAATAGCCAAGCCATGTGAATCAGCTTACACAGCCTTCAACTGATGATGGATAAAGAAAATGGGGTATGTGTACACATAAAGATAAAGGTGAATGGGGCTGGGAAGATGGCTCAGTGGTAGAGTGCTTGCCTTGCATGTATGAGGCCCTGGGTTCGATTCCTCAGCACCACATAAGCAGAAAAAATAAAAAAGCCGGAAGTGGCACTGTGGCTCAAGTGGTAGAGTGCTAGCCTTGAGCTGAAGAGCTGAGGGACAGCGTCTAGGCTCAGAGTTCAGGCCCATAACCGGATCAAAAAAAAAAAAAAAAGATAAAGGAGAATGATGTTTGCATGTAAATGGAACTGGAGATCATCATGTGATGGAATGTAAGTCAGGCTCAGAATATCACATGCTTTATCTCATATGCAGAATCTAGACCTACAAAACACACACACACACACACACACACACACACACACACACACGACTCTAATTGAAGGATTGTTTGAAGAGGAGGGTGAGGGTGGAAGGGAGGGAAGGGGAATGGTGCGGGTGGTGAATAGTACCCCAACATTGTTTATTGTGAAAGTAGCATGAGAAGACTCACTGAAAACTGTTGTAAACTAAAGGAGAGGGGGGAAGACAGAACAGTAGAACAGGTTCTCCCCATCAGTGTACAATATCTACATGTGACATGTCATGGAGAAACCCTTTTGTACAAATGATATGCACTGACAAAATAAAATATCTCATCAAACTGTCACAACAGCCCAAGGTGGGCACCACCATCGCAACGGCAGGCCCACTTGTGAATGAGGTGAACAAACTTCTTAGCTGACTAGGTAATAACCAAGCTAGAACTCCCAAATGAGAACTGGTAAGGATTGGGTCACACACAAATTCACTGCCATTGTCAATGTGTTGTTTCCCCCCAGGGAACACTCATCATTCTCCAGCCTGCCTGTCCCTTGAAGTGTGTTGTGAGAAGTGCAGGAAGAGTCAGTCTGCGCAGGCTGAGCCCGTGTTGCTGGGCCCCGAGATTCCTGGGGGTGTGGAGGCGCTCTTACAGTTGGCCCTGCAAGTGATTTGATCTATTTATTCTCCCAGTAAGCTCCCTGGTAGACTCTGCCATTAGGAGGGTGTTAAGACCCTTATTCAAGCAATCCACGTGTTTTATTTCCCATCTGATTATTTGTCCCTTATGATAATTTGTATTTTATTCCTAAATGAAATAATAGTTGAGGGCTCTTTTTCCTCTTCCATCTTTGGACTACAGCCATTCAATTGGAACTTGTTCTGGAAAGATTGCTCCTTTCCATGTGTCCTTTCATTTGTAGAAGGTTTTAGAAAGCACTGGATGAGCATGCTGGGAGCTGACCATCACAAGGCTCAGCACAGCTGACTTTCCTTTTGGAAGTGAACAGCACAAAGAAAACTCTACTTCATATCATGCTTCAGCTACAGCTACCGGATGAGGGTCCTGTCATAGCTTCCTGCCCACCTTACCTAGGCACAGACCTCCTCTCTGAAGACCCTACAGAGGTTTGGTAGACAAGGGACTAGCCCTGCTCTGCTGGGCAGCCTCTGCTCACAGCCTGCCTCGGGCCTGGACTGTGAGTCCTTACTGTCAGAAGAGTCCCTGGATAGTGGGTGGAACAGAAACTAGAGCTCAGGGCTCTCAGGACCCTCCCTGTTAACCTCGACGAGACCTGTGTGTCGCCTTGGCTTCCTGTCACTGGCCACGAGAAGCAGGGCGCACACTGGTTTCTGGATGGGTCACATGTAGGGGCCTCGGGGGAAGTCCCTGAGCGATGGCTCCGCTGGGAATGCACCAGTGCTGGGTGGCTCTCACACAAGAACTCCCGCGACTGCGTGTGAGGGCCAAGGACTCCTGCTGGGCCTTGGTCTGCCTGGTGATGGTCCTGAGGGAACGTCAAGCTGACCACTGTGTGATCATGATGACTATGACTAATTTGCTCCATGCAAACTGTATTCATCCGTTCAGTGCTTGTGGGGGTGGTTGCGGTAGGCAGTGAGGATCTAAGGATGTGTAAGGTCCCAGCACAGCCCTGGAGCTATTTTTTAGGGTGGTTGGGGTAAGTGTAGGAAGCAAGGTAGTGCAGACCTCGGGGGACAGTTCTCAGCCACCTGTGCAGCTGGAACTCTGCTCGGGCTTTGCCTCCACCGGGCCTTTCGTGTCCTCTCCCGTTCCTCTGCTCATTGTCTGGGTAGGAGCGGGAGGAAAGCACTGTGCCATCTCGGTTGTAGTGAGGACCGGCATGCGCTGTTCAGGCCCCTCTCCAGTGCTGATGTCCCCCACCCCTCCTTTTTTGTGGGACAGAAAAGGAGCCAGGAGCATGCTGCTGGGGTGTCATGGCTGAGCTACACACTGGACACCCCTCGGTGCTGCAGGGCATGGTCTCACGGAGGCCGAGGCAGCAATGCATAGGCTCACCTCTCCCGGACCCCAGGGGCCTCTGCTCTGAAGATTGGAGGGGCGGCCCAGCTGCAGCCCACCACTCTGCTAGCATCACCTTTCTTGATGCCCTGCTTTCTTGCTTCATTGCAGGTGGATTTCTCCAGGAGATCTTGGAGCCAGCTGTAAGCAGAGTGTTTCTGAGAACTCAACTCCAAATGGGAAAGAAGAGGAAGAAGGTGTGGGGGACACAAGGAAGAGGCCTGTTGTTGGCAGGAGAGCAGCAGGGGTGACATTTGGGGAAACCTCCAGAAGATCATTGGCTTGGGTGATCCCCTTGAGTGTTGCCAAGTGTTTCAGAGGCCTGGATGACTCACCATGGGGTTTAGCGTGCAAACCAAAACAATGTCTCGTTGGTAGCATTGAGGGGATCTTGAGGCCCTGCAGCTCGAGGTGGTCAGCAGGAGGAGTGGACTTAGTCCCAAGAGGGGCTAGTTTTCAACCTTCGAGGTTAAGACTACGATAGGCAAAAAAAAAATGGGAGCTGGATGCTTGGGGTTAGGGTCCCTAAAGACAGAAAAGCCTTGAACCCTCCAATTCCCTGAGTCCACTGGGCCTGCAAAGGTGGTGTCCAGTTCCTTTGGTGAAGATCATAGAGTAGCTTCAAATGAGCCTTGAGTCTTAGCAGGGAAGCCTTGCCTCTTGGGTGCTACCTACCCCTTTCATCTCCTTTCCTAGGAACTAGATGAAAAATGAGAATGAAATTCCAGCTGAACCACATTGAGGACAATCTGGGCTGGCGTAGCTGGAAGGGACTATGCACTGAAGGAGATGTATGATCTAGTTTCCATGTCCCAGCAGGACTATAGGTGAGCATGCCAGAGTGGGCATGTTAGCATCCACAGTGCTGTGGCCCAAGGTCATCTGAAGGACACGCTATGCACTGATGAGAGTGGCCCAAGCGTTTCTGAGACGAGGATTTGCTGGCTGAACCCTATGTCAGAGCTGTAATGGCAGAGGAAGTGACAGAACTGGTTCCCAGAGCAATGTGGAGGATAAGGTCTGGGGATGGCAAGGCAGGCAGTGAGCTCTTCACTAGAGTCAAGGAAGAGGCAATGAGATAAGGAGAGGCGAAATGGTGCCGGGATCTCAGCAGAGGGCTGCGGAGATAGCGGACACATTGCTCTAGACATGAGAGTGGCAGACAGCGGGCTAATACTAATTGATGTAGTCACAAGAAAGCAAATATGGTTACCCATGGAGTACTGCTACAGTTTTTCTACTTGTTCTTATTCTTGACTCGAGCGCATTCTCAAACTCAGAACCCATTTCCTGAAGGAGAGGCCAGGTTTTTCCCAGTGAGAACCATACCCTGTCACAGCAGGTGTACACAGTAGTAATTCCCCAGGACTTTCCCAATGGGACCTAGGACATTTATTCAAGCAAGTGCTTGTTGGAAAAGGATTAAGAATTACTCAGCTGACGTGATGCTTGGTACCTAGGGGTCTGCCATGACCACTGTGACTCCAGAGACCAGGGAGTCAGGCAGTTGATGGAATCTTGGCTCAGCCTCAGATCCAACCATCGTCCTCACTGCTCTGGCCTGCAAAGAGCACAGGAATGAGAACAGGTGGCTGTTGGCGAAACACACTCACTGGCTTCCTGGATTAGAATAAAAGATGTGTGGCGGGACAGGTTTCTCTCCCCACCAGATAATAAGTCACGAACATGACCGTGCCTTGTGTGTATGTGGCAAGAATGTCAGAGATGAGTGTCATCCTCAAAGATGGAGAGGACTCAAGGTCCAGATCCTGACCCTAACGGTGTTTCATTCGCCGGTGTGGTCCCTGTGCAGTCCAGGAGCACTGTGATGGGGAGCTGCCCACAGGGGGAATCAAGGATTAGTTTCACTTGCAGTTGCTGTGTCCAGTGCTGGCCCTTGTCCTCGGGGAAAGACCACAGGCGATGAAGTCTTTGGCCTGTGGGAAGAGGCCATTGATTTGGGAGAGTGTGTTATTTTCCATCTGTGGTGGTAGAAGGAGGATCGGAGCTGTTTCAATTGATCTAGAACAAAGGCTGCTCCCTGGTCCCATTCCAGGGACTCCACAGGGACCGTCCTACTTTTGTCATTTGTCAGATTTTTTTTAAAAAAAATCCTTATCTATTGTTTATTTTGTATGCTTGTTTCCAAAACAGACTATTTATGTAGCAAATAAAATTGCAACAATTTGCCCAGGGTACAAATTAAATCATGCGTTGCAGTGCACTGGTTTTATATTTTTTAAGTGGTGCGTCTTTAGTTTTTAAACTAGGCAAATTTCTATGGTCTCAGAGGATCTTAGAATCACCTAGCCACTTTCATTAAATTTTATGTTTTTCTATTTTTTTGTACAAAGGAGTTTCAATTCAACATGGCTATGCCTGTGTTCACTGTATCCATTTGTATTACCTTCAGCTGTACAAAGGGGTTTGAACTCCACATGCCAATTAATGCATCTCGATCAGTGTCATCCCTTCCATCCTATCCCCACCTCACCCCAGCCCCACCCATCCCCTCACTTGGTCACTTTTAAGCTTGATAAATTTTGTTTTTAGTCCAATCTCACCTGGACTATCTGGCTTGTACACTGAATGTCATAATTATCCAGAGCATCAAGACGCCATGCTAACCAAACCAGATGAGCGGGCCATGGGGATCTTGGTAAGACACAGGCAAATCAAGGGCCGTGAGCTGAGGCCTATGAGGAATCGGAGACCTTCTGTGTCCGGAGGTGTCTCAGGACAGTTCCAAGGACGTGAAGAGTGACAGAACTCGCGCCTCCCACTGTGGGAGAAGCAGCACAAGGCTTGGGAGGTGGAAGTGCATTTTGCAGGAAGTGCTTTCGGCCCTGTGCACACTCCCGCCCATTCCGGCGGCACAAGGCTGTGAGCGTTGGGCAGCACCCGGACAAGAGCTGGCTCCACAGGTCCACGGGGTGGTACGAGCAGTCCTGCTGTTTGTATGGAGCTGCCCGCCAGCGTGAGGCACCCTACAAGTGCTGTGGGATTGTAGGTCTGTTGTGCCACAGGTAGGTGGGGAGGGTCGCCAAGGGAAGTTTACTCACAGCATCAGGGCTGGGATTCCGGAGGAAGCCCACGCTGGCGGTACTCCTCGTTTGGAAAGTTGCTCCTGCATGCTTTTGGACCCTAGCAGGGAACAGCATGTCACCAGGGGATGTTAAGTAAGGCCTAGCCAGGCGAGGGCATCAGACTGACTTGAGAGATTGGGTGGACCCATCACAAGGGGAAGTAACGTCTCTAAGACTTATCATGAGCAGGGCCAGGGAGAACAGGAAGTTGCAGAGGGCGGGACTTGGCTCTCCCACCACCCACTCCTGTTGTGGCATTTCCTCATCAGCTCTCGCCCAGGGTCTTCTGGGGGAAGAGGCAGAGGATCTGATTCAGGGCACACGTGAAGATAGACTGCGGGCAACACACCCGTGTCCTCGGAGGGCCGTACGGAGGGGCGATCCTTGGGGACACGTGTCTGGCTAGGTCAGTTGGCCGTCCCCTTTGTGAGGTAAGCAGCTACGCATGTGACATTTATGGGAAAGTTTGTGGGCAGTAGGGTGTTATGAAGAGAGAAACACTGGGAATGTGGAAGGTGAAAAGGTCTGAGGCTCAGAAGGCTCCAGAGAGGTGAGCGTGAAGAGAAGGTCTGTGTGTCACGCAGCTGTCAACAACCAGACAGGACGACTTTGCCAGCTGTTGTCCAGCAACTGCCACCAGCTGTCTCGGCACAGGCCCAGCAGATGCCACTGAGGCAGCCGGAGAGGCCTCGGGCGAACCCATCGGCAGGGACTTCCTCGGCAAGGTGGACCTAAAGATGGCCGCCGCTGAGAGCCTGCTGTGGGAGCCACAGCTCTCGCTGCTGGTCTTCAAGCTGGCCATGTGGTAGGAAGGTGACCACGTGGCTGTCCCCTGCTAAGGGACAGGGACTCATTGCTTGACTATGATCAATCAGCAGGCAGTCTCACTGCAGGTTTTTCTTTCTTGCCCACGGGGATTGCACCTCTGAACCAGGACCACCATCGACCACACTGGCTTCCTCTTCACGAACACTGCCATTTAGCTCACTTCATCACCATCGAGGGGCAGCAGTAGCACTTGGCCACGGGGACCACTGTTTCCAGGCGACTTGCAAGCTATCAGTCCCAGAGAGGAGGAAGGGCTTTTTCCCGAATACAGCTAAGATCCCAGATTAGAAATACTGCCCAAAGAGGAAGAGCCACCGCTCTCTGGGTCAGAGCGTGCACCCTGCATCAGGGTGCCGAGCCCTGGAAGGTGCTTCCTGTATGGCTCCCAGGGCCCACGATGGCACCTGCGCTGTCTCTGCCTGTTAGCTCTGTGGGTGGCGATGTTTCCGGTTTCCCCAGGGGATACTCCTCAGGAGGACACAGTAAGAGTCCAGTTGAGAAGTCCCATCAGGCATATGGCCATTAGAGTTTCCTATGGCTATGACCAGTGGATCACCCAAGGAAGTACTCTGAAGGCTGAGAGGCTGAAGATGCACCCAGGTCACTGATGGAGGCATGGATGCTCAGATGACACCTTGGCGGGTCTCCCAGCCTCCCAAGCGCTAACTACAGGCAGTAAAGAGAGAAGAACTACAGGCAGTAAAGAGAGAAAAGAGTGAGAAGCAGAGATTGGAGCCTTCCACAGTGATGATATGGGCCTTCTAGACAGGCAGAAGTGCAGGTTGAAGGGAGGGGAACTGGGGATCAGTGGTAGAGGAGGGTGGAAATGGTCAGTTACTGCCAGGAGGCCAGTCTTGTCCAGCCTTCTCCAGTATGTTCCCTGTCTGATAGGGAACCTCAGAGCAGGTGCGTGTGAAGGAAGTGAGACCGCATGGAGGCTGCATGGAGGCCATGGGGCCCAACTCTGACCTTTCTCCAGGCCACTACCCCATCTCGCCAATGTGACAAAGGAGTGCAAAGCCCAGCTCCTTATCCCACTGGGCGCGGATCTGGAGACTGCCTCCCTCTGCAGCATCCTGTAGGAGCCCTGGGTCTCACAGGCAGCCATGGCCCCCATCCGCATCTGCCTCCCTCCCTCGGTGCGATGCAGCTGTGCTCTCCACGGGCTTTGTCCCTGCAGGATGGTATCCCAGGGCGGGTTTCCAGAATCATAAACTGCACGTCGAGCTTTAAAACCTTGACTGTTAGAATACTGGAAAGCTACGGAAGGGTGTAGAAGATTCTGGGGAAAATCATGAGCAAAAGTAACAATAGCCTCTCTCAAACAAAAATAAAATAATCCTTAACAAAGCAAAAAAAGAAAAGATTTGGAAGGAAATGTTCCCGGCCAGTTTTCCTTTAGCATTTTGTTATGATCCTTGTTATTCTTCATGATGTTTTGCTTTTCCACCTTTTATTTTGCCTGATATTCATACTGCTTCTTCAGTATTAGTGGCAGCAGTTTCTGGAAAGTTTTTTTTAAAAACCCTTCGAGTTAGGAATTTTGTTTTAGTTCGTATTAATTCGCATTAATTTGGGCAGAGGCTTCACTTCTTTACAGACTCTCAGAGCTCTGTCTTCCCTCTGCCCTGTCTAACCTAATTTGGTTTTCTGAGCACCCAGTTTGTAGATTCACTCTCAAGACAAAAGTGACTTCGAGCTTACTTTCCAACTTCCCCTTAGACTGCCAGAAAGACGGTTTTAAGAATTAATCAGTCTATCCAAATCATTGGTTGTTTTTAGTGTTTAATCTGAGTACTCAGCTTTCTATGCCTCCAGAAGCCATGTTTACCTCCCCCGCCACCCAAGTCATGGATATGGGTGAAGTTTCAGTGTGTGCTCAGGTTGCATGTATGGTAAACTGACTTAACTGATTGGATGTAAATATCCACTTGAAATCAGCAAGACTATTAGATTTGCAAAGTCAGAATGATGCTCAATTTGATTTAGAGGGGGAGGGAGAGAGGGGGAGAAAAGAAAAAGGGAAGAGAGATGGAGGGGGTGGTTAGGAAGGAAGAGAGAGGGAGAGAAAGAGAGAAAGAGCTCTTCCATATTTATTGGATGATGTTTCCAAACAATTTCAACAATTGATTTGCATTGTACGGTTGAGACAATAAAGTTGAAAATAAATTAAATCCACTTAAACAACTGTTTTGTGCAGCAAATATGTAGGATTTGAATATTTATGATGGCAAATCAGATTAAGTTGCTGAACACCTTCCCCCCACCCCACCCCATCTGTCATCAATGATGCAAAGCTCTCAAGAGTGAGTTATCAGGTTTTTGTAGTGTGTTTTGATCAAATAGAAATAAACTAATCACATTTCATGGTTATAAAATAGTTCATTGAGTAGGGGAAGTGGGGGACAGCCTTCTCTTCTAGAAGCATATGGTTAGCAATGTAGGCTTTGGAAAATGGTAATGCAGTTCAACATTTAAATTAAATGCAATCTCCAAAGAGTAAGAAATGATAACAGATTTTTATGTAGCTGATGGTAATGCTTTATGAAGACTTTTTAATAAACTATTAAATGAGAAAAATAAGTTTAATGTTTCCAAATTGTCCCACAGAAGCTTGAATCTGTTTACTCATTAATTCTATGGGATTGTTTTTCCTGTTGTCAAAGTTCTACAAATAGGCTTTGCTGGAAAGAATTGGCTTTCACCAAAATATGAGTGTGACAATTGGGAGAATTGGTAAGAGGTTTTACAATGGAACCTTAAAGAAAACTCATAATTTATTTCAGTCTCCTTTTACCTTGCAATGTTGAAGCAGATTCTGCACCTAAAGAGCAACCAGTTGAATGAGTGGAGAGAAAGTCAGGAAAGAGAAACTCTGAAGTTAGGTAGCTGGTCCTTGGTCCCTCCTGGTAAAAGGTAGATCGATTTTCTGCTGTGACAAATGACACTTCCACTTTGAAACCCTTTACTCAGCTAAACCTCTTCTCTCTCATTCCACCCTTTCTCTCAGAGTCATCTTCAACGACAGAGTGGATTTCAGCAACTATTTTGATTATCAAAATATTTCAAACAAGCCATGAAATTCAGATAACAATAAATTGAACACCCAAATTACTCATCACCCAGATGGATGCAAATGTGTTTACATCCCGTGAGCATGTTTATATCACGTGAACACGTTTGGAGTGTGGACATGTTTATATCATGATCTTAAAAAAATATGCAGTTGAGTGTTTGTGACGTCTTCTGTCGCTTTTCAATCTTGTTCCTCCCCCCATTCCACCTTTGTGTCCTCTTGTGAGCTTTCTTATTTCCCCTCGTGCTGTAGATTCATTATCAAGGATGACTGATGTTCTGTGATGTGGCCTCACAATCAACATAACTAAGTCCTATTCTATGGCCAGGGAGAGCATCTGTCATTAGGTAACTGAGGCAGAAAGAACCATACCAGAGGGCATCTCTTTGTTGGGATTTACATGAACCATGACCCTCTCTACCTACCCTCTTGCCTGTCATTTTTCAAAATTTGGAATATTATCTAGGAACCTGCCATGATAGAAGGCTATCCAGAATCACAAGGAGCCTGTAAGGCTTTGATAATGATTAATGTCACAACAGCATTAATATGTTTTAATGGGAACGTTTGTCTTCTTGCTGTTTATGTACATAATACCTCTGAGGAGGAAGATCATGGCAACAGGAAGGTGTATATCTTTACAACTGTGCTTGGATGTAAATCCAAAAGGTGAGCTTCTTTTCAGATGCTTTCTGCTTTCCTTCCTGGTTTTGGGTCCAGGATTTTCAGAATACAACACTAGATGCCTTCTTTATAGAAGGCATCTGCTCATGGGTTCTTGCACAGGTGGATTTGCTAGTACAAATGCCGACACTCAGGCTTAGAGCTGTTGACTCACCAGTCATTAAGGAATTTGCTCCTTGGCACTAAGGAATAAAGTAAGGCAGGTTTAATTAAAGAGAAAGCTTAAAGTTGAAGTCTCTTTAATGGCGCAGTCAACTTTTTGTTCTCTAGAATAATGAAGGAGGGGGTCGCAGGGGCAATCCCAACTAACCAGTGGCCGGGAACGCACTTTTCCCTCAGTTCATCAAGATGGCTGCTCTGATGTGGCTACAAGGTGGTAATGTGGAAGCAATTATGAAAGTCCACTTTTGGGACTGCAGAGCACAGGAGCATGTGGTAGGAAGGTCACTATGTACCGAGGTAGGGGCCTTAAAACGTTCACCATGTTAGCTTTTGGAAGTGTTACAACTACTGGTGGGGTGGATGTCTGCTGATCGTGGTTTACAGAGGAATGCAGATTCAGAGTTGCAACTACTGCCAAGGTCACAACTAGCACTCAGTCGGACGAGCAGTTCTGTCTTTCTCAATCAAACTCATGCAACAAGCCTAGAGAAAAGAATTTGCTTCAATGCAAAACTTGAACTGCAACCTCTTCTACCCAGAAGAGAGCTGTGCAATCTGTTCTTAGAATATGTCATGTTCTTAGAAAGTAGCATTTTCAGCTTGAGAAGAAAAGAACGATGAAGGAGAGATGAAAGGACATGATTTGGAAATGGGTACTTGAAGTGAAGTCAGGCAGAGAGGTCTACGGTGAAGAGGAGGCATTGCCAATTACTGGGGCCCCAGCACTGTGGGGGAGGGGGTATCTGACACTTCAGTGACAGTAGGACTGGTGGTGACATTCTCTGGTACAAACTCACCTTTACTCAACGTCTTAGGCACAGTGTGATCAGACATGTGCCTTAGTATTTGTTAGTAGCCTCTAGGTGTGCCAACAATCCACCACCTGGAGGTTGTTGAGGGTAAGTGTGGTAGCATCCCAGGAGGGCAGAGGCCCAGTCCTGGGAACATGGCTGTTCACAATAATATGAGCCCCTGGGAAAGGATCTTAGGGTTGAGTTATTTCTGGTGTGGAAAAATATTTTAAGGTTGAATGAGATCGAAGTCATCTGTAAGTCTCAAGAACACGATGAAGTCTGTGGATAATAGAGGCCACATATTTTTGATCACCAGTGGCTTGCAGCCAGTTACCAGCCCGTTGATGGAGCAATGTAGATGCTACTCTAGGAAACCGGAGTACCTCCCCTCTCCACGCCCTCTCCGTGTGGTATCTGGGCCTAAGAAGAGGGACAGCCTGGGAGCGCCTTAAAAGTGAACCCCAGTCTTCAGATACTCCCTCTTGGCTATCCCAAGAGATTTCATCTATCTATAGATGGCAGTTTAGGAAGGGCTGGCCTGGGTAGTATTGGAGAGGAGCGAGGAGAAGTGTGACTAGAAGGTGAACTGGTGGTCATGGGGGAGTGGTTCACCAGGGATTTTGAATCTGGATCAAGCAGGCTGAGTGGCTTTCCCTTCCTGGGTCTCACTCTGCTTGAGTTCTCTTCCCAGATCCAAGCCTATCCTCATGTTCCGTTAGTCAACCCACCTGCAGGAGAATAGACATGGGCTGCTGTCCTCGGAGACAGCTGTCTCCTTGGGTACAACCGGACCCACGTCTGCCAGGAAGGGAGTGTGTCCATTGGGGCATCATGGTGGATAGAGATGTCACTGGATGCATGGGTGAAGGGGTAGGGAGTGTGTGTGTGTGTGTGTGTGTGTGTGTGTGTGTGTGTGTGTGTGTGCGCACAAACAGAAATGAATGTATTCCATTGATTTTTTAAATTTTTATTGTAAAGATACTATACAGAGGGTTACAGTTACATGAGTAAGGTAATGAGTACACTTCCTATTGAGCATTGTTACCCCCTCCATTGTTTTCCCCCTACTATCCCTTCCTCCCTACCTTCCCCGAGGTTCTTCTTTTTTTTTTTTTTTAATTGTGATTAAGTGATTACATAATTTCCCAAATTTCACAGTATTGTTATTCCATTGATTTTTTTCACTTAGTTAAGTGATCAGAAGCTGTTGAGGTACTTGTTCAACCCGCTGCTCCTTGTTTGGAGGCATCTCATGGTCCACTGGGCAGTACCTGTGTCTGTGCTAATAACTAAATGACCCTTCCCCTCCAGCTAAACCCACCTTACCCCGACTTTGTCTTCAGCCATCTGACTCCCCCATCCCCCAAAGTGAGCTGAGAACAAAGGTGGCTTTGGGGGGTGGCAGTGGAGGCCCATTGGTCACATGCCTGGCTTCTGTCTGGTACTGTCTAGAGCAGCTATGCACCCAAGAAGAAGATGTAAGATCCTTGGGCTCCTTTTCCCAGCCTGAGTCTTGGGTTTCCATGTACAGGATGCTGTGCTGATGGCCATGAAGAAGATGGAGCCAATCAGAAAATGGCTGAAGTGATTAACCATCCCTGAGGTGAGTGGAGGAGTGTGGGGTACCTAGGGAGGGAAGGGTTTGGAGAAGGGTCAGCTCACTAGGTCTGAGGGCTGATTGGCTGGACTCTGTGTGGTCAGGGGTAGAGAGTGGCCTCTGAAGGTGGTGTGTGTGTGTGTGTGTGTGTGTGTGTGTTTGTGTGTGTGTGTGTGTGTGTGTGTGTGTGTGTGAATGGGACCAGGCAGACAAGCAGGGCCTCCTAAGGACTTGTTTACCTTGAGGGTAATGAGAGCCTGGAGTGGAACTGAGGAGGTAAAAAGTGGTGGCCAGTGTGGACTGATCAGATATGTTCCCAACCAGGAAGAAGTAGGAAGAAACAAGTGAGTAAATATAGAGGCAAGGTTTGCATCTTGCAAGGAAAGATTAATGGAAAGGTTTGTAACTAGTAATACAAAGACCAAGGATAACCTAGTGGACCCTAATTCTGATCCTTTCACCTGGAGTGCTGGTTAGATGAACACAGTTTAGAAGAACCGAAAGATGAATGCTATAATCTGGTGCACAGACTGCCTGAAAGTCCCACGAGCAGTATTCTCCAGGAGAGAGCATTTTCAGTGCTAGCACAATCACAACTACACAGGGCTCATTATTCTTTTTCAAGTAAAATGCAAGGGAAGTTTGTTTCGCTGGGAGAGCTGCAACTTTATTTTTCTAAGCAGAAGTCAAAGCATGGTTATTGCTTTCCAATGATAATGTCTAGCTCAGCAGAGAATCACATGGCGCCTTGGCTCCACCGTCATCTTTGCTGGCTCTCTTGCTGCCTCTTCCATTGATTTCATTAGGAGATAAGAGTGGCAAACTTGGCTTAAAATACTGGGGAGAGATGTAAAACTATTAGCAGGTTGTTGTTGAAGTCAGCACATGCCCTGTTAAGCTTCTTAAGAAGCTAGGGGCAGCCCTGATACAAGGATTAGTGTGTGTGTATGTGTGTGTGTTGTGCAAATACACACGATTGCATGTGCCTGGTGTGCGTACGGGCCATGCACCAGTCTGTCACAGGGAACGTAAGAATGATAAACTGTCAGTGAGGTGATGAATACGTGGACTGTTGACAACTTCAGTCCATTTTGTTTCTTGTCTTTCTGGGTTTGAGGTTCCATTTCTAGACGCATCTGTCTGGCCCTGAGCACTGCTGAGGGATGGGGAAGGAGGCTCCTAGGGCTTCATTATGCTGATTATCTGGACTCAGAAGGTGTGATGATAGTTAATGGTACGCATCACCTTGACTAGGCTAAGGTATGCCCACTTAGTCAGCAAAGCATCATTTCTTTTCCTTTTCCTTTCTTTCTTTCTTTCTTTCTTTCTTTCTTTCTTTCTTTCTTTCTTTCTTTCTTTCTTTCTTTCTTTCTTTCTTTCTTTCTTTCTTTCTTTCTTTCTTTCTTTCTTTCTTCCTTTCTTTCTTTCTTTCTTTCGTGTGTCTAGAATACATTCTGGAAGAGATTAGTGTTTGCCCAGAAGATCTGCCTTCAAGAGTGCCGACGTCTTGTCTGTAGGGCTTGGAGAGAAGACAGAGGTGGAGGGAGGGTGGGTTATCCTTTCTCTGGGTTAGGCCCTCACCTTCCCCTGCCTCTGTGCGGGTGCTCCTGGCTCTCAGGCTGAATTACACGTAGGCTTTCCTGGTGCCCTAACTAGCACATAGCCTTCAGGGTCATCTGAGCCAAAGCCCTTGGTAAACCTCTGATCTATTCATGTATTTCCTTGTAGTTCCTAGAGAACTCTTTAATACCCTGCACGGCCTCTGTGCTCTGAGTGGGCAGCCCAGTGAACAGGGCGGGGGGGGGGGGGTTGCTCTGCCGTATCATGTGACAGCAGGCTCAGCACCACCCTTCCATGCAGGACAGGTGACCAGAGGGCCGGCGCCTCCTGCCCAGTCCCTCCTGGGGTAAGAGAGGGCTCAGGCTGGCTGGTGGCAGGAGTGGCTGTCACTGGTAAATGCCCATGCAGTGCTCGCGGGGGAGGTTTGAGAGTGGGAGGAGACCTTACCTGCGCACCTGTCATCCATCTTTATTTGGTGCTAGCCTTGGATCACTTTGCCAATGACTGACCTGGAAGTTTCAGAGATAGTGAGGCTGGGGGGCTTTGAGCTGTTGACTCGCTGCAGCGATTGTGTGGGGGCGTGAAGCTGCCAGGAAGGTGTGCAGAGTTGGAAGATGTTGGTTCCAAGAACAGCGAGCAAATGGTGGGCTTTTCCAGTAGGGCTGGGCCTGGGCGGGCAGCTGGGGAGGCCTTGGGTGGGGGCTGTAAATCAGGCTCCTCCTCGCTTCTCTACAGGGTGCTGGTAGGACCCAGCCAGGAGCACCTGCCTTGCCTAAGGGGGTGATTCAGTGTGTGAAATAGGATTATTGAATTTACTCAGCCAGACATTCATTTGGTGCATTAAAAAAAATTGTGGACTTCAGAGGTGAAAGATTAAATGCTGAGTGAATTTCCCCATACAGGGGCAGCATGTCAGCCTAAAATCAGTCTTGATGTTGAAGCGTGGCTTCTGACCCTGACACGTCCATGGTGGTTGTGTGTGTGTATGTGCACACACATGTGTGTTAGTACTGGCGCTTGAACTCGGGGCCTGGCTACTTTCCATGAGCACTTTCGCTCAAGGCTAGCACTCTACCACTTAAGCCATAACCCCACTTCCAGCTTTTTGGTGGCTAATTGGAGATAAGAATCTCACAGGTTTTCCCCAGCTCTCAGTTCTCAGTATTATGGGCATAGCCACCATCATCTGGTACCACAAGACCTTTTTAATTACCTCCACCAGGTCTCCTTTGCCTGTGCCTGGGGAATGATAATGCCCATCCAATTTCTCTTGCATGGTAGATGTGAGGCCAAGCAGTCATGTGTGCTAGAATGCACTGGAAATCTCTGGCACAAGAGTCTGACAGAGGTTCACAGCTAGGAGTGTACACGGGCAAAGCAGGTGTGCAGGGTGTAGAAAGCTGGCCTGTCTGTGGCTCCCGCTTGGGACTCCAGTAAGCGGATGAGCTTGTAGGTGAGCAGTGGTTCCCCTCAGAGTCCCCGGGTGAGGTGATCTAGCTCTTCGAAGCATTCACTAACAAGAGTGAAGCAAATGGTTCACACCTTGTGCCGAGTTCCCCAGTGGGAGGGAAGAAGAAGGAAAGAACCTAAGGATTTGAGTGGTGGAGCGAGGTTGCTAGGGTCATGGAGAACCTGAGACAGTGGGACAGGGGCTGAACCTACAGGCAGGGGGTGCCAGGTGAGACCCGGCGCTTCCTGTTACTGCTGGAGATGGAGACTCTAGTCTGCTGTGAGCATTCTTCTGCAGGTGGAAGAGAAGCCCGGGTGTGGGTCACCTGGTTGCATCTCTGCAGCCGCCCTGTGTCTCCAGGGAGCGTGTGGGCCTCACACAATCAGTGGGAAGTAAAGCACCCAAAGCTGGAGCTGCCCACTCAGTGTCAAATGCAAGTGCCCGGAGCAGAGCAGCTACTCCACAAAATAAGTGTTATAACATGGAGGGGCAGCTTGACAGGGTCCAAGTTGCGTGAAAGATGAACGGTGACATGTCACTGTGCCAACCATGGCCTCTTCTTAGCCGCCAGTGTTTAAGGCATTGGCCCTTCCTGGTCTGAGGTTGACAGAGCATTGATTCTTCTGATTTTGAGAGCTGAGGCTGGAAGCCATGACCTGACAGTGGGCCGCCATTGCTCATCTAGGCTGCTGGGCAAACCCAGCACGGCTGGGGACACCAGATCCCCTAGGCCTCTGTGGGCTACAGGGGCACAGGTATGATAGGCCCTGGAAGGGGCAGCTCCCAGAACTGGCTCTGGATCAATGAGCTAATCTGCACTTCTGTCTTCTCTGTTGTAAGATGAAGGCTTTCTATCCAGTGGACTCCACAGGCCATTTTTGGGCTTTAACACCTATGTGGTGAGATCTTGAGTCTTTTATCTTTTTCCATGCGCATCTTTGATTCTACACAATCCAGACCTGACAACCCCGCTCTCTCCCTCCCGGATACTTGCAGCCCTCTAGAGATCTCCAAGCTGAGTCTGCACTTGGGACGGCTGAGTCTCTTGCCCAGAAAGAACAGAGAGCTGAAGAGCATTTTCTTCTTTAACAGATATTTTTAGCTTTTCTAAAAGCTTCTCACTTGAAGCCTTAAAAAGAAATAAGAACCTCTTCCAAAAATGCAAATGCTTTGGCAAGAAGCAGGAGTGTTTTCAATCTTCCCTGAATAACCTTCCATTGAAATTCACGGAGTGCAGGGGGAAAGCTGGGGTGCAGGGGAGGGGAGAGGCCAGGAGGACTGGCCGCGAGGGCCAAGGGCAGCGTGCGCTGTGTGCTTGCCACGGGCATGCTGGCCTTCTCTGGGTGTTTGTTCAGAATGTTCCTGAGCACTGAGGGGCAGGCTTGTGCATTGCTGTGTGTGTTCTAGAATGTTGTGAGTTGGACAGAGCCCCAAGACAAGCTGGAGACTTCTTCTTCCCCAGCCAGCACTGGGCCACATGAAGCATTTGTCTGTCACAAGTTTGAAAGGAGACAGCCCTGGACGGAGCATGGAATGAGAACATTAGCAAACAGAAGCTCTGGGTGGCTTAGTGTTCAAAAAGTCATGTGGCGCTTGTGTCCCCTACCTGTACAATGCTCTCGCTTGATGCCCACCGCTCACAGCTCTCTGAGGACTTGTGTCCCCTACCTGTACAATGCTCTCGCTTGATGCCCACCGCTCACAGCTCTCTGAGGACTTGTGTCCCCTACCTGTACAATGCTCTCGCTTGATGCCCACCGCTCACAGCTCTCTGAGGACTTGTGTCTCCAGTGGCCTCTTCTCTGCGCTCCTGGGCACCAGGCCCACGGTAGGATGGAACACCACCAAGAAAGTGTCCCGGGAAACAGGAAAGCAACAGACACATGCCTGACATGGCTGCTACCTTACTTTGATGACACCTGATCCGTTATTGTTATACTATACTTTTTTAGGGAAATCTTACAACTGTGACTAAAAATTCCTATTTCCAGCTCTCCAAGATCCAGCTCATTGTGAGTGCCCAGGAACTTCCTTTGTCCTTCATGTCTTTCAGAGCTGGTCCAAAATCTGCAAGGGAAGAGAGCAGATTCCTCAAAGTAAGATATGAGGACATTTCCAGATACACTCACACACACACACACACACACACACACACACACACACACACACACACTCACACGATAACGGGGAAGACCAGATGGCAGATTGCAAGAGCAATGTAGGGCCCATTTTGGAGGTTTTCCATTTATGGACTGGGCCCCAGGTGGACAGGAGAGAGACTGCTCAGAGCAACATTTGAACACCTATTGGTGCATTTATGGTGAAATCTCCTGCATTTTACTAAATCTTTTAGGACAGGGCTGCAGTTGCTCTGAGTATATGTTAAAGCAATGCCAATGTGGTCTGGTGACTGGCAAGACTGGGGGGTAGGAAGAGAGGAGTCCAAAGAACAGCCAGAGGGTTTGGCCTTAGTAAATGGAGACAAATTTTCAGGAGTTGAAAGGGGAGGAATTCAAATGTAGCAAGCTGAAGTAGTGCAAGATAGGGCCTTTGCTTTTGCTTGAACACACCCAGATTCCTGTCATTAAGCAGACACATAGATAGGTGTGTGGGTTTCCTGGGGAGGTCTAGAGGGAAGCTAAAGGGCTTTTAAACTCCCTGAGATGGAACATCTTCAGCATAGGCAGAAGGGAGGTGAATGACCGACTGGGCCCTGGTGCTTCTGCACTGGAAGAAAGATGGAAAACCATCAGAATACACTGAGAAGGGAGAAAACCAAAAGTTTATGATGGAAAACCAGGAGTTTACAGTGCCGAGACAGCAGGTAAGACACCATCAGCCATGCGTGTGCCCCGCGGTGACCTCCGGGTGGCCCCCCCAGGCCATCCCAGTGATGAATAAGAGTGGAAATCTGAGCAATGCAAGCTTAGGATCCAGGAGCGAAGGGGTTAGAGCCTTTGTACAGCACTGCCTAGGAACAGAGAAAGGCACAGTAACTGGAAGGAAGGAAGGTCCAGTCCACAGGGGCACCAGGATGCGAGGGGTCCCATGGGAGCCACAGGCCCAGACAGAAGATTGATCACATGGGGTGACGGGATGATGAGGGAGTGGGGTCCTGTCAGTTAGTTGTTAGTTGATCCTGCTACTCATTTCTTTCTTTCTTTCTTTCTTTCTTTCTTTCTTTCTTTCTTTCTTTCTTTCTTTCTTTCTTTCTTTCTTTCTTTCTTTCTTTCTTTCTTTCTTTCTTTCTTTCTTTCTTTATTTTTTGTGAACATACTGTACAGAGCGGTTACAATTACATGGGCAAGATAATGAGTACATTTCATATCTGCTATTCATTTCTTAATCTATCATCCCTTGCTGTTCCAGACTAAATTCTCTTCCCCATGGTTCCTTATCTCTTTATGGCCAGTATCATGGAAAAGGGACTCATCATTGCTTTCTTTTTTTTTTTTTTTTTTTATTGTAAAGCTACTATACAGAGGGTTACAGTTACATGAGTGAGGTTATGAGTACACTTCCTCTTGAACATTGTTACCCCCTCCATTGTTTTCCCCCTACCATCCCCTCCCTCCCTCCCTTCCCTGAGGTTCTTTTTTTTTTTTTTTGATTGTGATTAAATGATTACATAATTTCAAAGTCACAAGTTCATTCTAACTTCCCTGGAGCAAATTGTCTACCACAGTCTGTAATATATAACAGTGTTCACATGTTATATACCATATTTGTGATCAGCAGCATGAGGATATTTAGTAGTGGTTCAACCAGATGAGCGGGAGTTCTTTGTTTCTTAAGTCTTGTTAGTTTTGTCGTATCACCTAACCTTTTGGATTTAGCATCCACTTATCAGGGAGACCATGTACCGTTTGTCTCTTCGTTCTTGGCTTACCTCGCTCAACATGATTCCTTCTAGCTCCATCCATTTCCCTGCAAATGCCATTATTTTGTCATTTCTAATGGCTGCATAATATTCCATTGTGTATAGATACCACAATTTTTGGATCCATTCATCTGTGGTGGGGCACCTAGGTTGTTTCCATATCCTAGCTATTGCGAACAGTGCTGCAATAAACATGGAGGTGCATGTGTCCTTGTATATTGGTTCCTGTTGTTCAGGGTAGATGCCTAGAAGTGGTATGACTGGGTCGTAAGGGAGGTCAATCTTTAGCTTTCTAAGGACCCTCCAGACTGCTTTCCAAAGTGGTTGTATAAGTGTACATTCCCACCAGCAGTGTAATAGGGTTCCTCTTTCTCCACATCCCCTCCAGCATTTGTCGTTGGCTGATTTGTGGATGTGGGACATTCTGACTGGGGTAAGGTGGTATCTCAGGGTTGTCTTTATTTGCATTTCCTTCACCACCAGGGATGATGAACATTTCCTCATGTGTTTCTTTGCCATTTTTATTTCTTCATTTGAGAAGTCCCTCTTTAGTTCCCTTGCCCATTTAGTAATTGGTTTGTTAGGTTTGGGAGGGATTAGTTTCTTGAGTTCCCTGTATATACAGGATGTTAACCCCTTGTCTGATATATTGCTGGTAAATATTTTTTCCCAATTAGTTGGTTGTCTTTCTAGCTTAGTTGCGATAGATTTAGCTGTGCAGAAGCTTTTTATTTTAAGGTAGTCCCATTTGTTGAGTCTCTCTCCAACTTGTTGTGACCCTGGGACTCTGTTCAGGAAGTTCCTTCCTGTGCCTATTAGTTCAAGTGTCTCTCCTACTCTGTCCTGTAGTAGTTTCAGAGATTCAGGTTTAATGTTAAGGTCTTTAATCCATTTTGAGTTGATGTTGGTGCATGGTGATAGGCTGGGGTCCACTTTTAGTTTTCTGCATGTGGCTGCCCAGTTTTCCCAGCACCAGCGGTTGAAGAGGCTGTGTTTCTTCCATTGTATGTCTTTGGCTCCTTTGTCGAATATCAGCTGGCTGTAGGCCTGTGGATTTATATCTGGATCTTCCATTCTGTTCCATTGGTCTTCGGGTCTGTTTTTGTGCCAGTACCATGCTGTCTTTGTGATTATAGCTCTGTAGTAGAGTTTGAAGTTCGGCATGGATAGCCCTCCCATATTGTCTTTATCCCCTAGAATTGTTTTGGCTATTCTAGGTCTTTTGTTGTTCCATATAAATTTTTGGACTGTTTTCTGTATTTCAGTGATGTACGTCATTGGGATTTTAATAGGAATTGCATTGAATTTGTATATTAGTTTTGGAAGTATCACCATCTTTACTATATTAAGTCGGCCTATCCAGGAGCATGGGAGGTCTTTCCATTTCCTAGTGTCTTCTGCAATTTCTTTCTTTAACTTTTTATAGTTCTCATTAAATAGTTCTTTTACATCTTTGGTTAGGTTAATTCCTAAATATTTTATTTTTTGGGAGGTTATTGTGAATGGGGTTGCTCCCTTTATTTCCCTCTCTTCCTGTGCGTTATCAGTGTATAGGAAGGCAACTGATTTTTGTGGGTTTATTTTGTATCCTGCTATTTTGCCGAAGTGACTTATGATTTCTAAAAGTTTGGGGATGGAGTTTTTGGGATCGTGGAGGTATAGTATCATGTCGTCTGCAAAAAGGGATAGTTTCACTTCTTCTTTCCCTATGCGGATCCCTTTAATGTCTTTTTCTTGCCTTATTGCCCTGGCTAAGGGTTCTAGGACTATGTTGAAGAGGAGTGGAGACAGTGGACATCCTTGCCTTGTTCCTGTTTTTAGGAGGATTGGTTGTAGCTTTTCCCCATTAAGTATAATATTGGCTATTGGTCTGTCATAAATGGCTTTTATTGTTTTTAGAAATGTTCCTTCTATTCCTATTTTCTCCAGAGCTTTTAGCATGAATGAATGTTGAATTTTATCAAAGGCCTTTTCTGCATCTGTGGCGATAATCATGTGATTCTTGACCTTGGCTCTGTTGATATGCTGGATTACATTTATTGACTTACGTATGTTAAACCATCCCTGTGTCTCTGGGATGAAGCCTACCTGATCATAGTGTATTATTTTTTTTATGTGTTTCTGGATTCTGTTAGCTAGAATCATGTTAAGGATCTTTGCATCTGTGTTCATCAAGGAGATTGGCCTGTAATTCTCCCTTTTGGTTGGGTCTTTGCCTGGTTTGGGGATGAGTGTGATATTGGCTTCGTAGAATGAGTTTGGGATAGCTCCCTCCTTCTCTGTTTCTCTGAAGAGCTTGAGGAGTATGGGTATTAGTTCTTCTTTAAAGGTCTTATAGAATTCTGCTGTGAATCCATCTGGTCCTGGGCTTTTTTTTGTTGGAAGACTTTTGATAGCTTCCTGTATCTCATTATAGGATATTGGCTTATTTAATTGGTTAACTTCTTCTTTGCTCAGTTTGAGTAACTTGTATTTCTCTAAAAATGCATCCATTTCCGCCAGATTTTCTTCCTTTAGAGAGTATAGCTTTTGAAAGTAGTCTGTTAGAATTGTTTGGATATCTTGGGTACGTGTTGTGATGTTTCCGGTGGCATCCCTAATCCTATTAATATGGGTCTCCTCTCTTCTTTTTTTAATTAATCTTGCCAACGGGCCATCAATTTTGTTTATTTTTTCAAAGAACCAGCTTTTTGTTTGGTTTATTTTGGTTATGGTTTTCTGATTTTCTAATTGGTTAATCTCTGCTCTCAATTTGGTTATCTGGCTTCGTCTAGTAGCTTTAGGTCCCATTTTTTCTTGTTTTTCTAGCTGTTTTAGTTGCAACATGAGATTATTTACTTGGTCTGTCTCCATTCTCTTGATGTGGGCACTGAGGGCAATAAATTTGCCCCTCAGGACTGCTTTTGCTGTGTCCCACAAGTTTCTTTGTGAGGTGTTTTCATTTTCATTGAGTTCTAGGAAATGCTTTATTTCTTCTCTGATCTCTTCTGTTACCCAGGCCTTGTTAAGGAGTGTGCTGTTCAATTTCCATGTATTAGAGAAATTTCTGCGGTATGCTTTGTTATTGAGAGCTAGCTTGATTCCACTGTGGTCAGATAGGATACAGGGGATTATGTCGATCCCTTTGTATTTGCTTAAGTTCCTTGAATGAACTATGATATGGTCTATTTTGGAGAAAGTTCCATGAGCTGCTGAGAAGAATGTGTACTGTGTTGTTTTAGGGTGAAATACTCGGTAGATGTCAGTTAATTCCGCTTGAAGTATGGCCTCACTTAATTTGGTAGCTTCTTTGCCAATCCTCTGGTTGGTAGACCTGTCCTTTGGTGAGAGTGGCGTGTTAAAGTCTCCTAGTATTATCGTATTGGGATCTATTTTATTCTGTAAGTTTGAGAGCATTTGTTTAACATATCTGGGTGCACCAATATTTGGGGCATATAAGTTGATGATGGTTATATCCTCCTCTTGGATTGTTCCCTTTATTAATATGTAGTGTCCGTCTTTGTCTTTCTGTACTGATTTTAATGAAAAGTTTATTTTGTCAGATATCAGGATAGCTACACCTGCTTTCTTATTGGGGGCATTTGATTGGTAGATCCTTTTCCACCCCTTCACTCTGAGTTTGTTTGTATGTTTGGCTGAGAGGTGGGTCTCCTGAAGGCAACAGATGGATGGGTCTTGTTTTCTGATCCAGTCCTCAGTTCGTTTTCTTTTAATTGGCGAATTCAGCCCATTTATATTAAGAGAAAGTATAGAGAGATGCATTGTTGTCCCTGCCATTCCGTTTTCCTAAGTTTTTCTTCTTTCCTTTCCTCCTGTGCTTGCTCAGTTAGACTTTGAGTAATGCCTGTTTGGGGTAGGTCCCAGTTCCTGGTTGCTTTCTTCAGGTTGTGTCCCCCCTCTTAGAATTCTTTGTAATGCTGGCTTAATGTTTATGTATTCATTTAGTTTTTCTTTGCTATTAAAAGTTTTCAGTTCTCCATCGAATGTGAATGCTAGCTTTGCCGGGTATATCAGTCTGGGTTGGCAGTTATTGGCTCTCAGGGCTCGTATGGTGCTTTCCTAAGCTTTTCTTGCATTCATTGTTTGTGTGGAGAGATCTGCAGTGATTCTAATTTTTTTCCCATTGTAGTATAGCTCCTTCTTCATTTTTGCTGCATGCAGGATTGTTTCCTTATTATTCAGATCCATCATTGTTACTATTATGTGCCTAGAAGTGTTTCTCCTGGGATCTTGCTTGTTGGGTGTTCGATAAGCTTTTGTGATGTAGTTAAGATGGTCGTTTTTGAGGTGGGGAAAATTTTCATTGACTATCTTGTTAAATAGGTGTTGCATTCCCTTGCTCTGGAATTCCTCACCTTCGTCCACTCCGATTATGCGAAGGTTAAATTTTTTAGCATTATCTGCTTGCTCTTGAATTTCCCTTTGGTTTAATTTGAGTGATTTTTCCATATCTGTCACTTTTTGGTCCAGTTGGTGTATTCTGTCTTCTGTATCTGACACTCTACCTTCCATTTCATTCACTCTGTTGACCGTGGCTTCTATTGTGGTTTGCATGGTGGAAATGGATCCCTTTATGGATTCAATGTTGGTTCTCAGAGTACTGATCTCACCTCTCAATGAGGTGAGATCAGTATGCATTACCTCTAATTTGGCGTTTATCTCACTTCTTACTGAGGTTTGTGCAGCTTCTATTTTTGCATCCAATTTTTGTTTGATATCCTGTATATCTTTTGATAGTTCATCCTTGTGCTCTTTCAATTTCTGATCCATTTCTCGCTTTATTTCTTGAGTCATTGCCTCCAGCAACCCTTGGATGTAGTTTTTGTCTTCCATTCCTGCTTTGCTCCCACTGGGGCTCTCCCCTGCGTGGCTGCTGGCTTTTGAGGTGAGCTTGCTGTCCTGGGTAGTGGTAAACCTTGTGATTTTTCTCTGTGATTTTCGCATGGGGGTTCAGGAGACTGCTCTTCAATCTTGTTTTGGTGTGTCTGTCTTTGCTTGGTTGCTGATTCTGTATTGGTAGAGAGAGTCTGTGCCTGATCTGGATTCTGTTGGGAGCCTATTTCCAGCTGCTATTCACTTAGGATTCTCAGCTCTCTGCTGTAGCAATTCCCGCCTTTGGAAGGGTTGAGCAGCCTAGACTGCTTGTGTTTGCTCCTGCGGGTGCTCTTGGGAAGATCAGATGCTCTGGATGCACTCTCCCAAATACTGGAGTCTGCTATGGGCTCCTGATGTGTTTTTGTTTGTTTGTTTTGGGCTGGTTGTGGGCTTGAACTCTAGGTTTGGGTGCTGTCCCTCAGCTCTTCAGCTCAGGGCTGGCACCCTACCATTTGAGCCACAGCCCCACTTCTGACCCTTTTTGCTTTGTTCAGGCGCCGGTCCCCTGGCCTGGTTCCGGCCCCAGCCTGGAGCGCGCTCGTTAGGCCTGTGCTAATGTGTATACCACCTTGGTTATGCAGCCTGGAGGACACAGTTCAAATTTCTTCTACTGTTGGTAGTCTTGACCCAGGGGCACTGTTCCTGGCTTGAGCATTTAAGCTCCCTTCCAGGGGCGCTCTTGCTCTGGCCTGGCCAGCAGAGTGTGCTCTACTGGCTGGTGGAGCTCTCGAACAGTTCCCAGTTTTAGTGGGTCCTGTGGTCCGGGTGTTGGGGTAGGGAGTCTAGGTCAGGGTCTGGGGATTCCCTCCAGCTCTGGTCTCCCTTGATGGATTCCCTGTCCCCTGATGGGTACTCACCCTGTAGGTCGTCAGTTGTTGTTGCAGTCCGAGTTCAGTTGGGGTGGTTGCGGGCTGGGTTGGGCGGCCCCCCCGCCGGGTCGTTGCGATCGCGATTGGGCGGGTGGTCTGCGGACAGGTCCCTTTGTGGCGCTGCTGGTGCCGGCGACTTTGGCGGGATGGAGCCTCTCCGCTCCGGTGGAGAGTGATGGGTGGGGTGGGATCCTCCTGGAGACTCCCGGCTGGTAGGTTTCTCTGTTCCTGGCGATCCGCTGTTCTGCAATCCGGTACCTGGTGATCTGCAAGCAGCCCCCTGTGTCTCTGTGGCTCCGGCAGCCCCCGCCGGGCCGGCTGGCCGGCGGCTTGGCGCACTGCCGCGCGGCCAGTAAAGGTTGGGGGAGGGGTCTTCGCTCTTCTCTGTTCTGAAATTCTTCTTTTCCTCTCTTTCTTTTTTTTGTTATTTTCCACCTCTGGTTTTTCTCTGAGTGTTCATCTTTTTGTTGTTGTCGGTCTCTTGGGGAGATTAAAGGTTGGAACTCGAACTCTCTTTTTGGTTGGAGAGAGCTGTGGCGTTTCCCTACTGCCCCGTCGCCATCTTGGTCCCCCCTCATCATTGCTTTCTTGATGCAGCCCAGAGACCCACTGGAGCAACTTCCTCTATAAGATTTCCACTACTATGAATCAATTATTTTTGAACCAAGGGTGTAATGTGGGTGCCAGTACTAGGGCTGGAGCTCCAGGCTCCACACTCCTGTTTGGCTTTTTCCAATTCAAGGGGTCTACCCTTGCCCAGCCCTCCAGTTCTGGCTTCTGGCTGATTAGTTGGATCCTGGAGCCTCAGCTCCACCCTTCTGGGGAGTAGGGATGATAGATGTGAGTTACCAGTGCCTGGGTTGGTTGGTTCTTTCTGAAGAACACAGGGGAGAGTCAGTTCCTTGTCTGCCCTCTGGCGTCTCATGGCTTGCTGGCCATCTTTGGTTGTCCTTGACTTGCAAAGGGTCGCTCTAGGGTCTAAGTGAGATGCCTTGCTTCCCGAGTCCCTCTGCGTGTTTCCATCTCTGCATTCTCACTTCCCCTTTTGTAAGAACCCCATTTCCACGGTCGCTTCATGCTAGAACCTTCCTTAAATACTACATTCTAGCTGCAGCAGCTCTGCAGACACCTTGTTTTCAAATAAAGCCAAATTAGGAGGTATTATATTACGAACCCAGCATATCATTTCTGGGAGGCACAAATCACCCATTACTCTTGGGTCATCTATTTTTCTTTTTTACTTAATTTCAAGCCACTAAGTTATATCTGAAGAAGTTGCATGCAAATGACATGCTCACAGTTTAGAGCTGGTAGGGAATAATTTTAAAAGGCAGTAAATAGCAGGAGCCTTATTTACAAGCTGCCCTCTCTGAAGCCCTCTCCCCCCAACTTTGTTCTGGTAAGAATTAATTAGTTCTTCCTCTCCCCTTCTTCTGAAAGTTTAACTCCCCCCCCCCCATTACATTTATTCTGTCTTGTGGGCTGGGAAGGCGGCTCAGTGGTAGAGCGCTTGCCTTGCATGCATAAGGCCCTGGGTTCGATTCCTCAGCACCACATAAGCAAAAAAGAAAAAAGCTGAAGTGGTGCTGTGGCTCAAGTGGTAGAGCGCTAGCCTTGAGCTGAAGAGCTGAGGGACAGTGTCCAGGCCCAGAGTTCAGGCCCCACAACCAGACCAAAAAAAAAACCCATTTATTCTGTCTTGTATAATGGTTTCCATGGCAGATTAGCACACAAAATGGAGAGCTTAGTAGGAGAGAAACATTTCTCTTGGCATTTTTGTTGTTTCTTTCCTCATAACTCCCTACCTTTCCTCCTATCAACCTTAAGCATTTCAATTTCTAGAATCTTCTTATACAAAGTAGATGGTCAATAAGCACATCTGGAAATACAATGGTTCATAAAGTGAAGGGAGTTATTCTGATCGGTTACCTTGTTGTGAGCCACTGAAGTTCCCCTGCTGCTGTGGGTTTCTGGGGTGCACAAGAGCACATGGCTTCTCCCCATCATGTTCCTCCTTATCTTCCCCATAGTCCTCAGAGTTGGTCTGAGAGCTTGCGCGGCCGGGCGGAGTCTGGCTGACATCTGGGGTGGAGAGATGTGCTGCCCACAGAACGTGGCCTTGTTCAGTCAGGATGAGTCATGTCTCTAAGCCTTGGCCCGAGGGGGTGGGTGGATGTTCCAAGCATTGTGGCCCAATCTCCATCAACCATAAACTGCTCTTTCTGGAAGTGACAGGCCCGGCCTTCCCACCTGCTTTGAGGGAGCCTCTATCATCCTGGGCACCATGGAGACTTTTAACTTACCTAGTGAGGGTCCTTGCTTGCTCTCAGATATCTTCAGAGCAGCTGTGGGTTCAGGTGGGGACCTGTGTCTTTTGCCAGGATGGTTGTTTATTTGGCCTTTGTTGAAGAATCCTCGTTGTTGCTTTGGAAGAGGCTATGACTTTCGAGTTCACTTTTATTTATTTATTTATTTATTTATTTTTATTTTTTTTTTTCGAGTTCACTTTTAATATTTTGTTTTCTATCATATTCAATCTGTTGTAGCAAATGTCTATTGCTGCATTTGGGAAGAAGGGTTAAGCAAAATAATGATTAGGATTTTCCTCCCTTACTTCTTCTCTATTTTTATATCAGGAGTCAGCTAGATTTAGCACATGAGTCTCTAAAATCCTATCAACCCAAAGTTGTATTGTTTCTTGGGGAACAAGAATAGAATAGGCAGTTTTGATCAACATAATTAGGGCACAGGCATTACCTATGCCTTTCCAACCTTCTAATGAGATAGTTTGTCTGGAGAGCTTGTCATTTTAGATAATAAGCAGCCCTCCCCCCCCCTCCCCCCGTGTCTGAGGGCAGTCTATAACCTAAGGTGGTACAGGTAGTGCAGGCTGCTGGGTTCTTATTTCATTTTCAGTAAATTGGGTGGAAGGGGCATGGTTGTCCTGAAAGGTGGCTAAAAGATTTCTTGGGGCATTGTGAGAAAGCTTCGAGAAAAATCAACTTCAGGATATGGCCAGATAAATAGTAATCTGTATTTTTGAAACCCCTTTGATGCTGGACACTTTACAATGATCCCACATAATCTTCATCATGAGATTTTATATCACCTATTTACACAAGAGAACTGAAGCAATGGGGAGGCCCGGCTCTTTGCCCAGCTTCTTGCAGCTGGTGAGTTGTGGAGCTGAGGCTGGTGATGACCCACTAGATTTCCCCCTTTCCCTCCCCAGCGCTCCCAGCCTCTCCGCCGCTTTGCTCTCCTCTGCCTAACTCCAGAGGGCAGGAAATTGCTCTCCCGGTAGATGCTCAACAGGGACACTATCTCATGTGGATGATGGTTGCCAGCCTGCCATGTGGTGTGGCACAGACCCACCCCCGAACACACTGCCACACTTGGAACTGCTTCACGCGGTGGCATAAAGGAAATATTCCGTCTCCTTATAACAAATGACCTGTTGTTAGTTTGAAAGAGCAGCTTACAAACCAGTGATTCAGTAGCGAAAAGCAGAATTATTTATTTTTGAGAAGGCTTACCACCCACCTGCAGTTCCCTTCCGCCGAACCCCTCCCTTAGACTCAGACTTTAAGACGGCGACTCGGAGGGGGTAAAACATAAGGCCCTTGTTAATTGCAAATTAATAGTGCCAGGAAAATATGCGGATAGCACCTGAAGTTTGTGGCTGACGGCGTCATGTGCTCCTTCTGATTTCCTTTCCCACAATGAATTGTGCAATGAGCAAGGCAAAAGAGTCGCAGGTTCTTGTCCAGCTCTTCTTGCAAGCACAGGAGGCCCAGGCCCTGGGCCTTGTCTTACAGGTTTGGTGGAGTTTGCTTTTACTTATTGTTATTATTATTATTTTTGTGCAGGTCCTAGCCCTTGAACTCAAGGCATTAGCACTATTCCTGAGCTGTTTCTGGTTCTAAGATAGCACTCTACCATATAAGCCACAGCTCCATTTCTGGCTTTTTTGGTAGAGATAAGAGTCTCACAGACTTTCTTACCCAGGCTAGCTTTGAACCATGATTCTTAGCCTCCTGAGTAGCTAGGATGGTGCCTGGTTTTACTTTGGTGGTTTTAGGCTTTGGTGGTTTACGGGACATAGGCGAGTCTCTCTGGACAGGCATGCTGTGTATTAGAGATAGCACTGGTGTAGCAAGGAAACAGTTGATGCATTCATTTCCTCATCCACATCTGATCAGTTGTGAAGCCATGTTGCAGCAGGCTCCTGGGGAACATTTGTGCTCTGGTTGGCATGTAGATTACATTAATCAAATGAGCACTTTTCTTTCCATAGCACATTTTGGTACAGTTTTTAATGGTGGTATGCCAGTAGCCAAAGTCAGCTTATTAAATACAAAATCCAAAATTAGTAGGAGAGAATTATCGTTATACCAAACTGAATGACCCAAGGAGTTAAAAGGAAAACACATTCCTGACTCCTCAGAATGGATGAGAAGAATGCTTTCAGATTCCTTCTAACAACAACTTCTATATTGGCAGCTTCTACATTAGCAGCTTCTTGGAAAATATACCATCATCCAGGATTTTGACTGGAATATAAATGCTCAGGATGAATGAGAGTAAACCAGTGACAGACCCAAGGGTTTCTTTACAGCTTACAAAATTCTTTGCCACTTTGAGTATACTATTTTTGTTCATTTTATTAATAAAAAGGAGTACAAGCGATCTTCTTGCACCATACAGGATGCACAGTCCTGGCCACTGTGGATGGAAACCCTACAGGTCTACAACCAGAGCTTTTCCCTTGGCTATGACTGTCTTCCTCTGGAGAGAAGCCAGGTTAGACTCACATCAGTCTGACTATTGAAACTGAGATCTGGGGAAGTAATTGAAATACAGATGGTTATTCTGACATTTTTTTTTAACATTAAAGCAGCAACAAGACAGTATAGTAGAAACTATACTTTGCATTTGGATCTTTTCCTGGGCTAGTAATACGTCATGTGCTTCTCTTCAAGGTAATGGCCAGCTCTAACTTGTCAACCAGCATGGTGAGGGCAAATACCCAGTTGTTCCCAGTGTGTTGTGCTACTGGGTGGAACCTTTGGTGAGTTGGATTGATTGCATGTCTTGCTGATGATATTTTCTTCTTGTGATAGATTTATCAGGACACAACTCCATCTTGATGGAGGGGCATCTGTGCTTTCTTATAGAAGCCATTTTGTTATCTAGGAGAGCGGGGGCCCCTGCTCAGATACCCCACGTGTGTGGGTACACACACAGGGAACTGTGAAGTTGGACCAAGGCTAGCCTGCAAGCCCACAGAAAAGCTGTGTCTTACGAGGCAAGCAAAGTCCTCAGGTGACTGGTGGCTGCGTCCCGCGCGGTGGAAGCCATCGACAGCAGGCTGAGAATCTGAAATCCGAGAAGATGTGGCATCCGCCTCCTGGCGCAGGGTGAGCAGATGCATGTCCACCTCTCACCACGCTAAAAACAGAAACAGCAGCGATCACTCATGGGCGTTCCTGCTTGGTGGCTGCCCTGTAACTCAGAATGCGCCCCGTTCTGAGCACTAGTGGGAGCGCCGACTTACATTCTGGGCTTCCCTCCAGCTGGGTGCCTCTGGAGTGCCCTTTTCCACGCGCCATCCCTGCAAGCTTCCTTTCCAAGGTGCCTCTCATTTTGTTGTGTGGGTGCTCTGGAACTTTTCTCCTCCCACCTCCCCAGAGTTGTTAATGGTGAGATCTCATCCCTGGACCACGTTCTCCAGGTGGCACTGTGTGGGAAGATGGCCTTTTAGGCCACTTTGCTTCCCACCATCTGAGCTGTGCCTCGATGGAGCTCCTGCAGACCCCTGCTGGGCCGGGTCACGGGGAGCGTGTGCCACTCCACAGCCAGGCTTAGATTTCACACACCCAAGGCCAGTCACAAAGACACTGCTGAAGGAGGCCAGTTCTGTGCACTGCACTCTTCCGGAGGGCAGTGGGAGGGATCTGCAGTCGTCCTACCATTCCTGGTGGTGGGTTTTCCCGATGTTCTTTGGTTCTTGAACACAATGTCTAAAATGAAGGTAGGACCATGTAGAGCAGAGGATCCTAAGGAATGGCTTAATAAGTAAAAGCAAAGTAAAAGCACACCTTCTGTTCAGGCGGGAGGGGGCTAACGGCATGGAAGCTGTCGGGGGTTGGGGTGTTACCCAGCAGGGCAAGGTTGCTAAGCGATAGAAAGCTAAGGTCCTCCCCTTGTGGCCTTTCTCTTGTGTCTCATCACACATGGTTCCACAACCGTTCAGTGGCCGCCCAGATATGGGAAGCCATGTGCCTGTGTGGATTTGATACTCTTTCAACTTCTTGGCTGAGATTCCCCAGGGCAAGGTCACACAGAGGTCATTAAGGCCTGGAGGCCCAGATCTAACTTTGGTATAGGATGTTTCCTCAGGAAAGGAAGATATGGGGCCGGTCTGGAACTAGGGACCATGTGGGGTTTCAGAACAGAATTTTATAGCCCAGGACACTTCCTGTTCCTACTTGCCTAGGTCAACAAAAAAACCCAGGTCAACAAAAAAACCCAGCGAACGGTGGTGGGATTCTCAGGCAGAGTGAAGATGATGAAATGAGCAGACCTTGGTGACTTGCCGTGTCTCTGACGGTCCATCAGCATCGAGGCAGGAAGTTCGTACCAGGCTGAGGGGCAGCTGCAGCCTCTGAGCTATGAATCACATGGCTTGGGTGATCCAGGCAGCAGACAGGGTCCCCGTGTCTGGGTCGATTCTTACTATCCTGCTTCTTGGTGCAAGCATCTGGACCCGTCACTGTCAGAGGAAAGAGGTGTTGTTATTCACATCCAGGTTTTCAAATAGAGCAAGAGTTGTTACCAGGGACCACAGGGCAATGTTTAGGGAGGAATATGTACGGTGTTGCCGAGCGTTGCCCCTCCGAAGCCAGCTTGACCAGCAATGTGCTTCCCCCATCCGTGTGAAGCCACCGAGTAAAAGGACTTGAGGACCGAAGCAGAGAGGTTCAGGTAGGAATGACTAGCAAGCCCTTTCTGGAGGAGATGGGATTGGTGCATGAACTGAACGATGGAGAGAGCTTGGGTCAAGCGAGGGAGAAGGTGCCGTGTTGCTGAGCTGGTGCTCCACTGAGCAGACGTCGAGTGGCCTAGGGCTAACGGGATGCCCTTTAGTCCAGGTTAGGCAGGGCTCCTCAGGGAGCAGGAAAGAGACTCTCCCCGGGAAACGATCTCTGAAGGGTGTGCTCTGTGGAGGCAGTCTTGTTTTTGTCTTATGGAGAGTTCCCTATTTAGCTCAATAACACGCCTGGACTCCAGCTTCTTCTCACCCTGCTCCCCAAAGATTTTGTTCATCATTTCCACTGTGGGGGAAAGAGGTGCAGCCCACCCCCTCCAGAGCTGCTCCCCTTCTCTGGAGGCTCATGTGTTCCAGGATGAGCTTGTCAGGAAGCTTCTCCTGTTTTCCAAAGGCCTTGTGGGAGGACAGTGGGAGGTCTTCAGTGTCACCCAGGACAGAACCATGCTGCTGCTCACACCTCCCCCCAGGATTAGGGTGGGGGTCAGGGGTCAGGGCTCAGGGAGCTTTTGGCCTTCCCAGAGGAGAGCTTTGCAGCACACAAAGGATTCTCTCTGCGAAAGTGTTTTCCACAGATTCATGCATTGAACTGACTTTGAGTGTGTCCTTGCAGTGACTCTGGGTCATTTCAGAGAGTGTTTCAGAGCACTGAGGTGACTTGGGATAAACTTCGGGGAGCCGATGATGACAGGAAAGACCTTGGTGAGAGTGCTCGGGTGGGCTGTGTGCAGAGGAGGTATTGGGGGGAATCCAGTTGGATATGTGAAGTATTTCTCTAGGATTCTAGTGAGTATCCTGTTTTTTTTTAAAAGAAGGCACATTTCTTTGTTACAGGAGAGACCTTAGCCTCTCCTATAACAGATATGTCCACATGCCCATCATTATAGAAGTAGACCTGTGCAAAATGATTTCACGCATATGGATTCCTTTTTACTGTTGTCATATTTCAGTACTTCCAACAGCCTTTCCTTTTAGGTTAAGATCCTTCCTTAGCCTCCTTACATCCTTTTTAAGCAGAGCACAAGAAGGAATCATAATTAACAATTTGTTCAAGAGGCAGAACCTGTGCTCCTTGCTTCTGATTCTTCCTTCTTGCCCATCATGACGTCCGCTTCCCCCAAGTCCTCCCCATTGAGTCTGATCTCCATAGAGATGAAAGTGTGGCCGTTGTGCCAAGGCTGCTGAGCAATGGAGGTGGGAAGCGGGAGTCCTTGTGACAACCATTAACAGTGACAGTGACCGTCCTGTCTGCTCAAAGCAGTGGGGTGTTTGAGCCCCACACCCCTCCCTGCATAATGGATTCTTTGCTTGTTCCTGTTGGCAGATTTGAAGACGGCAGATTAGGAGATGAACCCATCTATCTTAAGGGCCCACACTGAGTGGTAGCAACCGTATTTGTCTCCAGGGGAACTGTTCTAGTTGTACTCATTGCCTGCTCTGGTTTCTGGCTCCAGATGCTGGGGCAAGTCTGAGTGCGACAGCATGAGCCACAGTCAGAGACGGGCCTGCCTGAAAGAGGCCCCCTCCCCCCGCCTGGAGTGTGGTAAGGTTAAGACTAAAGAGGAAATTGGCTGATGTCTCCCAGCCAGCCTAGTCCTGAGATCTGAGGGCCCCATTTGGTCTCTGCCTTGCTGGTGCCTGTGGCAGAGCTGTGTTCAGCACTCTGTCTTTCCCAACCCATTGGAAGACCCAGCTAGCACACCTAAGGAAGCACCTGGAGCCCCCATAACTGTCCCAGTGGACTGGCCAGAGATGAGCACTCAGCCAAGATAAGGCATTACCTCCCAGCTCACGCCTGGGGTGCTGTCTGCACCAGGGACATTGTCAGGACTGTCTGTACCTCAGAATATGCTGGAGAGCCCCCAATCCAATGAGGAATAAATATACCACCTGGCTGTATTCAGCTGTGGATAAGGTTGGCAGCCCATTGCCTGGGTCAGGCTGTCTTTCTCTAGTAGTTATGTAAAATTCAATCATCCCTAAGTGCTCTCTCTTCACCGACTGTAAACTCAGCCAACAGAGTGATAATTCCTGGCCATGCAGAAGTTCAGTTGTGTCCTTGGCATCTGTCTTTCTATACTCAAATTAAACTGCAAGTTTTTTATTTGTCCCCTAACTGTAGGGAGGAAAGAAAAAGGTGCCCTGGGATTAAAGAAAAATCTTACTAGCAAATTAAGAGATAAGGGTCTCCCCTGTTCACTCAGTGCAGAGGTCACGGTGAAGGGCCTTTTCTTGGGCCAGGGGAATAATGTGATTTGGCATACAGGCATGGTTTCTTCTGTTTAATGTAAATTTCTAATTAAAGATCTGAAATGAAAATGGAAAGGGGCACTTATTTGTAAATAACAGTGTTGCTCTCCTTTAGAGATAGATGCATACGACATTGATTACATTTTTTAGGAGAATTTGTAAAGATGCCCAAGGAATAAAAGTTGTGCTCATGATAGCAGAGCGAATGATGAGGCGATTTTTAAATAATATTTTCAGCTTATTAATGGTTGCTTAGATTACAGTGCTATCTCTTCAGGGCCTCTGTTTGGGTTTAACAACAGAGACTGGTGAATTAATACAGTCATTATATAGCTAAAAGCTGTGTCACTTACCAATTTATTATTCCTCAAATCCAAATCCTTACCACTCCCCATCTCCCTAAGGTTATGAACTAGATAGGGAAGCTTCAATGTTCTGCAAAATAATCTCTCGTGGTGCTCCTTCCTCTGTGTAAAGAGGAACAGCCATCATATCGCATTAATTTTCACATTAATGAGTCCTGAATTGAGGAACTGGTGTGTCCTCCTACCTTTTTTCTTTCACCCTACTATCCTATAGAGGAGGTGGAGAAGGAGCTCTGATTGCTTGCCCTTCTCCAAATCAAAAGTCATGATGACCCAGCTTCATTTTCCAAAAGAATACTGAGCTAAGTGGTAATTGTCAGACGGTGACTATTCAAAAGTGGGTGTGAGCTTACTAACTTGGTTTCTGCTGGAATTGTTGCTCTACAGGGCAGGGCCATGTGCTTCAGAGCCTTCCTTGTACAGCATGAGCTCTGTGTGATCAGAGAGGAAAAGGCAGAAGATGTGAGGTACAAGCCTGTCACCTCAGCTACTCAGGAGGCCGATGTCGAAGAAGTGTGAGTTTGAAGCCAGTAGGAGCAAAGTTAGTGAGACCCTATCCTGGAAACAAAATACAAAGGCCTGTTGGTGAGGACCACATAGTAGAGCTTTTGCCTAGCAACCATGAGAAACTCTGGTTTCAGTACTATGTGTGTAGGGGGCAGTGGGCAGGAAAGATACTAAATGCCAATTGCTTATAGATTAGCACATTTTAAACGAAGTGAAGCTTCCCATAGCATGGCACCAATTTTGCCTTAATTCTGACATTTGGCTTCCCATGAGTTTGCTTAAACAGCATTTTATCTAAGCAATGCCTGGAGGTCAGAATCGGTCCTGGTTTTTATCTTTAGAGCTCAGAGCAGGAGTGGGGTGGGTGTAGGGATGGGTGGGATTCTCCATTTGCAGGTGTGCTGCCCTTCCATCTGTGGGAGATGCTGAGCTCCGTCCTTCCTGTTCTTCTCCGTTTCCTGCTGGATGACAGTGCCCACCTTCATTCTTACCTGTTGCCCACAGGCCTTGTAGAGAAACAGGGATGCGTGGGTGCACAGAATCGAGTCCTGTGCCAGCTTCAGGCCAGGCATTGTTCCCCTAGAATTTTGGAGCTTCCAGAGAAACCCAGGGAGTATTTCAGGCTCTCTCTGTGTGCCGTCACATCACTCCTCCAATCCAGGAAGAGAGGCAGCCCGGAGGCTGCACAGGCAGCTCGCTCAGCGGGCGTGTGCCGGGAGGACAGAATCTTAACACCTTTCTGAAGCCAGCGGGTGGTTATCTGAGCTGTGAACACATGATGCTCAGATGTCTCATTGCTCAGGACTTCCTGTTCCAGGACGCCACCTACATTCCAGCATCTGACTTCCCTGCAGGCTTTATTTTCTTCTGATTGAATTAATCATCTCTATGCTCCAGGACGGGGCCTTTCCACATTGCTGTGCAGAGAGCATTTGTTTCTTATTCAAACAAACCACGATTTCCTGCAATACTTTCATGGTAAAGCTTTTAATTCCAAGCATGGTTCTTTATATCCATTGCTTTTCTAGAAAGACAATGGCTTGAAGACACTCTCCAAAATGCCTGTTCTGTGGGAGGATATGCGGTGGTGGGCAGTGACAATGCCCCTGTTATAATGGATATCACTTGTAATGACTTCCATGCGTCTGATCAGAAACACTTTCAAATGTGTTCCTATGGCAAAGGATTCCCGTTAAGAGGAAACAAGATCTAGTTCAGCCACCCCTGAGGGCACCGATGTGTGGTTCCACTGGCTACTTCTCCATATGTTTTGACCACTTCTCTGAGCTAACTGGCCCGTGTTATAAGAAATGAGATTCCCCTTGGGTTTCCCAATGCCGTGGTCTCTCATTTTCAGAGCAGATGGGTAGGAAGTGCTGTGAGACCATGATTTGGTGAAGAGAGCATGCTGCCATGAGCTTCTGATTTAAACCCCAACTCTTGTCTTGAGAGGAGAGCTCCACAGTCATCTTCTGTGTTTTTGTGGTAAGAAGTCTCCCTTTCTGTTCTGATTGATGCTCTTACTGTTATTTATATGCAGAATGGAAATCTACCCAAAGAAAGCACAGCAGGTGGAGTGTAGATACGGGTTAAGTTCATCTTAAAGTGGAGTGGTTTCTATAAGAACTGGCCTGGAATGTGCTTTATGAAATTACTTACGTTCCAACAGTGGCCGTGCTTATTTTAGTAGAGGTAGAAATCAGGACATTATGCTGATTAGACAATAACTTCTTTCCTGAGATTTCAATTCTGGGCACTTAGAGGAATTGGCAAGAATGGACACAGGCTTTTCTTCTTCAGTAAAATCAAATCAAAGTGATATTGTTTTCTCTTTCTTCCTCTCATTGAGAAAAGAAAAGAGGGGAACACAATAGATGGTTTTATGCATATGGAACCAAAACCAAGATTTTAGGCTTCAGGCCCAAACTTCTGGGATTTCATATGTCATATCTGGCCATTATCCCAAGAGATAGAGGTGTGAGAAAGGGAGAGGTAGGAGGAAGAGGGAGAGAGAGGGAAGCAGAGAGGAAGAGGAGAAGGAGAAGGAGAAGATTTATTAGTCTATGGGAAGAAAGTAAGTACTTTAGTAAATCTTCATCCATCTTCAGGGTACATGAGCTTTAAGATTAAATGGATGAAGAACCAGAGTCAGGAGAGGAGGTGTACAAATATATATCAAATATATGTATATATATATCATTCTCAGTATTGAACAATAATATAAACAGTTCTGGTCCAGATATGACCTCGCTGGCCATCATGAGAGGTTTGGAGAATCACTTCAAGGAAGTGATCTGATTCGGATAAGCCAGTCATTGCTGATGGAAGAGGTTTTCCTGTTCCTTTCTCTGAGGGAAGTGCCCTCCCTCCTCTTTATGAACATGTTATGTTATCTTTCCTGTTCTTCCCTCCTCTTCTTCCTTCTCTTTCTTCTGCTTCTTCTTCCCCTTCTCCCTCCTTATTTTATACTCCTTCATTGTTCTGTCTCTCCTCTTCCTCCTCCCCATTTTCTCCTTTTCTTCCTTCTCTTCCTCCTCTTCTTCCTTTTTTCCTTTTCCTCCCTTCCTTCCTATCTTCCTTTACTTTTTCCTCCTCTCTTTCTTCTCCTCTTCTCCTTTTCTTTCTCCTCTCTAACTTTTCTTTCTCCTTCTTTTCCTCTTCCTCTCCTTTGCTTCCTTTCCCACCTCCTTTTCTTCTCTTCCTCCTCCTCACCTTCTTGTTACCTTCCTCCTCTCCCTCTTTCTCTTTCCTCAATCATGTATCAGCTACTTTGAGAAGCTCTGGGTGTTTTCAATAGAAGCTCTATAAATCCATGGCCTTGATGCATCTGTGACATGGCTTTTATTCTTTACTCATTCCTTAATTTGGAAAAAAATTCTATAAAGTTCAGTTTCTTCACCTACGAAAGGATATGTGAAGCCTGCCTGCTCAGGCTGTGACCGCCGGTGATCGAGCACACAGGCCCTGGGAGTGAGGGGATGGTGGTGGCCGGTGATCGAGCACACAGGCCCTGGGAGTGAGGGGATGGTGGTGGCCGGTGATCGAGCACACAGGCCCTGGGAGTGAGGGTGGTGGTGGTGGCTGTTCCTGTCTGCTCATTCACCTTACATCCGTGTCCCTCCCACGCAGTCCCCATGTCCGTTCACTCCAGTGACATCTGAGAGGCTTCTTGGTATGGAGCATGCTGACGCTCATTTCATGCCAGCTCTCCATCTCCATCTCCCTCCATCTTTACACTTGTCTAGATTTTATAAATTAGAGCGAAGCTAGCATAGGATAAAGCTTCCCATTTCTAATAGGTGTTAAGTACAGAACAGGTTCGTGGAACTGTAACGACCACCCTCTCGTTCTGGCTTTTAGGGACAACTGGGCTCTTTCGGTTTCTATCATGACTAATTACTCTCCCAAAAACATCCCAGATGTTAACCTGGTAAAATGCTTTCTCCTTATAGTAAAGGTGCCCCAGCGTTGGGAGTGGGACCTACAGAGGGGAAGCAAAAGAGGGGCTTGCTTGTGGCTTTGGGCCAAGGGAGGTTGGTCCTCTCTGCTGGCTCCTCAGCCGACTGCTAAATGCCCTGAGCACCCTGGTGTCTGGGGACCCTGAGGAGAGGGTTGTCTCGTCAGTGCTTGGTCTTAGGAGCCTCCTTGCCCAGGTGCTTACCAGTATCTGTTGCATGGGCATCTTGGCGTTGATCAGAGTGCTGTTCCCAAGGATTCATTACAGGAAGTAGATAGTCTCCAAGGCCTGTGGCGGTCCGTAGGCTCAATGGCCATTAATTCTTTCTCCATCTCTTTTATTTTAAAAAATAGATGCTATTGAAGCTTTGGAATCCCTGACCAAGAAGGAGAATGAGCTAGATTCTATTCCCAGCCGGCCTGCCATTGTCTTGCTGCTTGGCAATTCATTGACCTTTCTTCCCTCCTTTTCCCCAAGGAATATGCCTGCTGTGTGCGGCCCCATGGAGGCGTTGGGAGGGTTTTAGGAGAGAATACAACTATCTCGGGCTATAATATGATGCTGCCAACTTCTTTGAGGCCCTGGGGTGAAAGATGCTGTGTGAAAAGCATTGTTATTACATTTTGTTAAAAATATGGATCAAAGGCTGGCTATACAGTAAGTGCGAAATGTTAATTATTGTTATAATATCATAACAAAGCAGATGCCAGGATGCTTGATCCCATGAGAAACCCTATTATAATAAACCAGTGTGAAATGCATGGAACACAAAGATATTTGGCAAGGAGGCATATTTGGATTTGAAATCTTAATAAACAATTGAGTAGACTAAAGAAATAACTTACTGCTATGAAAAATATAAGTGTCTTGACGACTCTTTTACATAAAAATAAGAAGCTGCTTTTTCTCCCCCCATAGAAAAGAGGCAAGAATATTGTTTTTGCTCCCTCCACTCCCAAGAAAAGAAGATACATTTGTGATATTCTTGGATATAGGAGAGAAAACAAGTAATAACAGTCTTCCTTACAATGACCTCTAAAACAGCTCCCTTTATGGAAGAGATGAATTGGTGCAGTGCTTTTATACTAGAGCCATGAGTAACTCTGATGCCTTTGAACTCTAAATGTGTTTGCTTTGTTCTGCCATTTCTCTTTCCTTCCTGAGTGTGTTTTCTCATTGATGACATGATAGAGAAGACTTCTGGACACAGTACCAAAGCCACTGGCTTCTCTGGGCTCATGCCTTTCACGTGTCTGCAGGTCTAGGGAGTGGAAACGGTATATCTTGTAACCTAGGAGACAGAGGACAGGTAGAGGAAGATGCATGGAGCAGGAGAGCTCAACTTACCCCACCACAACCAAAATAAATAAAATAATATAAAATAAAAACCAAGATCATGAAAGAAGAATTCCTGTGTCCTCATGCTAGTGACCACTGGAAAGCTGTATAGATTCATAGCACATGTTATTTCCCTGGGGAATAGAAAAGCATCTATTTGCATTGAGATGTGTTTCACCTCTGGGGAAGAGAGGAAAAGGGGAAGAGGACTGAGCATCTTGGAGCAAATTTCTAGTAGCTTGTACATCCTTGACTGATAGGATTATGGCTAGATTATAATTATAGCATCCTGGTTCCCTTCCCGTCTCTCCTGACTGGCCACTCTTAGACACTCTTTTCCATTTTTCTCTTTAAAATGTATGTTTAAAGTCAGGTGCTGGTGGTTCATGACTATAATTCTAGTTACTTAGGAGGCTGCGATCTGAGAATCATAGTTCAAAGCCAGCCCAGGCAGGAAAGTCTGGGAGACTCTTTGTGTGTTTGTGTGTGTGTGTTTATTGTGAAAATACCGTACAGAGGGGTTACAACTATATGGGCAAGATAATGAGTACATTTCTTATCAAGCATTGTTACCTCCTCCTTTGTTTCCCCTTCCCATTCCATCTCATCTCCTTCCCTCTTCCCCCCTTTGGTCAAAGTTGTAAAGTTTGTTTTTTGACATAATGACTTGTACATCTCATTGTTGCAATGGGTCCCCTATGTGAATGATTTGTTTTTGCACTTTCCCTCCACAAATTATACCCACATCAAATACAGTGAGAGCAGGGGTTATACTGTTGGGGAGAGTCAGTGAGACTCTTATCTCCAATAAATCACTCAAAAGTTGGAAGTGAATCCCTGGCTCATGAGGAAGAGCCCTAGCCTTGAGCACTAAAGCTCAGAGTCAGTGCCCAGAGTTCAAACCCCAGCACTAGCATGAGTGCCCATACGCTTACACACACACACACACACACACACACACACACACACACACAGGCACACACATCCACTTTAGAAACTCATCCAGTCTTATCACAGGCATTCTGGTATGAAGCGAAGAAGGGGAGAAGTCAGGCGTAGTACAAAGAAACATCTTTAGGACTTTGGTTGGAGTGGAAAAACTTTAGAGTTTGGCAATGAAGACAATTGTTCAGGATGACGTGCAATGGGGCCTGTGGAAAACCTCTGCCTCTGCGCCTGTGGAAGGGACCTTGGAGACCCTGGTCTCTGGAAGGTGCAGCCATCCCCAAGGTGAACCTGGCTCAGGCTGGGGCTGAGTAGGCATGAGGAGGGTGGGCACTGGGGCTGGGGCTCTCTGTAGGTGTGGGGAGGGTGGGCACTGGGGCTGGGGCTCTCTCTCTGTAGGTGTGTGGAGGGTGGACACTGGGGCTCTCTCTGTAAGTGTGAGAAGGGTGGATATTGGGGCTCTCTCTGTGGGTGTGGGGAGGGTGGGCACTGGGGCTGGAGCTCTCTGTAGGTGTGGGGAGGGTGGGCACTGGGGCTCTCTCTGTAGGTGTGGGGAGGGTGGGCACTGGGGCTCTCTCTATAGGTGTGGGGAGGGTGGGTATTGAGGCTCTTTCTGTAGGTGTGGGGAGGGTGGGCACTGGGGCTCTCTCTGTAGGTGTGGGGAGGGTGGGTATTGGGGCTCTTTCTGTAAGTGTGGGGAGGGTGGGTATTGGGGCTCTCTCTATAGGTGTGGGGAGGGTGGGTATTGGGGCTCTTTCTGTAAGTGTGGGGAGGGTGGGTATTGGGGCTCTTTCTGTAGGTGTGGGGAGGGTGGGTATTGGGGCTCTTTCTGTAAGTGTGGGGAGGGTGGACCCTGGGGCTCTCTGTAAGTGTGGGGGAGTGGGCACTGGGGCTAGGGCTCTCTGTAGGTGTGTGGAGGGTGGACATCCCGTCCCCAGTGACATGCAGGTCACTTTCCAGCCACTGTGAAGCCAAAGGGATTTCATAACACTCTGGGGACAACTTCAGCACTGTTGTCAGCATCGGAGGAACAGAGAGAGCACGGCATGAGCACAGGAGAAGCCGAGGGAAGCTGGGGTGGGAAGCTGCCCTTGGCTGAGCCCTTCCCTCCCAGCTCCACGGCCCCTCTCCCCTGCAGGGCTGTGAATCCCCAAAAGAGAGCCCTGGACTTGCTGAGCAGTGAAAGGCATGGCAATATGGTTGCTGGTGAAGGGACCAGGCAGAAGGGAGGCAAAGTGAGAGAAATAAATCTCCATTGCATCCTGGGCCTAGAGGAGGAGAAGGAAGAGGAGGAGGAGGGGGGGAGGGGGAGGAGGAGGAGGAGGAGGAGGAGGAGGAGGAGGAGGAGGAGGAGGAGGAGGAGGAGGAGGAGGACGAGGCGGTGGCTCAGCCCTGGGAGGTGGCACATAGAGAGGATGCTAAGATAGCAAGGTGAGCAGCCAGGAGGGGGTTGGAAGTCAGGGGAGCCGTCTGAGAGGGGCTGACCCTCTGAGGGAGGAGCTGAGCTCCTGGGTGGCCCGCAGGAGAGGAAGTCATTGAGCGCAGGCCATGGTGGTAAGAAAGTGCTGCTGGGTTCAGGGAGGGCTGGAAGCTTGGCTTAATGCCCAGGCCCACGTGAGTCTTGTGAGCTGCATGTGGCCAGGATGAAAGTGAGGCTCCAGTCAGGCCACAGCATCATCAGTTGGGGTTCAGTTGTATTCGCCCAAATTTGCATGTTAATGTCCTCACCCCCAGGACCTTGGAGAAAGATCTCAACTGGGACAAGCTTGTGGAGAGTGGGTGACCAGTGTTCTCCTAAGGGGAGATTTAGGTGGAGGTGGGTGTTCACAGGGAAAACCACGGGAGGAGCCGGGGCTCTGAGCAAGTATACGGAGCTGCTCCCAACCCAGGAAGGGGGAAGGGAAGGAAAATGACTCTGCCAGGACGGGGCAGAAACAGAAGACTTCAGATGCAGGCCAGAGATGAGGTGAGACAAGAATGGGTTCCTGGCCCACTCTGTCCACCAGACATGGTGCCCTGGTAGCAGTAGCCATTTCGGTTGTAAGGTACAGCCAGTTGGGTTGTCAGTACAGTCAGCTGGGTTCTAAGATACAGCCAGGTGGGCTGTAAGATCAGCTTTCTTTGAGTAGCATCTCACAGGGAAGCCTCTGACTGGGGAGCAGCCACAGTTACGAACACAAAAGGGAACAGAAGCCTCTGGTATCTGTGGCAGCAAGCACACACCAGCGTGGCTCAATTCTGGGTGAGATCTCTCTGTTTGCTGTCCATATTTTTCTCATGAGAAAAATGCCACATGTTGCAGATCAGATTGCTTTCGCCAATTAACAAAGTCCTTTTAGAGGATGGAAAGAGCAGCCTGGAGGATTCGCCAACGGTGATGTCTCCTCTGTCAGTGAATGGCTGACCATCCTCTCACCACGCCAGGAACCACCTGGAATCCAGTTTGTGGTATCAATGTTCAGTTGCTGATGAGGTTCTGGTGAGGTGGAATCCCCAGGAACAGGGGCCCAGGGGTGACGGTGCGAGCTGATTTGGGAGCCAAGTCTACCACGCTCGGAACTCAGCATGGCAGGAAGATGCTGTGTATCTTGAGGCTCGGAGGGGCGTTGGCTGCCGGGAAAGCAGCCCAGGGGTGTAACAATCATGGAGTTCCAATGGATATGCATGCTTCCTTAGCAACCCCACTGCTCTGATAAGAGGCATTCGTGCATTCAAACAAGCAGTAAAGACAGGGTCAGCAGGGAGGGGGAGGAGGAGAGCAGGTCTTTGATTCCTGAGGCTCACTGCTTCTGAGGAGGTCATGGAGAAGAGAGAGACAAGTTTCTTCAACCTGGGTTGCAAGTTAGCTGGTATTTGTGATACTTCGCTAATAAACACCAAAGACTGGAGCCTTTACTGTAAAGGAGTACTGAATTATTGAGCTCAGAACACTTGTTATTATATGTGGTGGCTGTCTCAGCTCTTTGAGCAAAAATCTACCCTCTCTGGTGCTGTGGTGAGGGCCTTCCGATTTAAAATGTTCTGCGTGGGAGAATTAAAGCCTATTCTCCATCTTATTTAACCACCATCTTCCGCTGCATGCCCAGGGACTGTGGTTGTCCCAAAGGGGTTGCTATAGAGGATTCAGTAACGGCGACTGAGACAGGACTGTAGATCAGAGGCTGCGCAGTGCATCATTGCAGACAACCAGTGTGGGAGAAGCCAAAGCAACTGCTGCCAGTCCAACTGTCACATTCTTTCACAGGGATCCATTGGCTCTGGGTGTATGTATGAAGCTTCTACGGGCGCTGCAGGTGCCCTGGTGGGCAGAAGAGGTGGTGGGCAGGGCAGAGCTGGGAGCGTGAACAGATAGAGACGAGGCACTAGACAACACAAGAGCTAGCACCAAATCACAAGACCTTTTTGGCTGTCTTGCCAAAGTGGGCATTGGGTATCTTGGCTGGGGCCCTGCTGGCTACACACAGAGCATGCACAGGTAGGTGGGCCTGTGCCTGGGCTGCCTTGATTTCTGGAAGGTGTTCAGGAAATGGCATGCACACACGTGTGAGGGGCTGACACAGTGTCACCCCAGGGAGAAGGGATGCTCCCGGGGTGTCTCATTTTAACTGACGGAGTTCTGGCCCTTTGCGTTCTTATACAAATAGCTCTTTCTTCCACCTTGTGCCAGTAGCTGAAATTTCAGCTGTGCATGGAAATTATTCCTTCGAGTAATGGAAATTATTCCTTTGAGTAAATGTATCTTTAGGACAAGCGGAAGCTCCACTTCCAATGTTCTAGAAAGAAAGAGTAGTAAACATTCTTTTGCTTGCATTTCCTTTATACAGAAGTATATCACAGAGTGGTTGCCTGGGTATTCATGTAGAAAATAAAACTATTAAATAAGGATTTTGAATGCTCCTAAGAGACTCAGTGTCAGTGAAGGTGAGGACTGTGTTAAGGTGGATTTGGTTGGGTTCACTCTCTTTAAGCACCGAGTCGGGTCAGATGTGTTTTATTTCTCTGGAAAGCCCCAGGGAAACATTCTGAAGGATGTTCGCTGCTCACGGGATTCTAGCTGGGCTTCACAGGGAAGCTAAGCTCTCAGCACACATGCTTAGGTGGAAGAAATCAGTTCACTACAGAAACAGCCTGGCTCAGCCATGGCCCAGACCCCATCCTGGCCAGAAAGCTGGTGGCTGGCAGCTACGGGCCTACCAGCACGTCGCTCTTGGCCTTTAGAGACCTGCTGCTGGCTCATAGGTGTCAGGGCCAGCGGGAGAAAGGCTTGTCTACGAGGACAGCTCATGGTCAGACATCAGGCCAAAGGCCACACCTGGTCACTCCAGGGCAGGGGACAGGGATGACTAAGCTGGGTTGGATGAACGGCCCCTGGCAACTGTGGGGCCCCAGGAACTGTGGTGCCTGGACCAGGATCCTGGCAGCAAGGGAGGTTCCAAATCCACTGTTTTTTCCCCAAACCATCCAGTCAGCTAGTGGTGAGGACAGACATCTAGGGAGAGATTTCAACTGTTACTTTCTAAAGCAGACAGGCTGCCAATTCAAGAGTCCTCTTCCTTCCTTCCTTCCTTCCTTCCTTCCTTCCTTCCTTCCTTCCTTCCTTCCTTCCTTCCTTCCTTCCTTCCTTCCTTCCTTCCTTCCTTCCTTCCTTTCTTTCTTTCTCTATCTTTTTTTTTTTTTGAGAAAATGACATTGATAAACACAGAAGCTAAATGTAGAAACCCTGGAGAGAGAATAATGATCAGATCAGAAAATTTTTGGCAGTACTGGTGTTTGAACTCTGGGCCTCATGCTTGGTAGGCAGGCATTCCACCACCAAGTCAAAATTTTGCTTTCCCCCCTTTCTTTTTGCTGGTCCTGGGACTTGAACTGAGGGCCTAGATGCTGTCCCTGTCTGTGCTCAAAGCTAGTATTCTACCACTTGAGCCACAGCACTACTTGTAGCTTTTACTGAGTAGTTTACTGGAGATAAGAGTCTCACAGAATTTCCTGCCCAGTTTGGCTTCAAACTGTGATCCTCAGAGCTCAGACTCCTGAGTAGCTAGGATTACAGATGTGAGCCACTGGAGCCCGGCCACTCAAGCCCTTTCATACACTGATAAGGTCTGTCTTGAGCCTGTACTGGGATTGTAATCCTCCTGTTTTACACTTCCTGATGTAGTTGGGATGAGACACATACCTCCACCTTCAGCTCCTTCCATTAACTAGAGTCCTGGGAAACTTAAGTGCCTGGGCTGACCTAGAACCGTAACCTTCCAAACTTAGCCTCTGAGGAACCAGGCTCACAGGAATGAGGTTCTGTGCCTGGCCATGGCCTTTCTTTCTTCTTTATTTACAAAACTGGAGCGAATGTACTGAGCATTCCTGGTTTCAGGGAATTGTAAATCAAACACGTTCATTCTCTGGGCTTCTATTGAGTAAGTCTTGGTGAGCTGATTTGAGTGTCAGCTCCCCTACAATACAGAGCATCACAAGCGATAATAGAGTAAACTTCATTTGAAGATAAGCTAGCGTCTGTGTGGATGAACATTCATTTTTTATTTTAAAAATTATTCTTTAGTAGTTTTGTGTGTGTGTGTGTGTGTGTGTGTGTGTGTGTGTGTGTGTGTGTGTGTCGGTCATGGGACTTGAACTCTGGGCCTGAGCGCTGTCCCTCAGTTCTTCAGCTCAAGGTTAGCGCTCTACCACTTGAGCCACCGTGCCACTTCTGGTTTTCTGAGTGATTTATTGGAGATAAGAGTCTCACAGATTTTCCTGTCTGGGCTGGCTATGAACCTTGATCCTCAGATCTCAGCCTCTTGAGCAGCTACGATTACAGGAGTGAGCCACCGGTGCCTGGCCATTCTGCAGTAGTTGTGCAGGGGGGTTTCCATTGAACTCATCATGGCCTCCCTCCACGAGGAAGACCTGAGACTCATGAGGCCCGGGGCTTCCTCAGGTCGGGCTCCTGGGGACGACAGGGTGTATCTGCTGGTGCTCAGGCACTCCTTCCTTCTTTCCTTGCAGGTGCCTCCAGCACCTCCTGTAGGCCCTGCGAGGCTCTCCTACCCCAGTCTGCAGAGGTAGTGGAGCAGCCTGGCATCGGAAGCGCCGGGCTTCCTCTGATGTCCTCAGGACTCCTGGGTCTCTGGATGGTTCACATGCCTTCTCTGTACCTAGGAGCCTGTGCCATCCCAGCTTTGTACCAGGATGACGGGCATGGCCTACGGTGATACTAACACAAAACAACTGGCCACGCAGTGGCACAGCCCACGATGATGGAAAGGTCCTGGCAGTGTCAACCTTGGCTCTGTGAGCTGCGTCCAGTCTTGTTGAGTATGCGTGGAACCCGCATGTGATCCCACAGCAAACTCATCATGCGTGCGGCATGCTCCTGAGCCCTTCGTGTTGACTCTTCAAGTAGAGGAGTCATGGGTCCCATATCCTGGTGTATTTAGGTGGAGTGGGTGGGACAGGGAAGACGTGAAGTAGACAGTTCTGTGCCAGGGGGAGGGAGGATGGCATTTATATCTGAACCCTGGGGCGGCTTAGAGTTTAAGGGAGGGAATAGATTTGGGTCTGATGGGATCTGTAGCAGCTCAAAGAGGAGGTCAAGTTCCATACCACGCCTGCTGTCCAGCCAGGTGGTTCTTGAAGCAAATGTAGGCAGCTGGAGTTGGTGCTGTGGGGGTAAGAGGGGCTAGAGATGCAGCCATGAAGGACCTGTTCAGTGTGTGGTCAGAGGTGTATCTAAGGCTGGAGTTGGGGGAAGGTGATTGAATTTGCACCATCTCTCTCTAGGGTTGGCATGAGGAAAACAGTTACTCTGTGGGGACCTGTGCCCCCTGCAGTTCCCACCGGCCGTGCGTCCTGTGCCCCAAGCCGTCAGAAGGCATGGGGCGTTTTTCAGAGGGCGGTACAACCTTCCCACAGATCTGTCCCACATGTGGATGTTTGCAAGGAAAAAAAAACCATCTTGTTATTTCAACTGTGATATTTGTATCCACCCAGAAAACTGCACATGGAAATGACAAACAAGTATATTTGCCATCTCTTGAAAAATTGGCCCTTAAAGGGCATTAGCACAAACATTGTGCCATTAACGCAGATTGTTTTTAAAACACTCGAAAAGATCCAAATCCTCCTGGTTTGAGGGCCAAGTAGACTGAAAACTGTGTCTTGAGTTCCAGGAGCTCTGTGTGGGTTTGCTGAAGGCATGTGGAGGAAAAAGTGCCACTTGCAAATGACCTGGCCACACAGGGAGATGGGTATGATGGCCACACCGGCATGGGCTTCCAGACCTCTCTGGCCAGGCAGCCTCTCCATCCATGGGGAAGACCAGAAAGAGGAAGGTGGACTGAGGAGCGGGTGGCATCTACCATGTGTGGGCATAGACTGGTCCTAGTTCAAGATGATCTGGCAGGGCCAGGAGAAGCTGAGGGCAGAGGAACATAGAGTCTTTTCCACTGTCCACTGAGGAGCAGCACTGGAGTTCATTGTCAGCAGGGAAGGGAATGCTACCTGTTGAACCAAGGCCCTGGGGCCGAGAGGAGCAGAGTGGATGTCAGGAGCTCTACTGGGCTGGGGAGAGAAAGGTGGGGGGAGACTTCTAGGAAAGGGAGCAAAATGGGGGCCTGACCTAGGGGAGGCTGAGGCTCAGCTCCTCTTCACCCGGGATGCTTTTATGGAAGAGGAAGGAAAGAGCTACTGTTGAAGGCTAGTTTCTGCTCCTGGCTTTAAAAACTATGGTTCTCCAAGAGGCAGAGAAAGATGATTTGAGACCAGCCTGGGGAAACGTTACTGAAACCTTATCTGCCACATGGTGGGTCATAAATGTAATCCCAATTACTCAGGAGGTGGAGTTGGAAGAGTCACCGTCTGGGGCTGGTGTGATACCCTATCTGAAAAATAGGGGGAAAAGAGCAAAAAGACCGGGGATGCAGTTGAAATGGTAGCGCCCAGAGTTCAATCCCGAGAGAAAAGCCTGTCCTCTGCATCTGTACCACACACTCAAGTGACTCTGATGGCAAGGCTTCTCTGCAAACCACCTTGCAATGTCCTTGGGGTGACAGCACACACTATCTGGGTTTTGAACAACTGGGGGAGGCATCCTCTGGTACGTGGTCAAAGCACGGCTTGGGGAAGAGTCTCATTCTGGGAGGCTGAGACCAAAAGGGCCAAGCGTTTGGTGTAGAAACAGGTGAGGTAGGATGCTGTTGCTTCACGGGGTGACTTAGATCTCAAGGGAAGATCTTAGCAGTGGGGATCTCAGCTGAGCATGGTATCAGGATGTTGGGCGAGAAGTCCAGCCCTGCACAATAGGACAGCCTGGAGCACTACCCTGAGTACTCTCTACCCTCAGGATTCTTGGGCTCTGCTTATCAACATCAGGGGCCCTAATATGATTCTGGTTCTTAGTCACAGATGCTCTGTTTTATACCCAGCTCACCAATCAAGGTCCTGGAGTCATCTTTGGAGCTCTTTTCTCAAAAGACTACAGAGCAGGCAGCTTAAAACAGCAGAACTGTATTCTGTCATGGCTACTTCTTGGTGACCTTGGCTGGCTGCTGCCCCACTGCACTCCCCCCCCCCCCCCCCGCCCGCTCCACATCACAGCACTTCTCCCTGGGAGTCTGTGCCCTCTTCTTAAAGGATCCTCGTCATGTTGGACCAGGGCCATCTCAGTGATTTCATTTTAGCTTGGTTGCATCTGCAGACACCATTTCCAAATAAAGTCACATTCACAGGCCCCAGGGCTTACGACTTAGGCGGATCTATTTCAAAGGCACAATTCAACTCCCATCTTATGGCCAGCGGTGAGTAGGCAACAACTTCTATGTTTCCGTCATGGCTGGTATCTTCAGAACTCTTTTGGAGGTAACAGAACTCCCAGGGGTGCGTCAGCCATCAGGGAGGTTATGATCTGGGTATTTCATTCGGGAATTACGAGACCAGGTGACCCCAGATGAACTTGGGCTCATTCTGGTTGTGTCATGACTGTTAGGCCTTCCTGCACTGTGTGTGTCAAGTGCATTACCTAACTCCACTGGAACTGGGGCCAAGTCTGTGTCATCCTACGGGATTTGAGTCTGACTGGTCTGGGTCAAGCTGGGTTTTCCATGAAGGGAGACTTCCTCAGCATTGCCACATCTTCACGGGCAGATGAAGTGTCTGCGGGCGCTCAGAAAGACGCCTCAGCAGTGTCAGAGTCTCCTTCACCAGGGTGGAGGAACATTACAGCAATGGTGACAGTGTCCTCTTGGTTGGTGGTCACCACAATTTGGAGCCATGGTCACATCCCAGCCTCGGCTCCATCGTGAACACCTGGTCCTTACAGCAGAGCACTTGTCTCATTTTGAAAGATGGGGAAGGCAAATTTAAAATTCACATTCTTCATGAACAGCCGAGAGAATGTAGCTATAAAAGTGTTTCAGACTGTGGTGTTTTAAATGAAGGTTAATTTTCTGATAAAGTAGGAAATGAAGGAGGAATAATCTCCCTGCACGCAGGCATGGTTTAGAATACCACAACTCAATTAGATGCTCTGATTGTGCAAACAATGAGCCTCATGCCTGGCTAAATTTCTTCTTTCCGAATTATGAAGCTTTTCTCTACTAAGATTAGTAGGGATATTAAGGGTACAACAGATAAAAGATTCATCTGAGCTAGGAGGAGGAAAATGACAACTTGAGACAGCTCAAAACTAAATGAACTCCCTAAAACCCCACAGCGTATCCAACATTATTAAAAATTGCCCAGTATGAGAATTAACTCTCAGACTCAGAGCAGAGAACTTATTATTCTTTGTTTTTCCACCATAAGATATTGAACACCTTTTATCCATACAGAACTATATCTGAAGCATGCTAATCAGGCCTATACCCAGTAGCACTTGAAAGAAGTTTCTGAAAAGCAGGATGTTTACCCTGTATGAATGGCACTGGGAGAAAAATAAAAGCAAAGAGTTGGGCTTTTCTAAGTTTTCTACAAATAAAAATTTGATAACACACTGGCTTACAATTAGTATCTCTTGTACACTTTTATTCAAGCTCAAGTCTGATTTATTAGCTGAGCTGTACAAAGAAATGATTTTGGTCTGTACCATCTCTTCTATTTCCAAAGTTGCATGTGTGTGAGATTTCACCAAATGGTACTGACATTAACAGGCTGTGCTGGCACTCGGTGGAGTCTGGTGACAGGAGTGTCTTGGAGAGACATTTGGTTCAGACCACGCACATTCGCGTTCTCACTGCTGCTTTTTTATGTTGGGTTCTTCGTTGCCTGTGGCTGGCCTATGACAGGCACTCCCCAAATGTCATGCCCCATCATCTGAGCTGTCCCCTGAGGCACACCTCCCGCCCAGGCTCCAGCGTGGCCAGCCCCGTCTGTTTGCACCCTCCATTACCACCATGCCTTCCTAGGTGGCCTCTCGGGGCTCTCTTCTGTCTGTCCTTCCTGGTGTGTGCCATTTCCAAGGTCACTGCTCCCAGGGAGCTTTTCTGATCTACAACTGCATGGCTGGTGGTACCATGCCCGCCCCCTGTAGCCCTCACACCGTGGGTTCTGACTCTGCTGCTCCTTGGCTGTGTCTGCAGCTTGAACTGCAGTCTCTGTGGAGCACACTGTAGCTTAGGTCAGGTCTGGTACTCCACCGGGGGCTCTGGGCTCCCTAGGCACTGGGTGGTCTTTGAGGAAGTCATGGAGGGAAGTGGTTGGGAGTTCCCAGAGGAGAGGCATACCAACACTTCCTGGAAGAGGAAGTCCACATTGATTAAAAATGAGAAGTGTGACCCAAAAAGGCTCCCAGAACTGAGTGGTGATGCGGTCGGTGGTGGCTACCTTCTGATTCCCAGGTTGGAGCTGGGGTCAGGCCTGGGTGAGTGGAAGAAGACATTTGGTGCAGAGCAGTGGCTGGTATTGGCTCCTGAATTTGGTTCAGTGCCATGCATTACTAAAAGTGATTGTAGAAGAGACAGCATATTATCGGAAAAGGACCGGAACTGGGTATCAGTGGCTGTCATGCCTCCAATTTAGCTAGGATAGAAACAAGGAACAGTAGAGTCCTTGAGACTCCATGTCCCAAATAAGCAGCAAAAACCATGGCTGGGGGTATGGCCCAACTGGTAGAGCACCAGCCAAGCAAATAATCTGAACAAGCCAGCCCAGTGAACATGAGACTCTGAGTTTAAACCCCTGTATTGAGAGAGAGACAGAGAGACAAGAGAGAGAGACAGAGACAGACAGAGACAGACAGAGAGAGAGATAGACAGACAGGAAGACATGAGAATCACTATCCAGGTACTTTACCCATTGCTTCTCTATCTTCTAAAGTGAACCCAGTTATTTTCATTTCAGAGGAAAACATTAGAGTCATAATGCCTTCATGCTGATCTTCCTACCTCGGTTAGCTGTACAGTTGAGGAAAAGCTGAGCTCTGTGAGTCATTTTCCTGTGTGTGAAACAGGATTTTGAAAGGCACCATGAAAGGTCTAGCACTACCATAGTGCATGTCTGTAATCCCAGTTATGCACTAGGTGTGGGTAGGAGGATTGTGGTCCTAGGCAAAGAGCACAAAACCCCATCTAAAAACAAACAAAAATCTTAAAACAAACGGGGACAGGGGCTTGCAAGGACCTGAGTTCAAATCTACATACCAATTAAAGAAAAAGAAAAAAGAAGACATCATGAGGGGTGGCAAAGCTGGAACAGGATGCAAGCCGCATGCTTAGCCAGTGATGAAGCAGCTTTTCCAGCTGCCTTGCTCAAGCAGAGACGGAGCTGCAAAGGCTTTCAGCAAAGGTCAGCCAGGGAGGAACAGCTGGATTTGAATCCAGATTTGTGGGGGTTCTTTGTGGGTTTCCCTTGTGGCTGCAGGTGGCCTGGCAGCAGTGTGGTTGTGCGCGTTGTTGACCTGCGGTTGGCTGGGGGGGGGGGGGTGGGGTGGGGAGGGGGAAGGGGTTTCCCCAGCCGCCTCCTGTGAACAGAGCAAGAGGCTGAGAGTGGCCACTGGCCACTGCACACGGCTTCTTGGAAATCCAAAATGTGTGTGTGGTTGCTGCTCCTACATGTTTAGTGTTCAAAGGGCATTCCTGGACCTGGCTGTAAAAGAAGCTCATAAATTAAATGGAAATCAGTCATGTTTATGATGGGGTTGTTTAAAAGCTGCCACTGTCAGAGATTTATGACTCTGCATTCGCACTCAACTGTGCACCGCTTCTGCTTCTAGGCCTTTCTATACCATGAAGGACCAAATTTATATCTGTGGGTGAGATCATTATAAATCTCTCGTGCACCACAAGTACAATTTTAAATGTTTGCAAGTGTGCATTACTATGCCCATGAGATATGGGCTATATTTCAGGACTTATGGCCTCTGTTGCAACTAGCCACACACACACACACACACACACACACACACACACACACACACACACACACACACGTCCCGGGACCCAAACCCGAATGTTCAACGTTGAGGCTCTTCCTGACCTCGTTGGGAGAGGGAAAGCTGCGATGAAGCTGAACTTCCACTCAGAATTTTCAACATTTTTAAATTTAAAAATATTTAAATTTAAATTTTTTTTTAAAAAAAATTCTCTTCTCCTGTCCCCTAACTTCTCCTTCTAACCCCCATGCTGTGGAATGAACACAGGGCCTTGGATATAAGAGGAAAGTGCTCTATCATTCAACTAAAATTCTCATTTTTTAAAAAGTGTTGAAAGGGATGACATTGATCAAGATGCACTGTATTCAAAAACTGCTTGGTTAAATGGCAACTCCTCTGTACAATGACTTAAACACAATAAAAATGTAAAAATAAAACCAAATAAAATAACTCACCATCATATAAGGCCACCTTTCTAAACGTTCTTTGTAGACAACTAGTGGGTTCGATGAGAAAGAGGGTTAAGATAGGAAAGGTTTCATGCTTTGGAGTTTCTCATCTCCTTTTGTTGTAAGAGATGAGGAAACTAGGCCAGAAATGATTAGCAGCTTTCTCTTTTCCTCATTGTATTTTCCAAACTTGATCTTGAATGTCTTTTTGTTTCTCAGTCCTGGGGTTTAAATTCAGGGCCTTGTGCTTGTCAGGTAGGTAGGTGCTCTTCAAGCCCTATCTCCAGCTCTACTGACTTTGAAGCTCTATATCATAGAAGTTAAGCTGGGCTAGAAGAAATTGGGAACACTGAAGTTCAAGGCTAGCCAGGGCAAAAAATTGTCAAGACCCCATGTCAAGCTAGGCTTGATGGTGTTCATCTGTAATCCAAGCTATGTAGAAAATGTAAAAAGGAGGATCAAGGTCCATGCTAGCCAAGGAAAAACTTGTGAGACCCATTTTGAAAAAAATAACTAAAGTAAAAAGAATGAAAGGCATAGTTCAAGGGAGGGGTGACGGCCTAGCGAGTAGCACCAAACCAACAAGCAATGAACAAAAGAAAGCAAGAGAAGAAAGAAAGGAAGGAAAGAAAGAAGAAAACCATCAAAGGAAATATACATATCTAGAAAAGTCTTTTTTGAAAGTGGTTATAGAAATGAAACTACGTATTCTCTACAGAGGGTGCACAGCTGGGGCTGAGCCACTCTGAGTGACTCTGGCTTTCCTCCATGAGATCTAGGTGTCCTGTGAGGGACATGACCAATCTGGTGAGAAGCTAGGAATTAAACCTGTCTGAGCAATGGGACTGAATGAAAAGAGAAAGGGGAATGTCATGAAATAGTATTAAGGGCAAATAATAAGACTAATTTCTGTTGTTTTTCCACTACTGAGGCTTGATCTCAGCCTGGGTGCTGTCCCTGAGCTTTTTCTACTGGAGGCTGGTGCTCTACCACTTGAGCCACACCTCCATCTCTGACTTTCTGCTGGTTAATCGGAGATAAGAGTCTCATGGACTTTCCTGCCCAGACTGGCTTTAAACTGAGATCTTCAGATCTCAGCCTCCTGAGTAGCTAGGATTACTGGTGTGAGCCTTTTGGAAACATTGTGTGAATCACATTGACATTGCTTGTCTATGGACAGTTCTGGGGTATGGGGTGGCTTTAGGGATTCTTAGCTCCCTTCCCTAAATGGAGAACTGAAGCTCATCACGTTTTGCTGCTTGATCTAAGGTTGTACAGCTGTTTAGAACTCAGACCTCTGACTGCCCAGCCCCAGGGAACTTCCATTAGCCCTGTGATTCTCAGTCTGTTTTCCAAAGCACCCCAGGCCAGGGTAGTGAACCCAAGCAGGACTTGTAGGATAGTTAGAACATGCCGTTTTTCAGAGAAACAGAGTGATGCTTGCCCTGTCACCCAGCATGTGAATGAGAAAGTCCTAATTTCAACCTGGGTTCCTGCTATATATTCTTTTTTATGGGTTACTTTTGCAGAGCTCTCAGAATTTGCTACTAAAAATACACTACCCAGGATTATAAGATAACCCATATGGGTCCAAAGGTTAAAAGGTTTCATGGGACCCAAAGGATGGATAACCACGAAAGAACTATTTTAGGATGGAATCTTTCAATGTGTATTAGTTTTTAAGTGGCTCCTAACTTCCTAGGACATTAAAGGCTTAAAACTTAAGTACATAATTAGTGCAACTAGACGATCAAAAAAAAAAGAAGCAGTGAGGCTCTCAGGTTCTGAGTGAAGAAAGTTTGGGAACCACATCATCCCATCTTCCAGAATCACACAATAAATTCTGACCCAACCATTCCATTCCAGAAACTTCTTGGGTTGAAAAAATTAATTATATCCTCTCTTCTGCTGGTGTCCTTTACATCATCATTTATTTCACACCACTTAACTCCAGAAAGATCTAGACACACTTTCCCTCTTGTCTTCCTTCCCTTCCTCCTTTCTTTCCTTATTATCTTGATTATCTTTTCTTGGAGCCTGATATGTCTGCTTTTGTGACACCCTTGGGTGACAGGTGATCAGCGCTCTTATTCCCACAGTTAACAAGTAGAATCGGGGGACATCAGAGGCTTAGATCTGATTAAGGAAAAGAATCATGGGGCTTGAGACTTCTGGCTCTCATTCCAATGCTCTTTTCCACTGCACAATTGTATGTACTTGAAAGAAAAGTCTAAAGTATGATTATGAACTGAAAGGTATTTGCTTATAACCCTCGAGGAAGCAGCAGGCTGCGGTCACACTCGGCGTCATCCCCCTCGGCTAAGTCTCCCTGGGTGACCTCTAGTGTAGCTGGCGCCTCTGTTCTGACCTCTGCACCCACCGGCCTGTCACCTGCTATGTGGTAAGAACCCCGGGTCCTTTTGGTTTTCCTTGAACACCAGCTTTCTTAACCGCTGCGTTTCCCCAGTGTGAATTCAAACCCCTTCTGCGTGGGCTCCTCATATGAACAGCAGCAGGGACTTTCAGCATAGAGTCCTTCTGTCTGTCTGTCTGAGCACCCTGGGATCCCCCAGGTCCCCAGGACGGTCCCCAAGTCTGCAGGTGTCAAACCAAAGCTAGGCATCCTTTTTTTGTTTTCTGCGTTGTCAGGGATGAGTGCATGAAGGAAATGCTTTCACAATTGGAGTGCAGAGAAAACAATACAGCCAGGCCCCCAGAGAGGAAGCACGCGGGGTGTCTCTGTGTCTCCAATGGAATAAATTATTTGCAAGGGCTGTGGTTACCGTTCAGTCTAAACGAGGCCCACGCAGCTGGGACACTCTGTACTTTTGATCTGGCCTTTCAAGCTTGGGTGATGCCAGGAAATTGCATGTAATGGACTGAAGGCCTCAGTATGGAGAATGAGAAAGGAATTGTTATAGAACAATAGAGACCATTTTGGGCCCTCCACTTCCTCACACCTGTTTTCAGCATGAGGTCTGTCGCTCTTGGCTGGGGTGGAGATGGGCTGGCTGCGGCCCCCGGTGTGACTGCTTGTGGTAGAGCTCTTCCCTGGGCTCCAGCGTGGACGTTAGCTGCGTCAGACAACCACGGCACAAGTCACTGAGTCACCGCTACCAGGCTAGTTGTTCCAGCCGCAGGAAGCCATCCACCTGCGCACTTTTGCTTTGAAAGTAAGTCACGGGGTGGGGAGTGTTCAGTCAGCCCCGTCATAGTTCAGATGATTGACTTCAGGCTCCTAGCTACACCTGACCTTCAGCAAAGTGGCTGTGTAAGTAAGTCAGCAACTAAACTGGTACCGAAAAGTAGCTTTACCCTCTGCCGCCGAATATGATAGTTTATTTCCATGAAAGAAGAGGAGGGGAAAGTCATCCTATACTCATCACATCTGTCAGGTAGCTCTGAAGATGGCCTTCCTTCCTCTCATTCTTACCCCTGGAGAGCTGGCCAGGGAGGACTTTCCCACATGCCCATTGCTGGTCAGGTGCATAAGCAGAAAGACAAAGTAAGCAGTTGATCGGGCCACAGATCTTAGAAATGGGTGCTACCTTCCTGTTTCCATAGGATGGCTGACATGTTTTCAGGACAAGCATTCCCTGGTAGGAGAGAAGTATCGATGTTAACAATGTCCACATGGTAGGGCGAGGGAACCTATCCTACTCAGGCAGGCTGGCTGTTGCATCAACGCCCTAAGAAATTCTGCCCCACAGTTGGGTTTGGTGCTCAGGTAACCTGGTTCCGTTCATCACCACCAGTTGATGGGAACACTGAGGCCAAATAGTTTCCAAGAAGATGGACCGAGTGCCCATGTCCTAGCACTGGGCACCAGGGAAAGCCTGCATTGCCTTTGGAGCTGTTGGGAAGCAGATTAGTAATTGTCACAGGACTAAATTACACAACCAGCATTTTCCATTGGTTCCTGCTACCAGGAGCCACACAGAGGGACTAAGGAAGAAGCAAAGTGTTTCCTACCTAAGAATTCAAAGCACTTCCTGCATGAGACTTTTGCATTCTCTTTGTCTGAAGTAGTCAGGAGAAAGGATGAAAATAAAAGTGCCAGTGAAAGAGTTGTTTGCAGTTGCTAGCTTTAGGGAGCCAATCCCAGGGGCTCCTTTTCATGTGTGTTCTATGGTTGTTTAAATATATAAATGAGCTGGATGCTGATGGCTCACTCCTGTAATCCTAGCTACTTAGGAGGCTGAGATCTCAGGATCTCAGTTCAACACCAGCCTGGGCAGGAAAGTCCATGAGAGAGCCAGACGTGGCGCTCTGGCTTAAGTGGTAGAGCGCTAGCCTTGGGCACAAAGAGACTCAGGGACAGTGCTCAGGCCCTGAGTTCAAGCTCCCAAGATCAGCCCTCAAAAAAAGATATAAATGAGGGTTGGAGTGTCACTCAGGGTTGAGAGGACCTCCCTAGTATGTGTGAGACCCAGGTTCACCCCAGCAGTGAAACAGTGAAATAAATAAGAACAGCTTCAAAAGCCCAATAACAAGCAAAAAAAATTCCTTGAAGGTATATTTATTATTCTCTTAGTGTCATAATGTTTAATTTAAACATCATTAGGCAGGTAGGTGCTGGTGACTCACTCCTGCAATCCTCGTTACTCTGATGATCACAGTTCAAAGCCAGCCCAGGCAGGAAAATTTGTGAAACTTTTATCTCCAATAAAAACTAGCTGGAAGCAGAACTATGGCTCAAGTGGTAAACTGTTAGCTGTGAACTAAAAGAAACTCAGGGACAGTGGGACAGTGCCCAAGCTCTTAGTTCAAGCCCCAGGACCAGCACCAACGCACACGCGTGCATGCGCGCGTACACACACACACACACACACACACACAAACAATTATTGAGCAAATACCACCTTCTAAGAAAGTCCCCAAGCTCCTTCTTATCAGGGTTTTGAAAATTCTGTTTTCTACTAGGGGTTGAATCGATGCACTCACATGTGCTAGGCTACCTGAGCTATGCCTCCAGTTCTCTGTCTGCTTTTGCTTGTGAGACAGGATCTTACAACTTTCCCTTCCCTAGTGGCTTCTCACTTGGAATTCTCTTGCATCTACCTCTGAGTTGCTGAGATTACAGGCCCATGGCTTCTTATTAGGGTTTTTGTTTTGTCTGTGAAGAAAGACTTCTTTTCCATTCCTGTGCTAGGCCAGGTCTGCCTAGGCCAGCATTGGGAAGGTACGTTGGGGTACAGGGGTACTGGAGCGGACTATTTCTGGAGTAATGTAGATTGTGTGAAAGGCAAGGGGTACCTTTGGTAGGCACTGTGGTAGGTACTGGAAGTGACTAAGAAACGCAGCAGGCGTGGTCCTGGGCCTGGCGAGGGAATGCATGTGGACACAGCTGTCAGGGAAGAGAAGTTGGGCTGGTGGACTTTGTTTTGTTCCCCTTCCTGGGCATCATGCCCCTGAGCTTATGATAAGGTAGCACCCTCTGTCATGCAGGGAAACCCTGCTTCTCTGTGGCCGAACAACAGTGCCTTACCAGTGTGGTGGCCAAGTGGGCAGTCTCCACATGACATTGGTGACCAGTGCTGGCCTGGATTCTAATTCTATCCTCTCCTTGGAAGTTGTTCTTACCATTGAAGATTATATGAGATTTCTCTATCTGTCTGTCTGACTGTCTGACTGTCTATCTGTCTATTCTATCTATCTATCTACCTATCTATCTATCTATCTATCTATCTATCTATCTGTCTGTCTGTCTGTCTGTCTGTCTGTCTGTCTGTCTGTCTGTCTGTCTGTCTGTCTGTCTATCTATGTATCTATTCATTAATCTGTTTCTCTGTTGCTAGTATTGGGGCTTGAACTCATGGCCTCACGCTCTTGCTTGGCTTAGGGTTTAGGCAGAACTAGTGGGATAGATAGCCAGAGAAAACACTGCAGAGAAAGTTCTAGAGTATCCACCGGTTTAGCCTTCATTTTCTTGCTGACTATCACACCCGACATTTCTGATTTGATGATAGAAGCCAAGAAGAACTGGGAAGATGCGAGATGGTAATCAGAGAATTCACAGGTCTAGGAAGTGTGCAGGCTCTGCGGGGCTAATGCTGACAGGGCTGGTTGTGCTAGGTGTTCAAGAGGCCACAAGAGCAGGGTGGGGGTGCGCCAGGAAGAACCTGCCTGTTAGTGAGGGCCTACCGTGTTTGATACGCACAATGGCAGCATTTGTTTTTCTTTATTGTTACACTTTCAGTGTCCCTAAGATTATATTCGCCTGTTCCTTCAGTTATTGATAGGGGTGTTTCACACTCGCTGCGATTGTAGGTTTACCTTTTCTTTGTATTTAGTTCAGTTCTTCTTAAATTACATATTTTGAACACTAGATGTACCCAAATTAAGGATTGTTATGTCTTCTTATTGGGTCACTTCTCTTGTCCTAATGAAACGAACTCCTCGGTCTATACTAATATTATTCTAATATTGCTGTGATCAGAGTGGCTCTCTTTTTAAATTAATATATATAGAGAGAACATATATAATATAATATATAATCTGTATTTCTGTCTACTGGTAAACTTTCCATATTCTTAACTGCAATGTACGTCTCCTGCAGGTAGCATTTAGTTGAACTTTGCTGTTTCTAAGATTAGTCTGACAATTTTTGTCTTTCACTTATAGGACGTACTTATATTTAATATTCACTTAAAATCGATTGCCTTGTTAAGTGGATCTGTATTTGAGCCAAAAATGTATATTTTGGTGTACTTTTAAGCCTCTAGTCAAATAATTTTAAGCCTTTAGTTGAATAATTAAAAAAAACCACAAAACAAAACCCCTCAATTACTTTGTATGGGGATGGTGCTGGAGATTTAACTGAAGGTTTTGAGCTTGCTAGGCAGGCGCTCTGTGGCATCTCCAACCTGAGAAGTTACTCTTTTAAAGGAAATTGTGGGATGAGATTGACTATTAGCAGACAGTATTTAATCCCTGATGATTGACAGGTCTATTCCTAGATGCATCCTGCTTTCCTGTGGGGGTTGTTGACCCCCACCCAATGCCAACTGCCTTCAACACAAGCCTTCCTTGGCTAGTCCAGTCTAGTCTAGACAAGAAAAAGTACCTTCTTGTCCCATCCAGCCTAACATCTCTTCAATGATTGCATCTAATCGCACCTGCTCATTAACAAATCTATATGTTTTGTGAGAAAATGAGCTTCTGTCACTCTTAGATCTCAGTCTCTGACACATAGATGACTTTGTAATTTTTGTTGAAGAAGTGATGCATGTGTAGGAAGCTATAGATTATCCTCAGTGACACGAACTTATAAAGAAGAACATTAATGTTCTTCTAAAGCCAGGAGCAGCTCAGAAGTCTGAGGTGCTTGAAGGCCTTCCCTCTACCCGTCCCCCCTCCAAATGATTCTAAAGGAATTTGGACTGAACCAGGGTTTGAATTCTTCTCTTTTGTTAATTCAAGTTCACATGTAGGGCCAAAATCAAATCAGTCCCTTCTTTAGTAATGACAGACAATTAGTTTGGAAATGAGATTGTTCCTGAGTCTTTCCCATTATTTATCAATTTTGAGGTCTCTGAATAGCATTGAATACAAAAGTGCATGTGAAAATCTTTGTGTCTGCTACTGAGTAATTGGCTAATCTGTCACTCAGCCTCTGAATGAGGGGTCCTGTCTAATTGCACCTACCAGCAGCTCATTACACCTGCAACCAGGCAGTTGTGCGGCAGTTTTTGTGTTTCTATCTAATTGCCTGGACTCAAATGGAGAACACTTGTTATAAATGCCCCATTTTCTCATTTTGAGCCTTTGCAAATATAAGATGACCCCAGGAAAAGGTGGGAAAATAAATGGTTTTATTTGCTGTGCTCCAATTAATGTCAGAAACCTGGTGCCAATGTTCCTATGCTTTTCCATTCTAGTAAGAAACCCAAGTCCCCAAATAGAACTTAACACTCAACATCTACATTCACTACTACTTTACTAAGACATGCGTATCCAAAGTGATGCTCATTCTTAAAAAGTTCCCATCATCCCGTGTTCCTTGCTGGAGGAACTTTTCTGTCGTTTCCATATTAAAGAATAAAAGATTCCACTAAGAGCCATCCATGTGAATAAATGGCTCAGTCCCAGAGCCCACGTTCTGATATGTCCCTAACTCCAGTTTGTAAATACCTCCTCTATTTATTATGTACATGACTTATTTCTTTTAAGCAGTATGTGAAAGTATTGGTGGGACTTTGAGGAAATTTGGCTGCTAGTTTGTTATTCCGGGTCTTTCGCTCACATTTGCTACGTGGCAGATACAGAGGTATGCTGTTCAGATTCCTATTAAAAATTGGGCATGCTTCCTGCCCTGTGCAATGTCCCTGCAAAGGGGGGATACCAGAAGGTCACCTGAAGGTCACTTCATTCCCTACCCTCTGTCTCCACATCATTTACTGTCCTTGTTATCTACCAGTTCCCTCCACTGGTCCTGCGTCCTCCCTTTTCTTAACAGGTGCTACTCCTTAGTAAACCTCTGGACTCTTTGCAACCACCTGGCTCTCTGCTTTCTGGGGAATTCCAACTGCAGCCACCACCAAATAGAGATGACACAGAAGGAGTGCAGTGCATGCTTGTCTTCCTGAAGTGTTTCAGGCGCAAAGCTTCTCTCCAAATACTGTTAAAAGGAAATACATTTTGTTCAATGAAGTTATGTAAGTTCATGAGGTTGTATTTTTTTTCCCTGTTTGATTATTTCCTTTCTTTTTTTTGTGCACAGTCAGTATCAGGGGTATGGTTTGTAAAATGACTGGGAGTAAAATAATGCATTTTGTGGGGAGAGGTGAGGATGGGGAGCGGAGGCAGAAGGATTATGACTTCAAGGCCGGCTACACAGTGAGATTCCATTCCCAAGAAAACCTAGGACTGAGGTTGCAGCTCAGTAGTAGAACAGTGCCTACCATGAGCAAGGGCCCAGGTTCAATTCCTAGCTCCAGAATAAGATTACATTTCGTAAGTGTAGACCCTAAGTGTCAATGGATTTATGTTTTAACTTAAATTTTTATTTTTATTTGCAGAGTTAACTTCGCCTCCCTGTTTTTCTTTCTTTTTTTTTTTTTTTTGGGTCCGGTCGTGGGGCCTGAACTCTGGGCCTGGGCGCTGACCCTGAGCCCTTCAGCTCAAGGCTAGCACTCTAACACTTGAGCCACAGCGCCACTTCCGGCTTTTTTCTTTTTGCTTATGTGGTGCTGAGGAATCGAACCCAGGGCCTCATGCATGCAAGGCAAGCGCTCTACCACTGAGCCACCTTCCCAGCCCGCCTCCCTGTTTTTCAGTAAATAGAAGTTAGCTCTAAACAATAGCTACAGATCGGAGGAAATGTATTACCTTCATGTGATTATGTCATTAAAGCAATGTGACTTTCATTTTTATAAATTTTACTCATCTTTAATTGAATTTCTTTGTGATGCATTCCCATATTAATTTATTATAATGCTAGATGTGTCATTTGGAAAAAACTTTTACTCTCTGCTGCAGAATCAACATTGCATACTTACCCTTTCTTCCTTACCTATTATGCTCAGTATTTCCAAACCCCTGATAGAAATTCAGACTTGGCTTTAAGAATGAGAAACTATAGCTACTGAGAATTCTCTACATACTTTTGCAATATTTTGCATATTCATTTAAACTACAATGAATGATCATCATGATGAAAAGCAAGCTATTTTTTTTTTGTAATCGGACTGTACTAAAATTTTGGAAAGTTTCTGCAAATAAGAGACTGTTAATAAATACAAAACATTATTATTACCATTACTATTATTGTTGTTGTTTGATAACATGTAAAAGTGATCTCTTCATTGTAGAGACATTTAATGTAAAACATAAAAAGAAAACATAAAAGAACTTTAACCTCAAAATACACATCAAATAAAGATCATTTAAATGTGGAAAAGTATTATAATCACTTAACATTTAAAAGGGACTATTCTTAAAAAATAACCTCAAACCCTCAAAACACCAACTTCCCCACACCATAGTCTGGATCCTTATTTTGTAAGGAATCTTCCAGGCACAGACAATTTTCTTCCATTCCGTGTTGAGTTGGTGATTATAAATGTGCATTCAAAAGCACTTTCAGTGTAGGAATTAGGCTCCATGCTGTGTCTTTTCTTTTCAACAGTGACAATGACAATATTTTGTCTACTTGCCTTGAGTTTGGTGTTGCTGTTGAGATGAATATTACTTTGCTAATTTGAACTCTCTATACGTTTCTGATTTCATGTGCAAGTATTCCCAGAGCATTGGTGTCTCCTCTCTCCATTGCTTTTGTAAATATATTTACCAAAAACATAGCTCATAGGAAACATTTAAGCACTAGAAAACACTAGAGAGTGTTACTTACTGGGTATTATTCAAATAATGTAACACTAGGACCTCCTGGTATGGTGAATAGCATTACAGAGGATCGTGTGTCATTGCCGCCAATTTGAGGATCTATTTGGCTTTCAAACCCTGTTGTTCCTTGGAATATCATGTGAAGGCTTTGTGTAAAGTATACTCTGTGTATAAACACATCCATATTTATTTTGTTAGCAATAATAGCACACCATCCATTGCAGAAAAGACCAGAATGCACTTTTATACATGGCAACAACTACAACAGATCTCTCTGCTTCTTTCTGAGCCTCATCTGTCTGGGTTTCTAGAGACCTTAACCTTGGGCTTCTGATTTCTTGCTCCTGCCTTTGACCTGAATCACTGGTTTCCACTGACCCAATCTCATCCTATCTTAAATACTAGCTCTGTGTCTTGCAGGAAAGGTATGATCACCGCCTGATGTTTCCTGTTTATGTGACTGATTTTGCTTAGGTCTTGGGCTCAATAAATTTCTTGAGAAGAGGAAGAGAAAGATTCCTACAGCCTTGTTTGTCATCACTGCTGGACATGGATCTTGTTGGGGATTGTACTAGGAGAAACTGTCTTTTCCTCCTTTTACTTTCTGCAGAATTGGAAGATGTTGCTGTGAAAATTGGGGGTACTTATTGATGATGATGATGTGGTACCCCTCCATTGAGTTGATGGCAATCACCATTAATGTTATGTTATGAGGCCAAAACAGCTAAGTGTGAAATTTCCACTCTTTGGGGTCAACTAGATTAATTAAAAACACAGTCCAGTGGGTCGAGTTGGGAAGGGGGCTGGGACTTGTAAATTAAGAGTTGTAAAGAAAATTGCTTTGACAGGGAATGTGTCCAGTAGAAACTCATCTGGAAGTGCACTAGTTGAAGAGAGGTTGCCATTTAGAGGGGGAGGGGCAAAAAGACCCTGAGGAAGGCTGGAAGGGAACTTCAGGCATTTGTCCTTACCTGCTCAGGGTCCAAGTTGCTCAGCATCCTTCTAGTACAAGAGGAAAGAGACAAGGTCACAAGCAAGGCTTCTTTGTTTCCCGATGGCAATGGCCCAAGGTCATGAAGGCATTTCTTACTGGAATCCTTCCTCCAGTCAAGGAGGTGTTCACCTTCTATAGAACATGCATGGTTAGTGAGAGCAAAGATACCCTAGCCACTCCCTCTTGGCCCCTTTAACTGTGAAAGTGACAGTCAAAGGCTTATCTACTAGTAAATAGAATTCTTATTACTACCATGCATCTACCCAATTTCTACTTAAGTTTGGAAAACTGAGTTTATGAAATGCAGGATCTTTATTTCTCTTTCCTGCTTTCTTTCTTTCTTTCTTTCTTTCTTTCTTTCTTTCTTTCTTTCTTTCTTTCTTTCTTTCTTTCTTTCTTTCTTTCTTTCTTTCTTTCTTTCTTTCTTCTCTCTTCTCTCTTTCTCTCTTTCTCTCTTTCCTTCTTTCTTTCTTGCTTGCTTGCTTCCTTTCTTCTCTGTCTGTCGTTGAGTGTGTGTGTGTGTGTGTGTGTGTGTGTGTGTGTGTGTGTGTGTGTATGTGCACGCGCTGATACTGGGTCTTGAACTTCTCCTACTCTTACTTGGAGTTTTCAACTCAAGGCTGGTGCTCTCCCAATTGTGCCACAACTCTACTTCAGCTTTCTGCTGGTTAATTTGAGATAAGAATCTTAGGGACTTTCATGCCCATGCTGGCTTTGAACTGAAATTTTCAGATCTCAGCCACCTGAGTAGGTAGGTTTACAAGTGTGAGCCACTGGTGCCTAGGTTTCCAGGATCTCTTGGTTAAGGGTAGCTTTATATGAATGAGTCTCTAAAATGCTTTTGTTTTGTAAAATGCTTTCTGAATTCCCCAAGGTCCTGATGTAGTTCCTCCTCTTTATCCAGCTAAACGTTGCTGGAATTGTCTAGGAGATAAGTATAGTTTTGCTCCATTAGATAGTATCCTATAAGCATAAATCTATAGAAGAAACACACATACACACACATATATGAGATAAGGCTGGTATTTGTTTTAAAGTGGTTTGTTGGCCCATTTAATTTGGATTTATTTAAGTCAATAACATTGTAATTATAAGTCAAGTATACATGTACTGGCATAATATATATTAGGCTGTTGATTAAATTACCCCAAATATAATAAACCAATTTGCCATATACTATATTTTAGTGATGGAGTGCTGGAGGTGATGATATGTTGTGAACATGTACAAAACACATTTTTCACTTACAACCAGTAATTTATGACTCACTCGGATGCCATAAATACTAGTTTTGGCAAGGGAGAAATCATGGAATTTATCTCGGATCTGAACTGTGATTCGAATTTTTGACCAGAAAGCATTTTTATATCCCCATGAGTTACAGACTAATGGCTTGTTTTTATTAGTTCTCCCCAGCTGTAACTTTCCCAGATGACGGCAGACCACAGCACAAACTGTGAATCTCTGGACCAGGGCCAGGAGGAGATGCTGGCTTCAGAACCATTTAGCTTTATGACCTTGAGCCTGACCTTAGTCTCCTGGGCCTCCATCATCTGACGCTTGGATCATCTGAGTGTGCCTTCCAATTCGGTAGTTTTACATTTCTCTGATGGGAATTTCATCTTTGAGCCGCCATCCAGTTCCCTGAAGATGACCTTCAGTGCCTCAAGCTTTACTCTGCATGAGGTTGAAGATGGTTCATAGTACAGCACACCAGCGAGGCAGGCTCAGGGGGTACTTTCAGAGCTTTACAAGTGTGGTTTCCAAACTGTCTGGGTCTATAGGTTTGCATGAGGGTTTTCCTTTGTCCTCAGATGTTCATGAACACAGAGGCCCTGAGACAGACACCTGTGGCAGCTTCCTCAGGCCCTTGCTGTTTCCTGAGGCAGCAGTACACGGCTGGTTTCTTGGCAGAGGGCTGGGGTCTCCCACCCTTTCCCCGTCTGGCCTCTGTGCTGGAGTGTTCTTTGTTCCAGGTGTGAGACAGGGCAGAAGGGAAGCTGGCCAGGACTGTGCACTCTGTTGGCCTCTAGGACCTAGAGGGGAAGACTGAAAATAGAATGAATACTTTTTTCCAAAGTCCATTTGTTTTGTGCCAAAACCAGTTACACATGGACTATAAAAATGCAGTGCATTATCTGTAACGTGCAATGGTTTCCAAGTGGGCAAGGTGACACACAGGTCCATCTTCCCATCTCAGCATTCATCGGACACGTATTTATGAGCACTTCCTCTGTGAAGGCCACAGAGGTCAAGAGAGGCCCAGCTCCTGCTCCTGAGGAGCAGTAGCTGATCCCAGTTTCCTCTCTCTGCACGCAAGCCTGATCCAGTGTTAGTCCATCCTAGCTTTTCCCTCTCGTTAGCTTTCCTCAGTTAATGTTTCCCCCATGCCCATGTGGTCTGATATTTAAAAATATTGAAGGTATTTCTAGGTGTGGTGGCTCAGGCCTATAATTCTAGTTACTCAGGAAGATGAGAATTGGAGTATGGATGTTCAAGGTGAGCCACAGCCAACAGGTCTTAGGACTCTCATCTCAACCAACATAGAACTGAGTATGGTGGCACATACTGCCTTGGGAAAAACTTGAGAACTTACAAAAAAAGTACAAGGCCCCGAGTTTAAACCCAGGTACAATTAAAAAAGGCAAATTCCACGTATGCCGCCTCTCTTCCTTTCAGGACTCCCTCTGGTCTATCCCAGAGCACGTCTGCCAGAGGGACGGCCTTGGGGTTGGTGAGTTAATTTGGTTGAGGGCTAGGATCAGTCTTGGAAGGAAGCCAGTCCTAGCTGTTTCAGCAGTGATGAGCCGGAAGCCCTTGGAGCTGGTCAAGTGCTCCAGGTTGGGTCGGATTCTTCCAGGCCCCTGTTTTGAATCACTCTGCAGTTCTCCTCACAACACAATAGGGATTGTAGTAGGTGTAATCATGAGCCCGTGATTCAGAGGCTTGGCTGAACACAAGCAATTTCCTCCATTCAGCAGCCTAGCAGGGGGCCTTTCTTTGGGGAAAACTTAAGAGTCTGTTTGATAACACCTATCTTAATTTAGGCCCTTTTCCCTTCCAGCCCAGACATGAGGCCCCAGCTTCTCACACCTCTGCCCTCACCAGGCTGTTTAAAGAGGCCCCTGGGTTTCCTCTGCAGCATTTGTAGGCTGTAGTAGGGAACCGAGGCAATGGCTGCATTAGACTTTAGCATAAGGAAGACAGGTCCATGATGCCTTTGGTGCCAGCATCACTGCGAGTGCTGGGGAGTTGTCTGGCCACGCCCACATCCGTACCCTCAAGTGCCAACCTCGAGTGCAATTGGTTTTGCAGACAAAGCCTATCAGGAGGAGGTTATAAAGGTTAAATGAGGTCATGGGGTGGAAGAGAAAGGCATCTGCCTCTCTACGTCTTGTCCCAAAAAATGATCACATGAAGACATTCAGAGAAAACAGCCATCTGTAAGAGAAGGATTAGGTTTCAGGCAGAGCTAGAACTAGGAGCAGGTCCCGGACCTCCAAGGCCTGCCCTGATTGGATACCTTGGCAGGGAAGTGGTCCATGGCAGGAGTGGAGGGGGGTGGGGTAGGGGAGAGTGTGTCTGGGGGCGGGTGTGCTTTGTTCAAGGCATCTCATTGGGCCTAGCTGTGTGACAGAATTCAGGCCAGTAGGACAGAGCCAGATCATTGGTGTGGGGCATTCATTCTGTATGAGGAAAGAGAGGGAACAGTCCAATGGGCTGCCTCCTCCTTGATGCTGGCATTGAACAGACCAGCTCAGGTAACTCTGAAGACTCTTCTAAAATGGATAGTATTTGGGGCAGAAAGGAATAGGATAGCACCATCAGCCTCCGGAAAAATTGGCAGAATATTTATCACAAAACCCTCAGTGCTTTGATCTGGCGAGGACGCAGGTGGTGCTGCCCTCAGGGAAGGATTCCTGTCTCCTGGGCCTCCTGGGGCCTCCTCGCTGCAGCCCAAACACACAGTCTCCTGGGTTTATGGACTCAACCAGCCAAACCCAGTTCTCCCAGGGCCCTGTTGAATGATGACAACCGCAGACAACCACATCCATTCTTCTAGTCGGACCATTAGCCGGTCCTCAGGGCCCTTGTGGGTTTCCTGTGGGGCATGCTGTGGGGTTCTGTGGGCAGGGGACTGTGTTGGGCAGTGTCAGCTTACGGGCCGCCTTTTGTACCTGCAACTACAGCTCCAGCCAAGAGAGATCTTACTAATTTGAAAGAATAGTTATTTATTTTTATTAAACAGTATACAAAAGGATTTCAGTTCCAGGAGTCAGGTTATGAAGCAACACATCTTGATCCATGTCACCTCTTCCATTGTTCTCCTCCGTCTCTCCTCCTCCTCGCCGTAGCGCTCAGGTTATGTAGTTCAATTTTTACATGATGTATATTGAAGGCGATGACTGCATTTGCTCACCCTTCTTCCCTCCATTCACATTCCCCCCTCTAAATATTTATTTTTATATTTGCATATAGTTTTATTCATTATGTATTATATTATATGATTTATATTATTTAATACATTAATTTTAACATTTTAATAATATCAAAACAATAGCAATTACTGAACTACAAAAAAGAATGAAAACTGGGAGTGTGGCTCAAATGGTAGAGCACCTGTGTAGCTCTACCTTAGTACCATCAAAATAAAAATGAATAATAATGAAACAAAGAGGAACCTTATATTAGTGGTAAAAAGCAGGACTCAAGGAGAAGTTTTGTGTCTGGAGAGGAAGATGATGTAGTAGCCACAGTGACAGTTCAGTGTGCCCTGTCTTTCTGATCTCTCCTAATCTCAACAAGCCTATAAGAGGTGTGTCATTATTCCACCTGAAGGATATACCATCTAAGTTTCTTCCCAGAAATGTAATGAGTTCTTATCTGAGTTATGACAATGGGTTTTCAGACCTCTTAGCCTGTGGTCTTTTGAAGCCTCTGCAGGGCATGCACATGATAAAAGGATGCTAAGAAGCACCAGACAGACAACAGATCTATTTTTGCAGAAAAGACATGCGCTTCTAATGTGAACAGCCTGAAAAACGATTGATCATTGCCAAGTAAGAAAAAAATTTGGTAATTGCCAAGTATCTAAGTGGTTGTGTATGTTGAGTGAAATCATCTCAAAGAACATTTGTGCTTGCTTACACACCAGTGACCTGGCCACAAACATTTGGGAGAACTTGTTTCCGATTCCCTGACTTGATGGCCATTTTTGTTACCATTCAACAAATGTAAATGTCAAAAGACTGACTTCCTCTCTAAATCCTGGGTGATGTACCAAATATGTGATGAGTCCTTGTGTCTGGAGACACAGAAAATTTCAGGTCAGACAAGAACATAGTTAAGGTGATGAGAAAGTTTGTTAGAAGAGGAATCTGGCAGGGAAAGGCAGCACTGTGACACAGGCGTAGCACAGGAAGGGGGCCCAGCGGCCCACGGCAGCCATGTTGGCCTCATTACTGAGATGGGCCTTGGACTCTGTGGTGAGAACCGGAGTTCTTGGAGATGGCTTTCTGACTGGTGAGCCTCCTTTCTGTTTCTTGTAAGGTTGGGATGCCAAAGATTTACTGTCCCTCCTTATTTCCTCTTTCTTTAGTCCTTCTCACTTCATCATTCATTAGTAAGTAGCCCCTTTCCTCATCAGGCAGCGTTGGTGTACCAGCATATCCTGCCACCTGGAAAGATGTATAGATCTCGATTCCCCGCCTGCTGGTTGACTGACTCCTATGGTTTTGATCCACTGATCTATGACTATTTATAAGTCTTAAAAGTTCTCCCTCCGTTCAGCCCAATTACTTCAATTTGAGCTAGCAGAACAAATCCGTGTTAAGAGAGCTGATCATTCTTAGGAAGCGACGGCCAGATAATGAAAAGATAGTGGCTTTTCCTTTTCTGACCAAGGCCGGAGGCCAGGCTGGGCTCAGGGACCCCTTTGAGCAAGTGTAGTGCACTTCCCAAGCCCTCTGTGCACCAGCATCCTGGGAGCTGGGGTCACCCACCTGCGCATACTAATGAGAGTCATTCATGCCTGGAGACCAGGGGGGTTGCAAAGGGACTTTGTGGTGGCAATTCTCTCCTCTGACAAAGGTTCCCATTGTCAATGTATCTTCCCTGCCTCCCCTTGTCTGTTTTTGTGGGGGCAGGGCCTGGTGAGGAAGAACTCCACCAACTGCTTCCTAGAACTTTAAGATGCTCAGCTGTGCCACTGGCAAGAATGAGCTCAGTACATGGAGAATGTTGGAGGAGATACTGTCAATTCAGGGAGATTCTGAGTCCTGCTATAGGTATGGAAGCAAGTGCTCTAACCCCAGGCTGTACTCTAGTTTGAAGGGAAGGGTGCATGGTCCATGTGGCTTAACATCCCTGGTTCTCCACTCACGGTGAGCATGCTTGTGACCCACTGGGCTGCCTGACCACAGGTGCAGGTTCCTCAGCAGATGCCAAAGAAACAGAAGCTGCTGGAAGAAGCTGAGGACATCTCAAGAAGAGAGAATATGGCTTTTGTCTGTAGGAAGTGTGGGATGACTCTCTTCAATCTGCCTGGGAGTCTGTCAGATGTCTGCCTCTGCTGATCTGACGGAGTTTGCCCAGGTAACAGAGAACTGTCCTAGGCTGCGGTGTATGTGGTTTAAGATAGCAAAGAGCCTGCTACTCAGACTTGCTTTATAAGTTCTTTTGGCTGTGGTTGTAGTTTCCTTTTATGTTTCTTTTTAAATGAAAGCATTTCAAAAGGAGAGATGCATGTAGAAAAATGTGCGGAATGTTCTGAAAAGTTGTGAGAAGCTAAGAAAAATAATTTGTAAGGAAGGGGTAGTTGGGAAGAACATTTGTGATTAATTCATTTCCAGTCGTTTGAGGAGAGGTCTTATTGAGAGGTGTGTTTGTGATCACATAGGCCATTTTTTTACTATGGCTAATATTATATACTATTGTGTTTAATTTCAAGGCCTGTCTGTAGAACTCAGTATGAAAGAATAAGTGTTTTTTATGTGTGTGTAACGTTTTGCTAAGATTTTCTTTTGTGGCTTAAACTTTTTCTAACAGGTGTTTTGTTGAGAATGGCTAAAAACCAGATCTACCTGGATGGAAGTTTTAGTTTGAATGTGTTTATTCAAACTAAATATTATTTTCAAACAATTTTTCCCTCTAGGAGGGAGAGGTTCCTATTTGTTTCTGTCTGCATGGCAGAAGGGTTTCCTGCCTTGTTGACTTTGGGGGATGGGAACAGGAAGGGCCAACCACTGTAGAAGCACCTTGGTTGTTTTATTTGATGATCATCTTTGTGGATAGAATTATTACCTCTAATCAGTCTGAGAATTGCATTACTCCTCTCCAAATTGAATCTCCATTTGGATTTCTAAAAAAAAATTCATCACTTTATTTCTTGTTTCTTCACAAAATTGTTTTTTAAGTGATTTTGTTTTTGGCACAAAAATTTCCTTTACCATGTAGAAAATGTAAAAGCTGGGTAAAGAAGGCTTCCCATACATTCGCGGGGTGGAAATAGAGGGAGGAGGGGTGAACCTGCTCCCCTGACTCTCATGTGATTCTTGACGGTCTTTATTCTCCTCTCTCCTTCCACACTTTGGCTAGAACACCGTGTTTCCATGCAGGTGTCTCCTCACCCAGGAGCCTGAGCTTAAGGATGCTCTCGTTAGAACAAATGAGCAATGAGTACATTCACTACCATACAATGAGATCTCAAAATAGCAACTCTAGATTTTTAAAATAAAAGATAAGATCTCATAGAAATAGCATGATTCCAAAAACCACCTCCAGTTCAATATTTCTACACTAGATATGCAAATGCATATATATACATACATATATAGATAGATATATAGGCATATATCTATATATATAAAGAAGTATTGGCAATGACAAATAGGAAGGGACTGATTTAAGCACAAGTTACCTCTCATAGGAAAAAGAAATGATCCAGGAGATGAAAAAAACAAGATCAAATGACCAGAGAAGAATTTTCTCTTGTCTAGAAACACCTGCATAATGAATCCAAGTAATGAGAAAGAAAATGAAATCAGCCACAGAATTAATCAGCTGTTACCTCTTCATTGAATGCATTGTCTGAGATTTCGGTAACAAGAGTCCGTAACAAGTGGCTCAGAGTCGGAATGACCATGCACCCTGCTTAGCTGGGAGACCTCTGCTGTTACCTCAAGTCCCTGAACAATTATTAGTAGCCATGTTACTCAGCTCTCCACTGCTATGACAGAATTCCTGAGATAATCAGCCTTAAAGAAGGTAAAGGTTTATTTTGGCTTGTGGTAGGATTGGCTTCTCATGTCATGACAGCTGGGATATAAGGAGAAGAAAATGTTAGGGTTCCAATATTCCCTTCCGGAGTACAGCCCCAACGACCCAACCTCCATTTATTCCACCTCTTCAAGATTCCACCAGCTTCTCATCAGGATGATGAAGAAGCCTTTAATTCTGAGCTTTTGGGGGAGATTTCAAAACCAAAGTGTAGTCAGAGCGTTGCCTTTATTTTTTGGTCAGGCGTGGGGCTTGAACTTGGGGCCTGGGCTCTGTCCTTGAGCTTTTTTGCTCAAGGCTAGTACTTTATCGCTTTGAGCCACAGCACCACTTCCAGTTTTCTGGTGGTTAATTGGAAATAGGAGTCTCACACTTTCCTACCCAGGCTGCCTTCGAACCATGATCCTCAGATCTCAGCCTCCTCAGTAGCTAGGATTACAGGTGTGAGCCACTTACGCCTGGCAAGAGCTTTGCCTTCTAATCTCGTAATTGCAGATGTTTGGGTGGTAAGATGTATATACTGTTAAAAACTGAAATGTCTGTGAAGATGCTGGCTTTATACAAGGCTTCAGGGTTGGGAGATGGAGGTGACCAAACAGAGCTCAACGTGTTTCCATCAACAGCAAGGTCTGCATCAGAGAGCTGACCAAGAGGGGGTTTGGGGAACAGGAGGCACGGAATGGTTGTGGAGGAATAAAATTGTCTTCCTGGTTAGAACAATGATAAATTGCGTTTGTGGCTAATTTATAGTTTCTAGAGATCTTTCACATTGTTGTACTCCTGTATCTTCGCATGATATTGTAACCCCCGGAGAAGGAGGTGGTAAAGCCATTTTAATAGAGAAGATGCTAGCCAGCTGCTGCCCTCTGGTTGGGTGTCCTGGGTTGGGAATGAATGTCAGACCCTCGCCCAGGATGGAAGGGAGAGAATGCAAACAGTTCAGAACCTGTGCAAAGAATTGCCATCTCTAAGGCCAGCAGCTATTAGAAACATCTAGAAAGCCATCTGTATCTCAATATTCACCTCCGACTAATGGATGCCCTAGTTCCTACTCTGGAAAGAGACTTAATGGCCTGCTTTCCATGGAGATCTGCAGTTTACTGTGGTTTATAGGAAAGGGCCAACTCACGAAAAATGGCAAGTATTTTTAGTTGATCGCCAAAGCAAGATGTCTGCAACTCAAACTCTGGGAAAGTAAGTGGTCTCCACAGCCTTTTCCCTCACTATGAGCCAACTGGAACCCTTTTCCCTCCCAGAGAAACAGTTTACCCGAGCTGAATGGAGTCTGGAGAGTTTAATCATCAAATGACTCCAGGAGGGTAGCTGCTAGTTGGTACCCAAGGCTGGAAATTGCTGACATGACTATGATGTGCATTACTCTGGGCTGGGGAGATGTTCACTCTGTTGGCAGAAAGATGAGGGGTTCAAACTTAATCCATCTGGGAAGGACTCGGAGTCAAGTGACCCACTGATGTTAGGCTTCACCCTAATAAGGTTTCACTGTCCGAGGCAGTGGGTGCTGAGGGGATCCCCAGTGAATTGCTACAGGACTCAGCTTCTCTTTCTGAGACATCCAATGAGGATAAAGCGACTTAGGAGGGATCTCCAGCTTCACTTCAGCAGGGGTGAAGGTGGTGAGGTTTTCCGTTTGCTTTTTCGCCTGGGATGCTGTTCTTGGAGAGAGTAGAGCTGTGCACACAGTCCTCAGCTTACAGCCCGTGCTCGGTGTTTGATCCTGCTGCCTGTTTGATTCTGCTGTCATCTGCTGACGGAGGGACAGGAGATCTCGCACACAGCCCCTGCCCTTGACCTTCACGGTAGCAGGAGGGAGGGCCGGGGATGTGTGAGAACTCCAGGATCCAGGTCCAGAAGGCCTGAAGTCATCTCTCTCCTCTGCAGCATCTCCGCGGTTCCTATCATCCCATTCTTAGGGATCTTTCTTTAGAGAGAGTATCACCAGAACTCCAGGTGATATTTCACGGGAAAGCTTTAGAAGGAAGAAGTGAGGTGAGATGTAAGAGATGCTGCCATAAAGTTTCCATCATGTCACTACAAATAAATGGAACCTTTTGCTCAAACTAGGTACCCAAACTGTGGAACTCTTTGACTGAGTGGTTTAACTCCTATACACCCCTGCCTGTGTCTTTCAGTTGGAAATCTCCACAATGTTAGCAGATGGCAGCAGACTTCTGAGCTTTCTAGGCAATGCCTTCCAGGTGAGGAGTTTGGAACTTGAGGGAAGCCCAGAGCCCATTTCCATTGTGCCCAACACAGCAAAACCTGAACGTGCGAGGTACCAGCGCTTCCGGTCCTGCCCCTCCCTCAGCGCCAGGCTTTCTGAGCTGGCCTAGCAGCGAAAAACACCAGTCCGCGTCCTCTCCAGCTGGAAATCTTTTGTACTTAAAAAAAATCGAAATATGTCTTCTTTGTTTATTTCTAGGTACTTTTTCAAATGCAGTGATATATAACGACACAGGTCACACATGGAAAGATAATGGCGGCAACTTAAAGAAGTCATAGCTCAGTATCACAATCAGGCTGTTGATCTCAATGCCAGCGGGGTCCAGTGTGCTGTCACCTTACCTCATGATCCTTTCCAGGTGATCTGACGTCCTTCCATCCCCTCCCCGGTCTCTGAAATGCTAACTGGTCTATTCCTACAGTTTGGTCATTATAGAGATGGAACTGTCCAATAGGTAAGTTGTGGGATGGCCTTGACCTTCAGCCACATTCTCTGAGGGTCCTGGAAGCTGGGATGCCCGTCATTGGTTTGTTCTTTTTCAGTTTAGTTTAGTTTAGGTTTTAGTAGTATTCTGAGGCATGTGTGTCCTGGTTTGTTTAAATATTTACTCACTGAAGGACAGCTGGGATGTATTGTAGATTTTGTTTTGCTATTATGAATAAGTAAAGCTGCTATGAATGTAAGCTGATTTTTTGTTGTTGTTGTTGGTTGTGGGGCTTGAGCTCAGGGCCTGGTGTCTGTCCCTGAGAGCTTTTGCTCAAGCTTTCTGGTCTACCACAGGACTGCTTCTGGCTTTCTGGTGGCTAATTGGAGACGAGTCTCACAAAGACTTTTCAGCCTGGGCTGGCTTTGAACTGTGATCCTCAGATCTCAGCTTCCTGAGTAGCTAGGATATAGGTGTGAGTCACCAGTGTCCGGCTGAATATAAGTTTTGATTAGGCATAAATTTTACCTACTCTGTGATCAGTGCCTTGAAATGTGATATGGTAGTGGGAAGTTTGTTTCTCTGTCTCTCTGTCTCTTTCTGTCTGTCTGTCTGTCTGTCTCTGTCTCTCTCTCTCTTTGAAGTACAGGATGGCCTGGAACTCATGATCCCTTTGCCACACCATCTGGTGTACTGAGATTACAGGAACGCACCATGACAACTGGTCTAAGTTGGGTTATTTAAGAAATAACTCTTTCCAGAGTGACTATATATTTTACCATCCACCAGCAATGAGTGAGTGAGCCAGGCCTCCGCACCCTCGGCAGTATTTGGTGTTTAAAACTATTCTCATGGGTGTATAGTGATATTTGACTATAATTTTATTTTGCATTCCCTGATTGAATAATGACACCAAACATATTTTTATGTGCTTATTTGCCATCTGTCTATCCTTCTCTGTAAAATGTCGTTCATATCTTTTGTATATTTGGATTTATTTTTACTGTTGAGCTTTGAGAGTTGTTTATATATTTCACAGAATAGTCCTTCCTTTGTTGGATATATGGTTTTCAAATATTTTTTCCCAGTCTGTGCAGCTTGTCTTTTTATTCATTGAATAGAGTCTTTTCTTCTCCTCTCCTTTCTCTTCTCCTCTCTTCTCTTCTCATCTCCTCTCCTCTCCTTTCTCCTCTCCTATTCTCTCCTACCCTCTCTCTTCCCTCTTTCTGTTTTTTACTTTTTTGGTAGTAGTGGGGTGTGAAATCATGGCTTTATGTTTGCTAGACAGGCATTCTACTACTTGAGATACACTTTGTTGTAGTTGGTTTGTCAAAGAGTGTCCTGTATTTTTGCCCAGGTCAGCACTGGGCTGGGACCCTCCCATCACTACTTTGTAATCCGATGAGAATCTTTTATAGACCAAAGGATTTTAATTTTGATGGCATCCATATTTACCAAGTTTTCTTTTATAGCTCATGTTTTTGATGTCAGGTCTAAAAACAATCACTGTTTAGCCCAACATTTTAAAGATTTTTTTCTTTTCCCCTGTATATTACATAACTTATTGTTTTCATTTAAGGCTATATTATTTTTTGGGTCAATTGTGAAGTGGTGGAAGAAATTATAGGAGATCATGTATAAATACAGTTGATTTTTGGTGTTTATGATGTGTGTCTTGTACATAAGTTCTAGGAGAGTTTTATAGATACATTGGCATCTGTGTCTTTGGTGGCTAACTCTGTTAGGACCATTTGTGAGAAGCCCTATTCTTCTTCCATTGAATTGCTCTTGTACTTTTGTCAAAAACCCACTGGTTCTACAGTCTGTGCTTATTTTCCTCGACCTGTTTGTCTATTCCTCCAACAGTGCCTCAGTGTAATTAGCGTAGCTGTGGCATTCCTGGAAATTACATAGATCAATTCCTTCCACTTTATTCTTGCTTTCAAAATTGTTTAGCCATTATGGTTCCTTTACCTTTTATTTATTGTTGTTGTTTGTGGGGCTTGAACTCAAGACACAGGCCCTGCCCCTGAGTCTTTTGCTCAAGACTAGAACTCTCCTACTTTGAACCACAGCTCTACTTCCAGATTTTTGCTGGTGGTTAATTGGAGATAAGATCTGTGTGTGCATCAAAGATGCTGCAAAGCATGGAAATGGGAATGGGAGCCGCCACTCAAGTTTCCTTTGATGCCATTCCAGAGAGGGAAGAGATGCTGGAAGTCCAGGAGCTCCATTTGATTTCCATGGACATCATTGGTGGTCCCTGCAAGGTCTTCTTCCATGTGGCTGGGTGGGAGCTCACTATATGCAGCCCAAAGTTGCCATCTGTATCTTTGTTGGGATGGGTGGGATACAGATTGTCCTTTGACTACAAAGCCGACTTTTGTGGGCACTCTCTCCTCTCCTGTCCTCTCCTCTCCTCTCCTCTCCTGTCCTCTCCTCTCCTCTCCTCTCCTCTCCTCTCCTCCCCTCCCCTCCCCTCCCCTCTCCTCTCCTCCCCTCTCCTCTCCTCCCCTCTCCTCCCCTCCCCTGCCCTCCCCTCTCCTCTCCTCTCCTCCCCTCCCCTCCTCTCCCCTCTCCTCCCCTCCCTTCTCCTCCCCTCTCCTCTCCTCCCCTCTCCTCTCCTCCCCTCTCCTCTCCTCCGCTCCACTTCCACCTCCCTTCCCTTCCCCTCCCTTCCCTTCCCTTTCTTTCTCTTTCCCTTCCCTTTTCCTTTCCTTTGCTGTCCCCTCCTCTCTTCTTCTCTTCCCTCCCTCCTTCCCTCCCAACCTCCCTCCTTCCCTCCCAACCTCCCTCCTTTCCTTCCTTCCTTCCTTCCTTCCTTCCTTCCTTCCTTCCTTCCTTCCTTCCTTCCTTCCTTCCTTCCTTCCTTCCTTCCTTTCTTCCTTCCTCCCCTCCCTTTTCCTTTTCTCTTCTGTATTCTTTGCTGGGTCTCGATTTCCAGGGTCTTCACCTCTGAATGTGGGATGTGAAGAACACAGAGAATGCATATCACATTGCTCATTGTGCACCAAGGCTTCTAGATTGTTGGCTTTCCTGCATCTACTTCCAGAATTTTCTCATTTGTTTAGTATTTAAATGTCCAGGGTGTCCTGCTGGGATGGCTCATTCCATCTTCACAGAAGCAGAAATCGGTGTCATTTGCACCCTCTGAGGGAGAGGTTGGGCAAGGTGCTGGGCCAGTGTGCTAATTCTTTCTCTGGGCGGTCAGCCAGGAGGGATAAGATGGGGCGCCGTGGGCGGAGTGGTAGGAATCATGATAAGAGTCCCAGTAAGTGATTAGACCATGTAAGAGACTTTGTAGCTTCCCCTTGGAAGGAGGCAGTTGCTGAGTGACCATGATCTGACTTAAGTTTTAAAAGCACTGCCTGGTTGCTATGTATAGAATAAACTATCATCACTAGCAGGGGGTGCGAGGAAGGAAGTCCAGGAGGAGGGAATCCAGTTTTACCCAGGGGGGTGAGTTCCATGTCTCTGGCCTCAGAGCTCTCAGGAAGACCACATTATCATTCAGAGCATGGTGTCTGCCCGCAGAACAAGGATAGGTTCCTATTGACTAGCTGCACCTTGATCCATTTGGTTAAATCTGAGGTAGCAAACACACAAATGCAACGTGCAATCTAACATCTGTAGGATGTGGTGCTTCTGGGTGAGTGCACACCTGGCCCAGCTACTGACAGCGGACACATGCATCTCACAGCCGGCCCCCGTCCCAGCCGAGGCCAGATGTGGCAATGACCTCGTTAGTCCCCAGTGGTTCTTCTTGCTTCCGTTCTTTCCCCCCTCCCCCCTTTGGAGATATTGCCTAAAAAAAGAGAAAGGTCTCTATCTACAATTGGAATGTGTCTGATGCAACTTTCAATAATGCCATCTGCTACCCTGGGAGAAGAAACATGAGTTGCTGCTATTATACTGGAATTCTTAATGACTTTTTGGAATAATGCACATTTACCAACTGATAGTGATGCCACGGATACAGCCTGAACTGCCCAGATGATTCTGTGAATGAGAGTTTTGTTTTTTTTTTTTTTGCAGCCCAATGACTATTTTATAATGCATTCAGAGAAGAGTCTACGATTTGATGATGATGATGATACTCAGTTGGGAGACCTTGGAAAACACCCAGGCTTCAGTTATGACTTTCAGTGTTTTCTCCTGATTGAGTCGAGATCATCGGCCTCCAGTGACACTGCTGACCCTGCTCCCTCTCGGAGGAATGAGAAGGCACACGGCAGCCTTCCTGGGGTGGTGCCTAGAAGATGACCGGGGTCCCCAGCACCACAGGCTTCCTGGAGCAGCCAGGCTGACCTCATGGGAGAGCTCCAGAGTGAGTGCTCAGTCCCCTGCCCTCTGGATGAGCTCCTCGCTTTCCTCTCCTTCCTTCTGTCGCCAACACAGCTAGGCCATTAGAGAACAAGTTCTGTGCTTGGTTTGCACATTCTCTCTTCTTCAGCATCTATTCCAGATTTGGGGGCAGCAGGAGCGCTTCTGTTATACAGTATCAGTGTATCCTGTGCCATGCCTTAGAAGAGACGCTGCATTTTCAGGATGAAATTTAAAGAATGGCAGGGAGGGGACTTGGCTTTGAATCAGCTTTGGTGTCCTTCTGCTCCCCTCACTGTGATACAATTGACCTTCTAGCATTAGGTAGGGTCACATCGGGCGGTACAGAGGTAGGCACTCCAGACAAGGTGATGCACCACCTACTCCTAAAGACATTTACCACCCACAAAACAAGCACACTGTGCTGGACATAATCAGACTTCATCTGGGTGAAGGGAACCAAGAATCTCTCTTCCTGATGTGGATATCTCACAAAGGGATTTCCAGAATGGTCATAATGTACAGCATGCTATGTATATGGGAAAGCCACTGTCCTATATACTGTGTGTGTATGCATGTATGCATCTGAATTTGTCATCTATCTTCATCCTCTATTCATCTGTCTTCATCTTCTAACTTTCTATCACCCATCTATAATGTAAGATGGCTTCAACTTTTTAGTAGTTTCATTATCTGTAGTGTACAAAATTCAAGCCGTATATGAGAACATACAATGCATCTTGATCAGTGCCACCGTCTTAACATTCTTACCCATCCTCCCCAACCCACCTCTTCCATCACTTTCTTTTAAATTTTGTAGGATATACATTAAATTCTTGATTACATTCTCCCCTCCCCTCTCTCTTCTCATGATCTCAATTTTTCAGTAGCAATAGCTTTTCAGTTTGTGGGCTGGGTTATTTTCAATCTATAAAGACAGTGTGACTAAAGTAATTCTTGAAGAACAGGTAACATTCTTAAGTTTAGAAAGTGGCCTTTGTCTTCTATGTCATTTCAAACTTGAAGCAAAATTTAAAGTCTGTGGTGTTTTGTGTGTTTTGGTCAGTTTATTGTTAGTCTCCTTGACAATATATCTGACATAAGTATCTCTTTTTTTTTTTTCAGTTGTGGGGCTTGAACTCTGGGCCTGGGCACTGTCCCTCAGCAAGCATTCTACCATTTGAGCCACAGCACCACTTCTAGTTTTCTGGTGGTTAATTGGAGATAAGAGTCTCATGGACTCTCCTATCTGAGCTGGCTTTGAACCATGATCCTCAGATCTCAGCCTCCTAAGCAGCAAGGATGACAGGAATGAGCCACCAGCGCCCAGCTTGAAATAAGTATCTTAAAGGGAGAGAAGATTTATTTTGGCTCAGGTTTTACAAGTCTCAGTCCATGGCTGGCTACATTGCTTGGGTCTTTTGGCAAGGGTGCATTTGACATAAGCTGCTCACCTCACAGTGAGCATGAAGCAGAGAGCAAGAAGGAGGCGGGCATGCGGAGAGACCCCAGTGGTCTGCTTTGTTCTAGCCATATCTCTTAAGGCCGGAACCTCCTCAGCTGTGTGCTAGTTGGCTCTGGACCAAGCCTTCAACACCCGCCCATGGAAAACATTTCACATTTACACCATGACGACCTCCATCCATCCTCTCGTTTGCGACATGAGTCTTGTGCATAACGCTTCATTTGATTGCTGTGCTGGGCATTGGACAAAATGTTCCTTAAAAGTTTTCAAATCAAGTGAAAGAGATGTCAGGTGGGCAGAGCCCATGTCAAGTGCTGTCATGGTCAATGTTTACTGGTGTTTACTCCACGTGCTGTACGTGTGAGGACTCATGGTCCTTACAAGGAATTGTGTGGTAGTGTGTGCAGGGCATTGCATTCTGATTATTCCTATTTTACAGTGGAAGAGGTGAGATTTTTCAGAAAGTAACTTGTCACAGATATAGAGTTCCTATCCACCTAGACAGCATGAACCTAGAGCCTGGACTTTTAGAGCCGGTGCCTTAGAAGATTCTAGAATAAGGCTGGGCAGGTGGCTCAGTGGTAGGGAGCCTGCCTCACATTGCTTGAGGCTCTGAGTTTAATTTTCAGCATCACATAAGCAGAAAAAGCCAGAAGTCGCACTGTGGCTTAAGTGGTAGAGCACTAGCCTTGAGCTGAAGAGCTGAGGGACAGCACCCAGGCCCAGAGTTCAGGCCCCACGACCAACCAAAAAAATATGTTAAAAAAAAAGAGAAGATTCTAGAACATAGTGAAGAAACATGGGAATAGGGTGTCAAAGTGAGCTGCTTAGCAATTGGTGTCTACAAACCATGTAATGGGGAACCGACCATTCTAGAAACAAGCTATTGGCCTTGGACATGAACACATTCCTGGAAAAAAGAGAGATTACAACACTAAACATTTCTAAATGTTATAAAAAGAAGGGAGGGAGGGAGTGGGTGTGAGTAACCAGGAAACAGGGCCGTGGGAGATAAGAGAGCAGTCAGCGAGAAAGGCGAAGCTCGCCTCATTTCTCATCACTGTCAGGGAGACATATGCTCCAGCGGCTTCTCTCCTTCCCTTTGCCAAGATCGCCCCCTCGCCTCAGGCCTCGGGGGGCTGCTCTGCCCGCACTCACCCTCAGCCGGGCTGCTCCTCCCTACCTCGCTGTTGTGCCCTGGCCCTTGAGACTGTTCCCGCTCTCCATAACACACTGCGATCGAATCTGCTGCGTTCTCTTCTTAGCCCTGTAATGAAGTAATTATCTGTAGGGTGTCTGGCAAAGACTATTGCTTGCCCCTGATTCTGAACTTCATGAGGACCAGGACGGTTTCCCTGTAGTTCAGCACCATCCACCCAGCACCAAGTATTACAGTTCAAAGTCAGTGCTGGCCATAGATTGGCCTGTATCCTCAATCCAAAAATAAGTAAATAAATAAGTCACAGTGTAGAACACAGATATGCAGAAGTCCTGAGTCTTGGTGGAAGACACTGTGACCTTACTTAGACACAGGCCCTTGCAGAGGTCATCAGTTGGGATGAGGTCATTAGGATGGGCCTTAATCCAATCCAGTCAATTCAATTTTTATTTTATTTTATTTTTTTTTACAATGGAGAGACAGGCAGCAGAGACAGGCTTTCCGCAGGAGGAGGCCAAGGGAACATGGAGACAGAGGTAGAGATGTTGCTTCTACAAGCCAAGAACCTCCAGAGATGTCCAGCAAACCACCGGAGGCTGGAGAGAGGTCTGGAAGCGACCCTCCCGGATGCTGCCGTGCTGGGTCTCTGTTTTGTCTTGTGAATCAGATGATACATTCCTGTTGGTCAAGACGCTTAGCTTGTGGTACTAGGGTATCCTAACTATTCATGGCCTACAGAAAGGAAGAAAGGAAGTATAGAATTGCTCAGCCTTTGCTTTTACATGGAATAAGGATTCTTGGTTGGTGTTTCTTGTTGCTGGTAGGATGCTTAATGTGTGCCCTCCTTAGTTTTTTTTTTTTTTTAGTCTATTGTGGGGCTTGGACTCTGGGCCTGGCACTGTCCCTCAGCTCTTTAGCTCAAGGCTAGTGCTCTACCACTCGAGCCACAGTGCCACTTCTGGTTTTCTGGTGGTTTCTTGGAGATAAGAGTCTCATGGACTTTCCTACCCGGGCTGGCTTTGAACCCCAGTCCTCAGATCTCAGCCTCCTGAGTAGCTAAGATTACAGGCGTGAGCCACCGAGCTCACCTTTGTTTTTTAAAAAGATTTATTTTGCATTGTTGATTTCAAAACTAGAACACTTTAGTTCTTCAGTATTTTAATCTTCCATTAAAAAAACCTCTCATTTATTTGAATTAGGGAAGGGAAAGGGAACAACAGAATGACGAGACAAAGGACACGGGAAGAACAAGGCGGCAGCCACATACACAAGACGACATGTTGGAAATGATCTGTACAACTTGGGTGGGGGTTTGGGGGACGGGAAAATAGGAGAAAAATGAGGGAAGGGGTAACAAGGGTGACAAGAAATGTACTTCTTACCTTTGTATGTAACTGTAACCCCTCTACACATCACCTTAACAATAAAAAAAAACAAAACCTCTCTGGATCTTTGGTAGAAGAAAAAGGAGTGAGATAAATCAAGGGTGGCTGTGATGTCAGGTTTGACCATGAACAATCTCAAAAACAAAAAAGTCACCTATAATGGAAGCAACACTGAGTTGTAGAGCGAAATGGGGAATCATGCACAGACGGGTACCTGGCAGGCTCTGCTGTCTCTAGGATTTCTGCCACCAACTGTCACTACATACTTTTCAATTTGCGTGTCTCCATCCTGCCAAGAATGAAGTACCTCTGTGCGACCTGCGTAATTACAGAACTGTTCCTGCCGCCCCTTCCCCAAATCCCTGGGAGTTCAGTCTGCACATTCTGACAAAGTAATTTTTAATTTCGTTTTCTGAACCAATCATTGAAGGCTTCCTGAAGGAGTGCCATTGTATTCAGGAAAATACAGGCATGACTACAAGGGACTGGTTTATCAGCCCCAGCACTGGGCTCATGAGATGGGGAATGTGACTTTTGCACCAATGTATACAGTTTCATCAAAAGAATTCTGGAAGTACCCCTTTATGATGAAGGTTTTGGAAAAATTAGGAATCCATGGAACATTCCTCAATACAATAAAGGCTGTATATGACAAACCTACAGCCAGCATTATACTTAATGGTGAAAACCTAAAGCCATTTCCTCTTAACCCAGGAATGAGACAAGGATGTCCATGCTCTCTGCTTCTCTTCAATCTAGTATTAGAATGCCTAGCTACAGCAATAAGACAAGATGCAGACATAAAGGGGATCCAAATAGGGAAAGAAGAAATAAAACTCTCCCTCTTTGCAGACGACATGATCTTGTATTTAAAGAATCCCATAGACTCTACTTCCAAATTACTCAAGCTGATTCAAAACTTTGGCAAAGTAGCAGGGTATAAAATTAACCCCCAAAACTCAATGGCCTTTCTGTATGCCAACAATGAGAAAAGTGTGGCTGAAATTAGGAAAGCAACTCCATTTGTAATAGCCCCACAAAAAATAAAATACCTAGGAATTAACTTAACCAAAGAAGTGAAGGACCTCTATGATGAAAACTTTAAAATCTTGAAAAGGAAATCAACACAGAACTTAAAAAATGGCAAAACCTCCCATGCTCCTGGATTGGAAAGATTAACATCGTGAAAATGGCAATACTTCCCAAGGCTATCTACAAATTCAATGCGATACCTATCAAAATTCCAACCTCATTTTTCAAGGAAATAGAAGAGGCAATCCAAAAATTCATATGGAACAATAAAAGACCCCGAATAGCAAAAACGCTCCTGAATGGAAAGAACACTGCTGGAGGAATATCAATACCAAATTTCAAACTCTACTATAAAGCCATTGTAATCAAAACAGCTTGATATTGGCATAAGAACAGACCTCAGGACCAATGGAATAGAATTGAAAACCCAGAAATGAACCTACAGACCTATAGCCATCTAACCTTCGATAAGGGAGCTAAAACAATAGAATGGAAGAAAGACAGCCTCTTCAGTAAATGGTGCTGCCAAAATTGGTTAACTACTTGTAGAAAACTAAAGCTAGATCCTTATATATCACCCTGCACCAGAATCAACTCCAAATGGATCGAAGACCTCGAAGTCAAAGCAGACACTCTGAAAACATTACAGGATGGAATAGGAGAAACCCTAGGTCTCCTTGGCTCAGGCCGAAATTTTCTGAATAGAGACCTGGAAACACAACAAATCAAAGAAAGGTTGGACAAATGGGATTGCATAAAGTTGCAGAGCCTCTGCATGGCAAAGGACATAGCTAGCAAGATCAATAGAAAGCCCACGGATTGGGAGAAGATCTTTACTAGCCATACAACGGACAAGGGTCTTATATCTAAAATATACTTGGAACTCAAAAAATTAAATCCCCCAACAACAAATCCTCAAAGAAACAACTGCCCAATAAACAAGTGGGCGAAAGACTTAAAGAGAAACTTCTCTGAAGAAGAAAGAAGGATGGCCAATAGACACATGAAGAAATGCTCAACCTCCCTAGCCATAAAAGAAATGCAAATCAAAACAACATTGAGATACCACCTCACTCCAGTTAGAATGGCAAAAATCAAGAACTCTAACAACAACAGATGCTGGAGGGGATGTGGACAGAAGGGAACCTTACTTCATTGTTGGTGGGAATGTAAACTTGTTCAACCACTTTGGAAAGCAGTATGGAGGTTCCTCAAAAGACTCCACATAGAACTCCCCTATGACCCAGCAATCCCACTTTTGGGCATTTACCCAAATGTTTACAAACAAGACCACACTAAAGCTACCAGCACAACTATGTTTATTGCAGCCTTATTTACCATAGCTAAGATATGGAACCAACCCAGATGCCCCTCAGTACATGAATGGATCAAGAAAATGTGGTATATATACACAATGGAATTCTATGCCTCCATCAGAAATAATGACATTGCCCCATTTGTTAGGAAATGGAAAGGCTTGGAAAAAATTATATTAAGCGAAGTAAGCCAGGCCCCATGGTTTCCCTTATTTGCAATATCTAGTATATGTATGAGTCAAGCGGAAAAGGTCAGATAATGTGATGTTAGGAAAATGAACCGTTAGATATGTATTTTAATGTTTTTTTTCTTTCATGCATGTGTTTCTAATGCATTTATAAGATTATTTCTTTGTTGCTTTGTATGTCCCTCCCCCACAGTATAACCCCCGCTTTCACTATATTTGATGTCAGTATAACTTGTGGAGGAGATGGGGAAAAACAAGTCGTTTAAGGATACAGGTGGACCTGTTGCAACAATGAAAAGTACAAGTTGTCATGTCGAAAATGAGCTTTACAATGTTGGTGCGGGGGGGGGGGGGGAAGGGGGGGAAGGATTGGGACTGGGGGGGAGGGGGGAGGCTGGGAAGGGATGTGAAGGATAAACAAAGGAGGAGGCTGCAATGCTTGGTAAGAAATGTACGCATTATCCTGCCCATGTAATTGTAACCCCTCTGTACAGTATGTTCACAAATAAAATAAAATAAAAAAAAAAGAATTCTGGAAGTTTCTCAGGTGGTCCTGAGAGCCTTGTCCTCAGGAAGCAGATGGTGGAGAGCAGGGAGGAGCTCCAGTGGCTCTGGAGTGGTTCAAAGTGCACCTGGGCACTTGGTGTCATTCCCAGTGGTGACTCTTACTGGCCCATTGGCCAAAGAGTCCCCAGCTGCCCTGGAGGGGGCAGGGGGCTCTCCTTTCCACTCCATTAAGCTTGCTTTATGGCTCCTAATGAGCCTGGTGTCTTGTATTTGCAGCGCCGCCATGACTGGCCCATGTCTTGTCCACAGTCCGGCCTTCCACCACTTCTATGCATTTCATGTCTTCGGATTCCCACCTCTTGTTTTGTTTTGTTATTTATTTATTTGGTGTTGGTACTGGAGCTTGAGCTCAGGGTGTGGTTCTGTATCTTAGATTTTTTTGTTCAAGGCTTTACCATGTGGGCTCCAGCTCTACTTCCAGGTTTGTGCTGGTTCATTGGAAATAAAAGTCATACAGACTTTCCTGCCCAGGCTGGCTTTGGAAAGCAATCCTCAGAACCGCAGATCTTAGCCTCCTAACATTACAGGCATGAGCCACCAGTGTCTAGCAAATACAGTAGATTTGTTTGAAGAGAAAGAAAGAAGAGAAAGATGGAGACATGTGTACACTCCTGTCCTTTCCCATGCAATGCCTTATGTAAACTTGGGACTCTGTCAGAAAAAAAGACCATCACTAAATCTGGGCCACTGAGCCTGCAGATCTGTGAGCAAAATAAACCTTTCCAAAAAATATTATTGCTGGGTAATTGTGGCTCACGCCTGTAATCCTAACTACTCAGGAGGCTGAGATCTGAGGATCACGGTTCAAAGCCAGGCTGGGCAGAAAAGTCTGTGAGACTCTTATCTCCAATAAACCATCAAAAAACCAGAAGTGGTGCTGTGGTTCAAGTGGTAGAGCCCTTGCCTTGAGCTGAAGAGCGCATGAACAGCACCCAGGCCCAGAGTTCAAGCCCTATGACCAACAATAACAAAATTTATTATTATGAAGTTGCCTGCCTCAGGTATTTCATTAGTGCAAAACAGGTGCCTGGCCCACCTCTTGATTTTATCTAGATTCTTCCTGTCAGGTTGAAAATGCATTTAAGTATATACGTATATATTTAAATATATTAATATTTAATAAATTTATATAACAATACATTAATAATTTAATATATTAAATATATCCTTATAAAAAATAAAACTCTGTATACCTCCTCCTCAAAATAGGGCCCTGGTCTCTCTTTTCTTTCTTGCGCAAACCTTTGCGGCCTTTCTAAGCTGATCATGTTCTCATCCTCAGCCCCCTCTCTCCTCGGCCTTCCTTCCACCCTGCCGCCTCCCTGACCTGCTCTTACTAAAGGAGACGCTGTTTTCTGAAGTTTCAAACTTGGATGCGTTCAATCCTCATTTTCTTGCCTCTGCTGACATCTGACAATGAGGATGAGCAGCTGGGAGCCCAGGGAAGACCCTAATTAGAAGGCAGCGGTGGGAATGGCGTGGGGTGGTGGGGGCCTAGGGAAGATCAGCCCGTGTTCCCTGCTGGTCACAGGTCTCATGAGGGGTTCAATGTCCCATCTTTTCCCTTCGATGAGTGGTTACTTAGGGTTTGTGTTGGCATCTCGCACATCTCTTCCTTTTCATTTCGTACCCTTTTTTTCTGGCTGTAGGCGAGTTGTGTAGAGCCATACAGACACAGTGATGGATGGACACTCTTGCTAAGGTTGCCTCTGAAGAGGTGACTGTTGGTAGTTTTTCTTTGTAAAGTTCTAGAAAGTTCTGTGACTAAATAGTTTTATAAACCAGGGGCTGTCAATGTTTTTCTTCAAAGGACCAGATTTATTTATTTTTTTCAGCTTTTGAGGAACCAAACCTCTCTGTCTCCACTCCCAGCCGCACCAGGGCGAGAAGCAGCTCTGTGACTGAATGGATGTAGTGATGGCCTCAACGAAACTCCATTTCCAATACCAGAACACGGGGGATGGGCACGATGGCCACACCTGGAATCCCAGCTCCTTGGAGGCAGACCATCCTAGGCACAAACTGAGACCCCCATCTCAACTCATAGACTTGATGTAGTGATTCGTGTCTGTCATTCTAGCTACATGAGAGGGTCGTGGGGGATCATGATCTGAGCCCAGTCTGGGTAAACCCTTCAAACTCTAACCAAAAAACTCCACACAAACAAACAATGAAAACAAAAACCTCGAGCAACAGTGGGACTGGTGGAGTGGTTGGAGTGGGAGAGGCACCTAGAAAGTATGAGGCCCTGAGTTCAAACTCCGGGACTGCTAACATACACACAAACAAGCCAGACAGAAGGCAGGTCCAAGAGATAAAACTGTTCTACAAAGCAAACTGACGTTGTGGTTCATTTGACACGCTGGTTGAACAGAAACTAGAGGAAGCATGCATTGCATTTCTCGGATGGGTTTCCATGCCTGAAATGACCATGTATGCTTCTCTGCATGATTTTCATTAAGTCCTAGACAGATCAAGGGTTCTATGAGGGCAATTTCAATTTCAATTTCAATTAATGCCTCCAACTATCACCTCTGGCAGTGTGGCTGCCGGTTCCAACGCAAGACTATAAAACTTACCTACCGGCTTAGAGGGGATTGATGTTGACTCTCAAAGCTGTACATTCACTATTGAGGTTGTTCACCTTTAAGACACTGTTTTGTCTCTCAGAAGGCATTCTTTTAATGTCAAAATAAATAGCATCTGATATTTTAAAATATAATTAGTCCTGAGCATCTGTCTGAGGGTAGATGGAGAGGAGGAGGAGGAAGCTGACTTTTTCTCTCCCTGGTCTGGAATTGCATCAAAAGATAGCAACTGCTATGTGTTCAGGTCTCTTCTGTCTCCAGTTGTAAATATGTGGTCGATCATTTCCTACACAACCAAGTTGTCTTTTCTTTTCTTTTTTTTTCCAGGACCAGCAATGACTACTGTGGGCTCTCAAGGCTGTTCTGCTCCTGCTGTTCTGAAAGCAGCTTGCTGGGTGATGTCATCTATCTACCTGGCATGACTTAAAGGGAGCATGCCCGGTCCGGTGGCCTGCAAGGAAGTCTCAGAAAGTGCTGCTTCTGTGTCGACTTTGTAACTTACTTTTCAGAGTACACTGGGCCCTGGTTCTTCCCCAGAAGCAGGGAAATAGCGCTGGCAAGTTTGCAACGCTCTCTGAAATTTCAAATGAGAGATTGTAAAAAGTACGGCAATTCTCTCTCAGCCGAGGACCTTGTATTTACTAACAGCTGATTTCTTCATCTCACTTCTAGAAGAGACGTAGAAACATCACCAACGCATTGGGAAGGAAGTGTGTGTGGCTGCCTGCAGTGTGGAAAATCAGGAGTGTGATGCTCAGAAAGTGAGAAATCACGATTATACCTGCTGCCGACATTTCAGGGTATTTGGCTAAAATTCCTCCATATAGCAAGAATGCATAGCTTGAATTTAACTCAACAAACCATAATCAAAATTCAAGTTAGCACCTAGAAAATTATCTAAGGCAAGAGGATTGTTTAGAATCTTTATTCTCTATAGTTTCTTACAATTGGAATTTTTTAAAGCATTGTAAAGATTTTTATTTTTGAACTTGGGGTCTCCTTTTTTTTTTGATAGGAAACCTATTAGCTGAGCTATACTTCTAGCCCTTTTGTGCAATGGTTATTTTGAGATAAGGTCTTATTTTCTGGCTAAATGTGTGCCTAGACCACAGGCCTCCCAGTTTTTGATTCTGTCATGTTGCTAGGAAGACAAGTATTTGCGACCATGAACATCTGTTTTTCTTCTGCTGAGTGAATTCTGAAAGCCCTTTCTGGCTGGCTGGCCTAGAACCATGATCTTCTGAATCTTAGCCTCCCATATAGGTAGAGTGACAGGTGTATGTCAGGGCACCTAGCTGTTGGTTGAGAAGAGGTGAGTGAGATGGCCTGGAACTGTGAATGGAAATAGCTCATTCCAAGCTTCTCCAGTAGCTAGAATTACAGGCATGAATTCTGGGACCTGGCTTGTGTTTTATTTTTAATAATTTAAAAGCATATCATCCTGCGTCAATGTACCACTAGAATTCCTATCTCCACAATTTTCAAAAGAGATAGAGCTGCTAGAGAGGCTTTTGTTTGTTTGTTTGTTTTTGGTCAGTCATGAGACTTGAACTCTGGGCCTGGGCGCTGTCCCTCAGCTCTTCGGCTCAAGGCTAGCACTCTACCACTTGAGCCACAGCACCACTTCCATTTTTTTCTGCTTATGTGATGCCTCATGCATGCGAGGCAAGCACTCTACCACTGAGCCACCTTCCCAGGCCCAGAGAGGCTTTCGAGTTACTTTCTGGAATATGTCTAATGAAATGTGCCAAGGCCACAGGAGGGCTGGTGATTTGTCTCCAGAAGAGATTTCCCAGGCAAAGCTGAGCTATGTTTAGTTCACAGAGTTCCTTCTTTGCAACCAGCAGCAGCTTCTGTCTTATGGGAAAGGAACAATTTTCCTTATTTTAGGTTTTCCAATGAGTGATCAATATCAGAAATGTTTTCTAAGTGAATGTTTTGGTTTTGTGTGAACCTTATCTGTTTTGTCCAGGCTGGTGAGCCCCATTGAGCTCAGGGTTCTATTGGGGGACAGTGCAGAGGCTGTGGGTGCAGATATTCCCAAGTGAAACACATGATTGAATCAGAAAGCACGTCACAAACAGATTGTAGCACATACCTCAGTAATGGCAAAAGGCAAATAGTACAAACAGTTGGTTATAAGGACTAATTCTGTGGGAGATCAGGGTCAAGGTAGCATAGACATTGTTCAAAATTGATTTATAGCCTTTGTTCAAAACTGGAACTTAATTTACAAAATGCTAAGTGGTGATATTTGCCCTGGCCTTGCATATTTGACTTCAAAGCATCAAAGGCAAGAAAAAGTTTGAAATGTGGATTTCTTTGTAGCAAAGTAAAAATGAAAAAGAATAAAAATTTTCTGTAAGTGCTGGTTACAATTAAAGAATTTATTTTACAATGTATGTAATGGGAAATGGTGAGTCATGAGAAATTATTTTTATTGGTTTAATTTTAATCTGTTAAGATTTAAATGTCAGAAGGGTTTATGTTTTTATGATTAAATAAAAAACCAAAATACAAATATGTATCCTCTAAGTCTCCCTTTAATAAATCTGTCAATATGAGGTAGGGTTATAAGAAATTGCTATTGGACATATCAGAATGGACAAACATGAATATCAGCAATTTCATGCGGCTCAAAATGGTTTACCTTATATGAACAAGGAAAAACATATATGTCCCTACGCCTGCACACACATGAAAAACCTACTTAGCAAAAGGTCTGGGTGGTGAGTACAGAAATTCAAAATGTGAGTCATTTTGACAGTTCATATTCAAACCATAATACCAGGTTAAAAATAGATCCATATTGATAAAGAATAATCTGAGATGAGCTAAATTTAACAAGGTTCACTTGAATAATAAAAAGATTTATAGAGTAGGTAGCCTTTAGGATGAAAGACAGTTCTCCATTCCCCACTCTACCACAGGTAAAGTTATACCTAGAGAAAAGGAAGTGACCTACAGAAACAACATGATTGGCTGGTGTTGGCATTCACCTTATATGGATATAATGTGACCTGTTGGGAGACAATGATTGGCTGAAGTTCAATTTGCTGTGATTGGCTGAGACTCAGCTCTCTGTCATAAGAACTTCACTCTTTGGTTGCAGTTTGTTTATATATCTTTAAATTCAGTCACAGTATGAGGGTAGCTTTAGACCAAATTTCATCACATTAGTAATGTGAACAGATTTAGGGAGAACTTTCCAATGTGACACTATGACTTTCTGAAAGGTAGAAATCCTGACCTTTACTCACCCCTGTAGGTCAAGCACGTTGACATGATCTGGCCCCACACTCCAGTTCTGAGTTCTCCACACACTTGAACACACAGCTTTTGATTCTACCTGGGAATGGAGACTCTCTTTTTGTATGTGTGCCAGTCCTGAGGCTTGAATTCAGGGCCTGGGTGCTGTTTCTGAGCTTTTCCATTCAAGGCTAGCTCTCTACCACTTGAGCCACAGCTTCACTTCTGGATTTTTTTTTTAGTAGTTAATTGGAGATAAGAATCTCACAGCTTTTCCTACCTGGGCTGGTTTCGAACTGTGATCTTCAGATCTTAGCCTCCTGGGTAGCTAGGATTTTACAGGCATGAGCCACTGATGCCTGGTGAGAAGCATTTTTCATGAAACAATGTTTTCACTTGCTGGGATGATATTGATATTTGAAGTGTTCATTCACTTCTTCCGAGGAAGAAAAGGAGGGAGGGGGGAAGGAAGGAGGCAGAGGATGAAGGAAGGATGACAAGGGGTAGAGGAGATTTTGAACACTGTGAAACCAGCCAGCCCTCTTTGTGCAAATGGCTTTTACAAAGCTCCCAAGGGGAGATATTATTGATCCTTCACAGGTGGACACCATCCGGAGGGTTATTTCTATCCTGCAAGTCCTTCTAAGTGGCTCAGGCCAGCCTGGGTGTCTTCAGCCTCCACTACGTAGAACCAGTCTTGAAATTAACACGAAGAAGCTAATTTCTACCCTCAACGTGATCCCTTCTTACACACTGTGCAAAAGGCAAAACAGAAGTGAAACAAGAAGGATTAACAAGGCCCGTGCCAGCTATTAGAGGGGAAGTCATTGTTTATCTGCATCTGAGGAGGGAAGGACACGATTGGGCCCACGTGGGGGGCCTGGGTGCCGGCTGGAGCTAATGATCAGCCTGAGGACTCAGCTGTGAGACAGTTGTCCATTGACCAGCCTTGACTGCTCTCGCTGACAGGTGCTGATGGGAGGGGCAGGCCACAGCTGCCCGAACAGGAATCCCATTATCGTTGGTTGGGTATTGATTCACCCTGTGGGGCGTCTCCTCTCTGGCTGTGTTAATTTGCCAAGTGCACATTTGCCTGGTCTTCCCCACACACAGAGAGGCAGAGGTGCTCAGGGCAGACGTAATGGGCTCAGCCTTCCAGTCTGCAGAGGTTTTGTCTGTGAGGATGGAGGCTTCCTCTAATTATAGTGCCTACAAGGGCAAGGTCTTCAAGAACAGCTTCAACACTAATATAATTGCCTGAGGTGGAGAGCAAATTAATCTAATGACATGAGGTGCATTTAGAAAGGTTGGGGTTTTTTTTTCACCCATAAACAGTAGTTCTTATTTTAAAGCCTGATTTTTTTGTGTGTGTATTGTTGGCACAGAAAATTCAGGAACGGGTACATCAGTTGGAATTTTGACTATCTACTAACATCTTAAAATGTTCAGTCTCTTCTCTGTTTATAATTAGGCCTTTGGGGGGATTTTTTTGGGAGATCATTTAGAGGTGACTTTTTTGTTGTATTCCTTTGATCACATTCTGTGATTTTGGGAGATGTGGGTTGATGTATTGTAGTTAGAGTGATTGGTATTGATGTGGTAGATACCTGGGAACAAGAGATGCCCTCCCACTCCGTCCTCTGAATGCTCTGTGAGGAATCGCAGGGAACACCCGGGGCCCCTAGCTGTCCTGCTTCACTCCTGCTGGCCGCAGTGGGTCCCTGCCATTTCCAGAACACTCCTCCTGAAGGAAGGCTGCCTGGACACAGAGTAAACCTTGTCTTCCTGTCAGATTTTCACAGGCTTGTCTTTGTGTGTTTCCCACTAGGACAATGCAGGTTCAGGTAATTCAAAGCAGTGTTAAATAAATATCGAGCAATTATTTCACTTCACTAACTGCCCCAGTTTCTTCCGTCCGCCCCGTATGTGTTCTCACGATAGAGAAGGTGCATGCGGTCTTGCTTTGGGAGGTTTGCTATTCACTGCTTTTGTGTTCCAGCTTTTTTCTAGCTGCTTCTTTCCAAGCTCTGCCCCTTCAGCATTGTGCCTTCTCCCCTGAGAGGCAGAGGCTGGGTGAAGAGAGGCAGATTGGCTTCGAAAGGAGGCCATGTCGGTGCCTCGGGCTGAGTTCTGTTCTCTGGAAATAGATTCCTTGTCCGTGAGCACGGCTTCTGTCTAACAAGGAAAAAAATCACATCTGAGAGGTAACTGGGGAGAGGCCGAAGAGGAACAAGTTCTTCAGGCAAAGCAGGTGGCGGAGGCTGAAGGACAGGATTTGAGTGTCTTGGCCATGAAATGAGCTGGGGGGGGGGGTGTGGGTCAGAAGGAATGAGTGGGGTGTGGCCCAGAGCTCACATCTCTGAGAGAGGCTGGTGATGAGGGTAGAAGGGAGTGTGGCTGCTGGCTTTGGCAGCTGAGGAGACAGAACTTGGGGCATGGAAAGGTTGTGCCTGTGAGGGAGAATTGGGCGAGAACACATTTACAGGTGAGGCACAAAGTTGGGTTTAAAACTGCACAGCTTCGGGTGCCTCTCCTGCCGCCATATGACTCATGCAAAAGTGCACAGTCACACAAAGGCCAGGAACCCGTGCAAATGTACGCTGAACACAAATGGAAAATTAGAACATTAAAAAGTCCAGAAAAACACGTACCAGAAAAGAAAATGCTAGCACAAAGTTTAGGAAACAGATTAAAAAGTCGTTTATCAAATGCATGAATGAAAGGTAGACAAGGTGGTATCTGTCTCTTATCCTGGCTTCTCAGGAAATACAAATGAGAAGACTGTGGTCCAGGGCATCCCAGGCAAAAGAGTTGGGGGCATGGATCAAGTGACAGAGCATCTGCCTAACAAGCTCAAGACTCTGCATTCAATTCTATTATTTTTCCCCAGATATTTTAATGAAAATGTGACCTGATAACAAAGGAGGAATACAAGTACTCAAAGAAGAGATAGTACAGAAACAAAGAAATTAAATGTAGGAAAGTCAAAGCCATTACAGAATGAGAACTTTGTCACAAGAAGCTTAAGTGTGTGCGTAGATGAAAAGACATGTGGGCATTGGAGGAAAGTTTGAGGGAGAGCGAGAGTCACCCAGGACTGTGGAAGAGACCACAGCAGCAAAGCAGATCAAGAATTGTTCCAGCCTTCCTCATAGTGTCTGGGGAACAGAAAGGAAAATATGGGAGATCAAAATTTTAACTTACATTTTTAAATTATTGATTGAAAAAATATAACATGCTTAGGAATAAACAAATTCAGAATTAATCTAAGTAAAGGGAGACAATTTCATGACACATGGACAATGAAGATTATCTGAACAGGGAGCCAGGCCTTGGTAGAACACATATGGTATGGAAGACAGTAGAACAGTGTTTACGAAGTTCGTGGAAACAGAAATCAGTATTTATTTTCAACCTCGCCTGCATTCTGTGCAGTGAGAACAGGTAGATCCCCTCAATTCCTTAGGCACTCAGGATATTTGCTCTGTAACAGGCTTTCCAAGAAAACAGAAAGAAAAACAAACAAAACCAATCAGCTAAAAAACCAAACACCAAGTCAAAACAGAGCTATAAGAAAATAAACTAGAGGCTACTTGAGCTGACTAGAGCTCTTAAAATGAAGGAGAAGGGAAAGGAGATGGAAGACTGAAGAGTAAGAAGGGGGAAGAGGGGAGAGAAAGATGGAAGAAGTGGAGGAGGTTGAAAGAGAAAAAGGGACGATAGAAGAAAGGATGGAAAGAAAAGAGGTGGGAGTGAAGGATTTACTGAAAGAAGACAGGAGGTAAAAAGACTTGGACAGAAAACACAAGTGTCATACAGCATGATGAAAACAAACTTAAAGAACATTGAGCTTGGGGTGGGGGAGAGAAGACAGAGACATTTAAGGAATATATCTAAGCATACAGACACTAAAAATAAACTCATAGAAGAAATGGGGATGTGGGGAGATAATGAAAATAAAAATGAAGCAAAGCTATAAAAGCAATGAGTAGGTTTTAAGGAAGATAAAAATACTGAACAAAGATCAGCACTAAAGGAAGAAAAGAATCAATATCCAATGTGAAGATTAGTCATAAATGCTAATTTGCTAATTGTGAGAAAAATCATACACATGTAAACACAGAACACTAACTGTTTATTTGTTTCTTATCTGTAAGTAGCTGTACAAAGGAGTGGCAGTTCAGTGTGTTAGTTTATATGTACAATGTGCCTTGATCAATTTCCCCCTTTTGGTTGTTTCCACCTCTCCCAACCCTAGATATCCCCTCAATTTACCTACTGATATTTTAACATATGCAAATTGAATATTATGACTACATTTGATCTGCTATTCTCTTATTCATCTGACTCCCTTCTTGACCTCACCTACTCCAAATATATGTTTCAACATTCTGGCATTTATTTTGTTCAACTGTATGTTGGCTGTTAAAAGAAGTTACACCACTGTAAACCTCCCATGCATACACTATACTTTATTTAACAATTTGTTATATTTTTGTATCTATGCATATAACCCTGAGTATATGTGTGTGCATATATGCATATATTTACACATGTATTTATTAATTTAGATCTTCCACATATGAAAGAACACATGCATTTTTTGTCTCCCTGAGCCTGATTTTACTTTACTTCATTGAATGTAATTTTTTTCTCTTGTCTACCCTTTTTCCTTCAAATGATATAACATCATTTTCCTGATAGATAAATAATATATATGAACATAGATATGATAATGTGATAGGTATATCATTATTTGTCTCTATCTACATATCTGTGCTATATTTTCTTGATCCATTAGTCCTTTGAAAGGTATCGGGGTTGTCTCCATACTTTGGCTATGGTAAATAGTGCAGCAATGGACATGTGTATATCTCATACATTGGACTAGAAAACGTTTGATAAAATGTTCAGTGAAATGAAAGAGAATCTCTATAAGAAATTTCATGAAAACATTGATGTTACTGAAAAAGAAATAGAATAACCCAAGAGAGCACAAATGCATTCCAAGTGAATGCAAAGGAGTTCAATGAAAATACTACACAGATAAAAGAGATCATAGAAGGCAGATGTAAATAAAATAAGGAAGTCCAAAAATAAATGTATTTTTATATGACTTATATAACTGTAACCCCTCTGTACATCACCTTTAAAATAATACTGCACTGAAAGTAAGGAAATGAAGGCAAGATTTGAAAAAAGAACTTCAATAAAGAAAGAAAAATCCTTAAAATGATCAAAGTGAATGCTGAGAAAAACATAAAATCAAAAGCTTTTGTAGTAGAATAGATGATATGGAAGACAATTTCTGGGCTTAAAGACAAAATAGATATAATATATAGAGATGAAATAAACATACAAAAACATTCCAAGCATAATGAATCGAGTTTGCAAGATCTTCAGGACTCAAAAGACCAAATTTTCTCAGATGGTTATTAAAGAAGAGTGGATAGGAACTATATTTCATAGACTAATATCATCAAACTACCCACATATTGAAAATGAAAAGTCCATCCAGGTACAAGAGGCTTTTAGAACACTCAACAGTCCAGATCAGAAGAGAACTTCTCCACGACACATTATAGTAAAAACTTTAAGGATAAAAAATAAAGAAAAGTCAGATCACTTACATGGTGAAACCCATCAGAATAACAGATTTATCAACAGAAGTATCTATATATCTGTATTTATCAACAAAGATATTCATATATCTATATATCTTACAATCAATGAGGGCTTGGGATAATGTATTTCATGAACTGAATGGAAACAATTTCCAACCCAGAGTACTCTTTCCTGCCAAACCTTCGTTTATAAGTGGAAGACAATTTGTCCCAAATGAAACATCCCTACAGAAGATCCTCAGAGGTCCTGCATACAGAAGAGCAACATGGACATAAAAAAGGTGGAGAAAACAGATGTATAAGAGGAAGAGATAAACACTGATAGAATAGGAAGAGTTATAAAACCAAAATTGAGCTTGGGGGAAGATGACAGGATCTACCATATCTGCTTCAATTCTTCAATCAAAAAAGATAGACTTGCAAGTTCCACCAAAAGGCATGACCCAACCATCTGATGTCTCTAAGAGACATCTCTTACTGACAAAAACTAACAATTTCTTAATGTAAGGTTAAAACAAAATCTTCTAAGCAAATGAACCTTGTGAAGAGGCAGAAGTAGCAATATTCATATATGGTAAAGTAGATTTCAAATCAAAATTAATCAGAAGAGATAAAGGTCACTTCATATTAACAAAGTAAACTTGTTATATTTTAGAGACAAGGTCTTGCTAGGTAGCCGAGGCCGGTCTCTAACTCGTGATTGAACTGTTTCAGCCTCCCCAGTGCTAGAATTTCCAGCATGAATCATTACATCTAACTACTGGTAGATGTTAGTTTGCATTTATTAACCCATGGCATATCAAATATATATATAAACAAGCAAAAATGTAGAATGCAAAATAATCATAACAAACACAAAGTGGATTTATAGCAACAAATTGGGTATTTAGAAGAAGTACTTGGGGAGTTAACTGTTGGTTATGCTCTTAAAACTAGGAGTGAGTATAGCCACAATAGACATTGCTGCTCACTGCTCCAAAATATTAATTCGCTCCTTTGCCTATTTTGTGGTAGAACTTCTGTTTGATTTGGGTGGTAGTGTTCCTGACTGGGCTGTTAGGTGGCAATTTCTGACCAATGAATAAAGGCAGTTATATGGACACTTCTCTTGACTTATTCTTATTTCCTACCTAAAAAGATGTGATACCCAGAGATGGGCAGCCATCTTGTAGCCTGAGATGAAAGACATAGGGAAAAAGAGCTCTCCTCTTACAGTACAGGATGAACCAGGAAATGTACAGAAAGGGGCTTTTTCCTGGACAAGGCACATGGGCTGTCGCTGTAGGCACAAATAGAGTCCTTGGTCTGAGGTTATGGCACTGAACTGTTTTTTTTTTTTTTTTTTTGCCATTGAAGGATTACTGGCAGAACAACACAATGGAAACCAAATTCCTTTTATCCTGGAAGGAAGACAATTTCCTAAAAGTCTTAATTTTTACATGTGATTCATCCTGTTTCTATGTGTATAAGTGATACTCCATTAAAGTGGTAGAGAATACTTGGCATTTGTACATCATTTTCATTTCACAAAAGCATTTCATACACTTTGTTTTAGAACTCACTTAACGACTCAACAATCCTCTGTGAGAAAGCTTAGCTTTGTTTATTTAAACCCAGGACTGAAACTGAATCTTAGAGATGTCATAGTTGCAGGGTAATGCTAAGGCTGAGGTGGCAGGATTATCTGCACACTTACTAACGATCTTGTTTCTGCACTATTCAGATTTTAGGGGTAGGCAGAGCATCACATGTGAAAAGATGGAACCAAAATGGAAGATCATAAAACAGATGAAAAAAAATTAAGGAAGAACACATTTGTGAGACGTGAAAACCAATGGTGAATGGAAGGAAGGTGGAATTAACATTGAAGGTGGGGGATTATTTAATACAAACAGAAAAGAAAATAATTGAATTTTCGTAACAAGGATAAGATGAGAAGTGATAAAAGAATGTATTTCTTCTACTACATGCGGTATATGGATTGTTAGGAAAAGTATTGGAATCTCCAACTCTGTTTATGGGTATGTATCCTGATTCTTGTTCTGTAAGTATTAGTTCTTGTATACTGAACCATTTTTGTTATGTGCCTATCACATTTAGGAATTTTATATTTTTTATTATATGTCATGTCTCTATTACCTTTGGTCCTTTTTCATTTGTTTGTTCTAAAGTACTACTTGGATAGTAACCATTCTAGTTTTGCTTTGCTTTTTATTTTGCTTTATTTCCTTTATTTCATTTGCTATTATTTCCTTTTTTTCAAGGGATACCTTTTATTTTTGCAGTGAAAATCTACAAAAATGATGGCAAATCACTAAAGAATTTTTTCAAAAATATTTCTGATGTTCACTTTTGTAGAAGGCATTTTATTAGCACACAAAATTATATAAGGTGGGTTTCATTGTGACATTATTTAAAAAATTAGTACATTAATTTAATTAGTACAAAAGTACAAAATTCATTATGACATTTTCATATTTACATACAAGGATGTTTTCAAGAGGGAATCCTGTGGATAAGCACCTTGATCCGAATATATTTTTCAATATTTTTATTGTTATTATAAAGGTGATGTACTGAGGGTTTAAAGTTATGTAAGTCAGGTAATGAGTACATTTCTTTTTGGTGACAATGTCACCCTTTCCCTCCCTCTCTCCCAGTTTTTCCCGCCCCTCCCTCCCCACAAATTGTGTAGTTCATTTTCAACATAGTGTCTAGTGAGTACTACTGTTCCATTTGTTCACCCTTTGTCCCTCCATATCTGTGTCATTGTGACATTTGTATGAATGCATGTATACAAATGTGCCTCGTCAACCTCAACCCTTCTTATATATCTATCAATCTCTCTTATTGCTCCTCCATTTTAAAAATGATCTCAACAGGTTCTATTATTCTGTTTTTATTCATGCACAGTGAGTAGTTTGACCATATTCACTCTCCCTCCTTTGCTCTGTCTTCCCTCAACAGAGCCTCTTTTATTCCTGCTATTTGCTTACTTTTGTGTTTATTAATTATACCAAGCAGTTTCACCATATGTCATGTGTAAACATTTTTAATTTTTTTTTTTTTGGTTGGTCATGGGGCTTGAACTCTGGGCCTGGGAGCTGGCCCTGAGCTCTTCAGCTCAAGGCAAGCACTCTATCATTTGAGCCATAGCGCTACTTCTGGTTTTCTGGTGCTTAATTGGGAATAAAAGTTTCAGGGCCTAAACCTCCCATGCTCCTGGATTGGAAAGATTAACATCGTGAAAATGGCAATACTTCCCAAGGCTATCTACAAATTCAATGCGATACCTATCAAAATTCCAACCTCATTCTTCAAGGAAATAGAAGAGACAATCCAAAAATTCATATGGAACAATAAAAGACCCCAAATAGCAAAAACGCTCCTCAACGGAAAGAACACTGCTGGAGGAATATCAATACCAAATTTCAAACTCTACTATAAAGCCATAGTAATCAAAACAGCTTGATATTGGCATAAGAATAGACCTCAGGACCAATGGAATAGAACTGAAAACCCAGAAATGAACCTACAGACCTATAGCCATCTAATCTTTGATAAGGGAGCTAAAACAATAGAATGGAAGAAAGACAGCCTCTTCAGTAAATGGTGCTGCCAAAATTGGTTAACTACTTGTAGAAAACTAAAGCTAGATCCTTCTATATCACTCTGCACCAGAATCAACTCCAAATGGATCAAAGACCTCGAAGTCAAAGCAGACACTCTGAAAACATTACAGGATGGAATAGGAGAAACCCTAGGTCTCCTTGGCTCAGGCCGAAATTTTCTGAATAGAGACCAGGAAACACAACAAATCAAAGAAAGGTTGGACAAATGGGATTGCATAAAGTTGCAGAGCTTCTGCATGGCAAAGGACATAGCTAGCAAGATCAATAGAAAGCCCACAGATTGGGAAAAGATCTTCACTAGCCATACAACGGACAAGGGTCTCATATCTAAAATATACTTGGAACTCAAAAAATTAAATCCCCCAACAACAAATCCTCAAAGAAACAACTGCCCAATAAATAAGTGAGTGAAAGACTTAAAGAGAAACTTCTCTGAAGAAGAAAGAAGGATGGCCAATAGACACATGAAGAAATGCTCAACATCCCTAGCCATAAAAGAAATGCAAATCAAAACAACATTGAGATACCACCTCACTCCAGTTAGAATGGCAAAAATCAAGAACTCTAACAACAACAGATGCTGGAGGGGATGTGGACAGAAGGGAACCTTACTTCATTGTTGGTGGGAATTTAAACTTGTTCAACCACTTTGGAAAGCAGTATGGAGGTTCCTCAAAAGACTTCACATAGAGCTCCCCTATGACCCAACAATCCCACTTTTGGGCATTTACCCAAATGTTTACAAACAAGACCACACTAAAGCTACCAGCACAACTATGTTTATTGCAGCATTATTTACCATAGCTAAGATATGGAACCAACCCAGATGCCCCTCAGTAGATGAATGGATCAAGAAAATGTGGTATATATACACAATGGAATTCTATGCCTCCATCAGAAAGAATGACATTGCCCCATTTGTTAGGAAATGGAAAGACTTGGAAAAAATTATATTAAGTGAAGTAAGCCAGGCCCAAGGAAACATAGGTCCCATGGTTTCCCTTATTTGCAATATCTAGTATATGTATGAGTCAAGCGGAAAAGGTCAGATAATGTGATGTTAGGAAAATGAACCCTTAGATATGTATTTTAATGTTTTTTTTTCTTTCATGTATGTGTTTCTAATGCATTTATAAGATTATTTCTTTTTTGTTTTGTATGTCCCTCCCCCACAGTATAACCCCTGCTTTCACTATATTTGATGTCAGTATAACTTATGGAGGAGATGGGGAAAAACAAGTCGTTTAAGGATACAGGTGGACCTGTTGCAACAATGAGAAGTACAAGTTGTCATGTCCAAACCGAGCTTTACAAGGTCGGTGGGGGGAGGGGAAGGATTGGGACTGGAGGGGGAGAGGGGAGGCTGGGAAGGGATGTGAAGGGTAAACAAAGGAGGAGGCTGCAATGCTTGGCAAGAAATGTATGCATTATCCTGCTCATGTAATTGTAACCCCTCTGTACAGTATGTTCACAAATAAAATAAAATAAAAAAAAAAAGTTTCAGGGCCTTTCCTGCCTGGGCTGGCTTTGAACCATGATCCTCTCCTCAGATCTCAGCCTCCTGAGTAGCTAGGGTTATAGGCATGAGCGACCGGCCCGGCTATGTGTAAATATATTTTAATCAGAATTATTCTCTTTATCTTTCCAAATATGTTTACTTATTGGAATTTCTTTTTTTTTTAACTAATAAAGATTTCTAGTTTAACAACTCTGAATTTTCTATGTGTTGTTCCATTGTCTTCTGGCTTGCATGTTCTCTGGTGGGATGTCTGTTATTCTTCATGTGTTCATTTTCATTGTTATTCTGATAATCTGTTTTAGTTTCTCAATTTTGTCAGTACCAAGGTTTGAACTCAGGCTTTGGCCCTTGTTCAGTTTGCTGGCTTGGCTAGCACTGCAGCACTAAATACATGTCCTTAGCCAGGCTTTTTGCTGGTTATCTTAGAGGTAAAGTCTCACAGACTTTTCTGTCTGAGATAGGTTTGTACTGCAGTCTTTCAGATCTCAATTTCTTAAGCTAGGATTAAAATCAACTTTCAATAATTTTTGTCACTTATTTTATATAGCTCTTCAGATATTTTCTTAAAATTTATTTATCCTTCCTTATGCAGTGTCTAATACACTCTTAATCAGTACCTCTAGTTTTTATTATTTTTATTTCTGTAAGATTAATTTCTGTCTTTTAAAGCTATGAATTTTTCCTTTTCCATTTCATCAAGTTCATATCTTTCATGTGATTTCTGGAACATAAGGAATAAAATTTTCATAACTTTTTAAAAACATCTTACCTACTTCCAATCTGTTATGTTTATGAAAGCATCTATAATTAATTTTTCTGCTAGCTATAGGAAAAATTGTGTTTTTTTTTTTGCATGTTTCAGGAATTTTCATTGGTGCTGGAGATGCTGTATTATGTTCTTATTTTCTGCATTTTGGTTTGTGTGTGGATTTAGTTGTGTTAGAGTTTTGTTTTCTATGATCTTTATTTGGTACCAGTTCCTATTATTTTGAGAGTTGTAATCACTTGAACCCTATGCTATATTTTTTAGTCATTTGCAATTGTGAACTCATGCAGATTTATTTGTATACTTTCATATAAGTTTAATATATATTAGAGTTGCATGCAAGGCAGATAATTTTGTTGTGCAGACACTTTGAAGCTTGATGTAATCCCATTTGTCAGTTCTCTCTCCTATTTCCTGAGCCACTGGAATCTACTCTGAAAGTTCCTGCCTGTGCCAATAAGTTCTAAGGTCTCTCCCACTTCTTCCTGATGCAGTTTCAAGGCTTCAGGTCTTATGTCAAGGTCCCTGGCCCATTTTGAATTGATATTAGTATAATGTAGCAGACAAAGATCCAGATGCAGTCTTCTGTACATGGATGAGCAGTTTCCCAACACCATTTGTTGAAGAGTCTGTAACTTGCTGACAACTAGCTTACAGGCTAACAAAATGGATATCAGAAAGTGGAAATATGTGTTGTCAGAGAGGGAGTCAAAAGGGGGGGACAGACAAAAGCATAAAGGAAGAGTGGGCAACACTGTCATAGTGTTCAATGTACGCATGTGAAAATGGAACCAGACAGCTTGGGGGGATGGGCGAGATTGGTAGAGATGCGGAGGTGTGACTCTGATCAAGATGCGTATTCTCATAAAATTACACGTTTAATTAAAAATAAAGCAAGTGACTTTGCATTTTTTTAATTGTTTTAATTTAAAAATTTTTTTTAAAAATACTTAAAATATTCATTTAACTATCTCAAAGTGTTTCTGAAATTCTATTTCCACTTCACTTTTTAATTAAGTGCTTTATTTCAAAATAGCTATAGTTTCACATACAACTGGGGAAATAGTACGTGTGTGTTTAAAAAACTCAGTTTCTTTTAAACAAACCAGAGTATCCCAGAATATTGACATTAATGAAATAACATATAAATGAATATATAAATGATTCTATCCTATCTTAACTTACTCTTTAATTTTTTATTATACTGGCATATAAATGTTGCATTTACTTTTGGTTCAGTTGTGGTCATTAGTGCTTTAAAAATATTGTTTTATTTTGTCTAAGTTCTCAAATTTGTATAGAAAGTGTTTTTTATAATATTAACTTATTATCTTTTTGAAATCTGAGATTTAGTCTGACAGGGTATTTTTTAATTCCTAAGATTTTATAATATATGCCTGTCCTTTTTGTCTTTGTCAGAATTAGTAGAGGTTACTGTTTTAAAAAACTAACTCTTTTGGTTTTGTTGAATTTCTTTGCTGAATTTTGCTCTTATAGCTAATATTTCCTTCTTTCTCATTTGCTTTGAGTATATGTTACTCTTCTATCTCTGGGTTGAGGTGGTAGCTTAGATTGATTGGATTAAGACATTTTTCTCTTCTAAAGGAAGCATTTAGTGGTAGGCTTTTCCCTCTCATCTCTATCTCTGCATAATTTTTGTTATATCATTTCATTTGGTTCAATAGAGTTTTATGATTTCTTTTAGACTTCCTCTTTAATCCACATATTATATAGAATTATATTATTTACTTTCTAAATGTGTTGAGACTTTACTCATAGCTATTTGTTATTGGTTTCTGATTTGATCCTATTGTGGGTGGAGGAGAACATACAATGTGAGACAAGACTTCACTTCTATTTATTTTATTTATTTATTTTTTGGGTCCGGTCGTGGGGTCTGAACTCTGGACCTGGGTGCTGTCCCTCAGTTCTTCAGCTCTACCACTTGAGTCACAGAGCCACTTTCTGGCTTTTTCTTTTTGCTTATGTGGTGCTGAGGAATCGAACCCAGGGCCTCATGCATGCAAGGCAAACGCTCTACCACTGAGCCACCTTCCCAACCCAAGACTTCACTTTTAAAGTGCATTGAGTTAATTTTTTTTTAATGCCCTAGCTCATAATTTGTCTTGTTTTATGTTCCGTAGGAGTTTGAAAAGAGTGTAAAGGTTGCTTGGAGTGCGAGGGTAAGTATTTAAAGATGTCAATTGAATTCTGTTCGTTGATGTTTTTACTGAGTTGATCTACATCCTTGCTGAAATTTTCTTCCTAAGATGGTAGTAGGTCTAAAGATAGGTATGCATACATGCATATGTGTGTATGTGTATATGTGTGTGCAATTGATGTTTTATCAGCTTGAAGAAAATGTGATTATCTTTACCTGCCATTGCCTTTGCCCATAAGTAACATAATTGCCTCAAACATTTTTCCCACCGTTAGAATATACATCTATGAAATATATATATACATCTATATATACATATATATAGACACACGGATTCTAATAAAAACGAGTATTATCTCTATTTGGTGTGATTAGAAAACTAAGGTTCAGAGGGAGACCCAAGGCCTGGTGGAGAAGCTGATGCTGGGTCTATGGTCTCCAACACTGGTAGCTACTTTTGTGTAATACTCCAAGAAAAAAAATATTATTTACCAGGATGCTACAAAAGTCCACTCACTCTAACTGGTGGCTTCCAACTGCCATCACCAACTAATGAAAATGACAGATCCCTGGGGAGACCCGACTGTTCCCTAATTAAGCACATGAGGAGGGGGTGGCCCTGATGTCTCCTTTCCCAGGGAAGAGTTCCGTTTCCTGCAAGAAGCTACTTGTACCCATAGCTGTGTCATCATCATGTCCCTTTATGAGTTGTTCAGGTCCCCTTGCCTCCTCCCATCTCAAGTGCATGCTCCCCAGGCTTCGAGAATGAAGATAGGAAAGCAGTATCTGCAGCAGAGGAGCATAGCCTCTGGAACCCTCCTGTCAGGGCCCATGCTTTCCCGGGCTGTAGTACTGTGGATGTGAGGTCAGTACAGTTAGGACCGCCAGTGCAGGGCAGGCGGTGGCTGCTCACTTCTGCGGGTTGGGGGCTCGCTCACTCCCAGTGCAGGGTCCAGGTGTAGCTGTCTCGACCCAGTGCCACAGCAGATGCGAAACACCAGCCTGGAAAGCAGTGTCCAAAGCTGGGGGCAGTGATGAACAGATCCACACTCTGACTGTTCTCATGTCAGTACTAGCCAAACACGCATGGCCTGAACTTATGTAAGGCTAAAGCTCAGGGGAAAAGGACATAGAGGGAGTCTTGAGCAAGCTTGATGGCCGTGGGGGAGAATGACAGCATTCATAGTAGAACACTCGAGAAGATAGTTCCTAGGGACTTAGGTTACAGGCTGCAACCAAAGGACTTAGGTTAAGGGTTGCAACCAAAGAAGAGGATGGGTTTAAAACCCTCAGAATTCAAAAGTGGGTGATAAAAATAGCATCAGAAGTTCCGTGTTAAGGGTAAGTGGTTTGTAAATACTGGGCTGTGCTACAGTGACTCCCTTGGGTGCTCCCAAGTGGTGGACTCGGTCCAGATCTGTGTCTCCAAGTGGGAAAAGTGGCCCTTCTGCGTTTGTCTTGAGAGAGATCCGTAACTGACCCAGAGCACCCTGGCACAAGGCAAAGGCATACTATTTTGTTTCCTCATGCCTTAAGTTTCCTCATCTGAAATGGAGCAAACAACAATACTTGCCTCAAGGTATTGATGTGTAGATTATTTGAGTAATATGAGGTCACGGACTCAGAAGAGTGCCTGGAATTGTGTAACATACAAATCACTGTTATTAGTGTGATTGAGCACATTGTTACTGTCACTCTGAGGATGGTAGTCCTCAGAGAACATTCTGGAGGAGAACCATAGACAAAGAGAGGATGCTGAGAGGGAATCAATAGCTTCCTCCATTTCTCAGTGTAAGACAAGCTTGAGTCCCTTCTGCCAGACTGAGGTGCCCACTTTCCAGCACAGTCTACACCACTGTGATGCAGGGCTGGGGTTTGAATGCCATTGTATCTGATGACCGCCTCCTAACACATCCACTGCTATGCAAACAGCCTGATGGATTAACACAACCCTTGTTTACCATCAAGACCAACACAACACGGAACTGACTGTCCCGGAGCACTGTTGAATTTGGCTGAGAGCATTCTAGGCAGAGAAGCCAACTTGAAGAGAGCATTGAAGCCGCTGAAGAGGGCAGGGTAGTGGAGAGCTAGAGGAAACAGCTTAGCATCTAGAGACAGGAAGTAGAGATGCTGATTCCTGGAAGGTTCTAGATTTGTATGTGAGCAAGTACCTTTTACCCATGTTGCATTCTCCAACATCTGGATGTAAGGGAGAAATGAATTCTGCCTCCATGGAGGATGCCATGGACGTGTGACTTGTTTTGTTAATGACACAGGCAGAGCTCACTGTTGCATGTCAGTCCTGACCTGAGTGGACCCCTGACTTGTTGGAGGACATCTGTGAGCCTGTCACAATTCCCTGCTCCTCAGGTCCTATGAGCAAAGCCAGGGAGGGCTACTGGCCTCAGAGAAATGTACTTGTCTTTGTTACATACCTGCTCTTTCTTTCTTTCTTTCTTTCTTTCTTTCTTTCTTTCTTTCTTTCTTTCTTTCTTTCTTTCTTTCTTTCTTTCTTTCTTTCTTTCTTTCTTTCTTTCTTTCTTTCCTTCCTTCCTTCCTTCCTTCCTTCCTTCCTTCCTTCCTTCCTTCCTTCCTTCCTTCCTTCCTTTCTTTCTTCCTTTCTTTCTTCCTTTCCTTCCTTTTTTTTTTTTTTTGGTCGGTCATGGGGCTTGAACTCTGGACCTGGGCACTGTTCCTCAGCTCTTCAGCTCAAGGCGAGCACCCTACCACTTGAGCCACAGAGCCACTTCCAGATAAGGGGGACATTGTACAAAAGAAATACACTTATTACCTGACTTAGGTAACGGTAATGCCTCTGTACATCTCCTTTATAATAACCATAGGAATTATTTTTAAAAAGCAAAGGAAAGGAGATATTTGTTTCTTCTTCCTATGCCTTTTTGTATTTATCTTATTTTTCATGTGGGCAGGAATAAGTTTTATGGATAATATACATTTTTGGGGGTGGGATTTCATGATGTAGGCGGGCCTCCAAATTCTGGGCCTCAGTGAACTTCTTGTCTCACCTCCTGAGCAGCTGAGATGACAGGTGCATTCTGTGCCTGGTGAGGATAAATTACTTTTAAAAAGAGTGAGAACTGTATATAACAACCTTATTAACTTAGAAGTAAATAAGTTGGGTGGCATGCAAGTGTGTTAACTGAAATATGGTAGATCCAAGGGACAACACAAATCGTGTAATTCCTTAGAAAGGCAAAGTCAACATTTAACAAAATAAACACCAGGAAGCAGATACTTGAAGGGGATGGGGTGAGATCGAGGGGAAAAGGGTAGAGAAATGAAGAGGGAGAATGCTGCTAAGAATTCAAAGTATAGCCTAGCAAATTAAGAAGAGAGGGGAAGGTGGGGTTAGGAGGGATGAGTGAGGATGTGGAAAGGGGTGACATTGATCAAGACGCCTTGTATTCACTAATTGCTTTGTCAAATGGCAGCTCCTTTGTTCAATTACTTAATAATAAAGGTTGCGGAGAATACCCTCCTGTCCATATTTCATTAGATTCTTACGCAGCAATCATCTCCACTCAGTAGGCTACCATGCCTATGGCTAGAGGAGAATCAGGGATACCAGAAAGTTAGTTGTGGTGTTAGGGCTCCATGACTTCTTATTTTTAGTTTTCAAAAATTACATTTGAGTAGTTGTACAAAAGATTTTCTATTCTTTTTTTGTATGCTTACATCAGGTAATTTTATTTACTTATTTTTTCATGCATTTTATTTTTATTATGCAAAGGGCTTTTAATTCAGCATGCCAGTTTACAAGTACTGTGCTTGGTGATCAGTGTCACCCTTTCAGTATTCTCCTCTCTCTCAGCCACACCCATTCCTCAATTCATCTGCTTACATTTTCTCATGCGTGCATTGACTACTTCTAATCTATGACTCATATGGTTTAAGGGATATTCTAGAAAACTGTCTTATGAGATATAAGTGCCAACCAAACCATGATGGCCAGAGTTAAATGACGCTGAACTTGATATACAGTTCCAGTCTAAACAAAGCCAGGATTTTCCTGACTTGGGTGATCCTTTAACATGCATGTATTTTTTTCCATGGGAATTTCACTTAAACTTTTACACTGTTTTGAAAGAGGTTAACAGCTTTCCAAATTTTAAATGGTATTTTCAAACTATCTTTGCATCTACATAAAGAGTTTTTGCAGTTTTCTGTTCTTCTTTCTGTTTCTGGCACTACACCTAATTTGATGAAGAGGATTAATATTTAAATATTTTCAACAGTATTTCAAGTTAAAAACATTAGCTCAGGGTTTGTTTAAAAATCACCTGCCTTACATACTGAAATTTTCTTAAAAAGACTCAGAAACACAACAAATCAGAGAAAGGTTAGACAAATGGGATTGCACGAAACTGCAGAGCTTCTGCATGGCAAAGGACCTAGCTAGCAAGATCAATAGAAAGCCCATGGACTGGGAGAAGATCTTCACTAGCCATACAATGGACAAGGGCCTCATATCTAAAATATACTTAGAACTCAAAAAATCAAATTCTCCGAAAACAAATCCTCAAAGAAACAACTGCCCCATCAACAAGTGGGCCAAAGACTTAAAGAGACTTCTCTGAAGGAAATAAGAATGGCCAATAGACACATGAAGAAATGTTCAACATCTCTGGCCATAAAAGAAATGTAAATCAAAACACACTGAGATTCCACCTCACCCCAGTTAGAATGGCCATAATTAAGAAATCTAATAACAACAGATGCTGGAGGGGATGTGGCCAAAAGGGAACCCTACTGCATTGTTGGGGGGAGTGTAAACTTGTTCAACCATTTTGGAAAGTAGTATGGAGGTTCTTCAAAAGACTCCACATAGAGCTCCCCTATGACCCAGCAATCCCACTTTCAGGAATTTACCCAAAGGATCACAAACAAGGCTATACCAAAGCTACCATCACAACTATGTTTATCACAGCCCTACTCACCATAAATAAGATATGGAACCAACCCAGATGCCCCTCAGTAGATGAATGGATCAAGAAAATGTGGTATTTATATATAATGGAATTCTATGCTTCCATCAGAAGAATGACACTGCCCCTTTTGTTAGGAAATGGAAAGACTCAGAAAAAAAATCAGATTAAGTGAAGTAAGCCAGTCCTAAAGAAATTTAGGCCCCATGGTTTCCCTTATTTGCAATAATTAGTATACATATAGGATAATCTTATCAGATGAGCTGAAAAACTCAAACACTATATACATATGATCATATGAGTTGATGCTAAGTGAATCAACCCCAAGAAATGGACACAAGAGGACTGCTTAACTCAAACACTATATACATATGATCATATGAGTTGATGCTAAGTGAATCAACCCCAAGAAATGGACACAAGAGGACTGCTTTTGTTATTGCTGTTTTAACTATGATTTTTTTGTTTCCTTTGTATGTTCTTCCCCGTATGGTATATCCCCTGCTGTCACTGTACTTGATTTTGGTACCTCGCATCGTGTATATACATTTGTCTACTTGGGGGAGGGGAAGGGGAATAACAAATCGGTGTAGCAAGGACATAGGATGACCCGTTGCGATAATGAGGCCCACAGGACAGTATATTGGAAATGAACTTTACAACTTTGCCTGGGAGGGTGAGGGGGGGAGGCCAGGAGCCGTGGGGTGGGGAGGAGTGTGGGAGGTGGGGGAGGGAAGGGATAGTGGGAATACAACAAGGGAAGGGGTAACAATGATCCACAGGTAATGTACTCATTGCCTTACTCATCAACTAGAAAAGATCACCTGCCTTTCAGATTCCATGTGTTATCACTTGTTGAATTCCTGTCATGCATTTTTCCCTTACTTTGAAGATAATTTAAAGTGCAACAAGTTTGTTCATTGTCCCATTTATTTTCACATACTGTTTTGATTTCCCTTCTCAGTTCTGTGTGCATTTGCAAAGGTCCTTTTTTTAAGCCAAAGACTATTTGGATATTTGTGACATCATGCGATGGCCAGATACAATTTTCAAAATGGGTAGATGGGCCCTGGACAGCTAGCAAGAGTCACACAACCTGTGGTTTTGATGTCCTCGCCCCTGACACCTGTCCTGGATAATTCAGTGTGGGCTGTTGAGCTAGCACACGGCACTGCAGTTTTCCAACAACTTGCTTGCATTTTAAACTTGTAATCTTCTAATAACCTATCACACTTTACTCAATAAAGTTTATTTGGAGAAACACATTTTGACTTTTAAAGGGATTCTCCTGACATAAAACACTCGTGTTGATGTGCCCTGTGGTCTGCTGGAGGCTTTAATATTTTGTTCAGGACTTAAAATAAAGATATTCAATTAAAAAACCAGATAGTTTACAACAGGTGTATGGAAAGCTTGGTTGAAAAAAATGTATCCATTTGTTTCTCCAGTACTGTTGGCTTTCGGTCAGTCATTCATTCATTAAGTCTTTTTGGTCATTTTTACTCTCATAATTATTGAGGGTCTATAGCGCTCACACCTAGCCCTATATCATTCTCAAGCTCTTAAAATATAGATCTTGTTCTCTGCTCTTCTTGAGGATTTGGATATGTTGAACTGTTTGTCACAATATTACTGTTAGTGTCCTGTAGAAACGACAGTGTAGACCTGGCTCTCTCTCCCCTGTTCTCAGATGGACACAGGCAGGTGGAGGTCAGATTCCACCCGGACACATTTGGGGCCTGTTCTACCGTCACCTCTGGATGCAAAGGATGACAACACAGCACATATAGTCAAGGACTTTGGGTCTGTCTTTTTGTATAAATGTCTGCCACCCAGAGGAACTTTCTTATTATCCCATGGTGTATTCATTTACAGCACTAGTTATTTCCAACTTAGGTAGGAAATAATAATGTCTTCCAAAGTAAAATGCACTGTAAGTATGTACATATACCCCATAATGAATCCCCTTACTTTGTACAATTAATATGCACTAATTAACAAAACAGGGAGAAGGTATTTGGTGTCATGAAGAGAGTTGACATTGAGGCCTGTTGGTTTGCCGTACTTTTTTTTTTTGTTCGGTCATGGGACTTGAACTCTGGGCCTGGGTGCTGTCCCTTAGCTCTTCAGCTCCAGGCTAGCATGCTATCACTTCAGCCACAGAGCCACTTCAAATTTTCTATTGGTTTATTGGGATAAGAGTTTCATCGCCTATCCTGCCTGAGCTGGCTTAGAGCTGAGATCCTCAGATCTCAGCCTCCTGGATAGTTAGGATGACGGGCTTGAGCCACGGGCACCAGGCTAGGGTTGTTATTCTTGTCTCTGCTTTTGTCTCATTTCCTGTCAGCTCTGGTGTGGTGCCTGGGCAGCCTGCTTTTGTTGACTTGACCAAGTTTCTTGCTTTTTACTAATGGTTGTGGCCACAGGAGAACAAAGCATTCATCTACTTATAGTGGTGGCCATCCGTGTACCAGTGCAGCGCTGTGGGGGGGCTGCTGTGCTGCCCTGGCCTGTATTTTGTAGTGTAATTTTGAGGTGCCAAGTAATAGGGAACAAAGGCTTTCCTAAGCCTCCTGGAAAATACTATTACATAGAACGTGTTCTTTGAGTAATCAAAATATTAAGGTGACTTCAGAATTAGAGTACCAGGTGATGTTACTCTGTTCCTTCACTACCATGAGGGAGGATGCAATTATCTGAAATACGGCTTTTGGCAAGTTTTTGTTTTGAAAAATAAGACAATAATTCAGAAATGATGCGAGCGTATTTTTCATTTTTTAATTGTCAAGGTGATGCACAGAGAGGCTACAGTGTCATATGTGATAGGTAATAAGTACATTTCTTGCCATGCATGTTAACATATTTGAAAAGTAAAAGTTGCCCGAATCAGCGGCTCATGCCTACATTTCTAGTACTCCAGAGGCTGAGATCTGAGAATCTCGATTCAAAGCCAGCTTGAGCAGGAAAGTCCATGAGACTTTTATCTTCAATTTAACCATCAAAAGCCAGATGTAGAACTGTGCCTCAAGTAGTAGAGTGCCAGCCTTGAATGCAAAAGCCCAGGGATAGCACTCAGGCCCTGAGTTCAAGACCAAGGACCAACACACACATACAGACATATACATAAAAAGTGAAAGTCACTCTGATCTCTGCACTAGATGTAACCACTGTTTATGTATAGTCTTATATGTAAATATTATACAGTTCTATTTATACAAGGTAGCTTGAACTCTACTTGCAGACTATTTTGTGTGTTTTTTTAATATAAGAATGATTCCTATTGTTATTTTTTTACTTTTATTTTTGCCTGTCCTGGGGCTTGAACTTAAGGTCTATGCACTGTCCCTGAGCCTCTTTGTACTCAAGGCTAGAGCTCTACCACTTGAGTCATAATACCCTTTGCAGCTTTTTTCTGAGTGGTTTATTGGAAGTAAGCTCGTAGGGACTTTCTTGCCTGGGCTGGCTTCGAACCATGATCCTCATGTCTCAGCCTCCTGTGTAGCTAGAATTTACAGGTGTGAGCACCTGGTTGATTCTTATTATTTTAAATATATAGCCAAACACCTTATTTTGTGAACCTCATTTTATTGGTGTGTAATATTTCATTCCATGTTTGTGATAATTTTTTTTCATTTGAAAATTATCTCTGAGTATAAAACAATAGGCTATTGCTCTTTTTACCTAAAAAAGCACTGTGGAACCCTAACAAGATATTTGTTATATCACTTTGTTAAGCTAAAATAAAATCTACAGAATTTGGCCAGCAATAAGCATCATTTCCACCCACTCTCATCCCAAACTGGAAAGAGTTAACAGATGCACCACCACCACCATAAGCGCAGAGTGGGAAGAAAGCCATTCTTCTAGCTAACTGGCTCTTTTTAAAACTCACACCCATCACGCAGCTAGGAATGAATGTCAGACAAAGGAAGAAGCATGTCTGAAGTCTAATGAACACAGCCATCACGTTACCACCAAGAACACTTGGAACAAGAAAACTAAAAGTGGGGGAAAGGCTGTGTCTGTATGGATACCACTGCACAGCAGCAATACCGTTCTCAGGTCCCAGCTCAGCACCGAGGCGTGAAACTTGCTTTGTAAACCATACTGCATACACATACATTCGAGTAAACATTAGAAGTTGAAAGGAGACACTACGTAAGCATTTCTGGTTTGGATATTTTAACAATGATGTTAAAGAATGAATGAGTGGTCTTGGATTCATAAGCCTGTCTCCCACGTGTGCACACACATGCACACACACACACACACACACACACACACACACACACACACTTGTGGCTTGTCGGAGGGCCTGGGCTTCTGGAGTTGGAACAGTCATTGTCTAGATGTCTTGGTGGTGCTTGGCCCAAGCTACAGCCTTCTTTGGCCTTGAGACTGTTGGTGAGAAACCCCAGGGATGCACATCTAATCTTGGTGCCTTTGCAGACGGCTTTTAAATGCTACCCCGAGACTGTATTTGCTAGCAGTGTGGTGTGTCAACATGAGGATGAGAATCTTGCTCTATTCTTACAATGTGATTATTTGTGTACTGGGGCTATTAACCAAGGAGAAGGAAAGGGGAGGTCAGGAAGGCAAGCGGCCAATCAGGGGGCTGCTCTTGAGGGGGCTGTGCTGGCAGAATCTTGGGGCTCCTGTGGGGTCCCCTCTCAGCAGCTGGGAAGAGCTGTGTGGGCCACAGACCAGGGACCTGCTTTGTGGCTTAGTGGGCCGTTCACCTTCCCGCTCTCCCCACACTTTGGGTTCCCGATAAAGAGGACCAGGTTAGTGAAGGACTATTTAAAAAGTTATGTGTAATGATTCTTTCTGAAAAACAAAAAACAAAAAGCAGTGAAATTCTTGCTGAGGATGAAAGGAGGGGCTACACAGAGTCCATCATTGTTGGTGGACATTGGTTGGTTGATGGGTTAGGAAAAAATTGCTATCCTGGAAACTTCCAGTATGCGTTTATTAAAACAAAATCCAAATAAAGCCCTTAGCATCCTAGCAATGTCCATCACCCTGGCAGACGTGACCAGATGCTGCCATCTTGTGAGGGAGGTGGGGCCCTGTCTTCCTGTGGCTGTCTCTTCCTGTGTCTGTCTGCCTGTGTCTGTCCGTGGAGAGTGTGCTCTGGGGCCCCGAGACCAGGGCCTCCCCAGCACCATGCTGGAGGGCTGGCTCATGACCCAAGGGTGCGCATACAACACTGAAGAAAGGATGATTTATGCCACGGGCTCCGAGATTCCCTTAAATAGAAAAGCCCAGCCATTCCATTCTTCCCTGCAGGCCGTGCCCAGCTCTTGGGGGGAACAGCAAGCCTCATGGCAAGGTTTAGAAGGTTTGCTCAGGGCCTGGAACCTGTTTCCTTTCCTTCTGAGAGTGGAAAGTCACCACCCCTGCATCCTGTAAAATGAAGTCAGCTTCCCCCGATCACAGGGGAGACTTGGGTTCCCAGACCCATGGCACACGCGCGCAATCATGTACAGGACCCAGTCTTACATATACTACGTTTTGTCCTCATTCATTCATGGTAAAGTTTTCTTAGATCAGGCAGAGTAAAACATTGACAATAATATTATTATATTAATCTGGTATCATGATACATACAGAAATATGGTCTTTCTTAGGATCAGACAATTTTATTGTTTTGTACTTGATAGGATCACAGTTCATCTCTAGTCACTGGAGAGACAACTGTACCAAAATATAGTGATAAAAACTGTGTGCCAGTGGCTCACGCCTGTAATCAATCCTAGCTACTTAGGAGGCTGAGATCTGAAGATTGTGGTTCGAAGCCAGCCTGGAGAGAAAAGTTCCCATGAAACTCTTTATCTCCGATTTACCACTCAAAAACTAGAAGTGGCACTGTGGCTCAAGTGGTAGAGCAGAGTGCTAGTTGTGAGTGCAGAGAGGCTTAGGGACAGTACCCAGGCCCTGAGTGCTGAGTTCAAGCCCCACAACCAACAAAACCCCCCCAAAATAGTGATAAAATAATGAATCCCAGGCAATAACTCTCTTTACTATACATTACATTCATACATAGCCTTAATTTTGAGCTGAGCATCATATCAGATTTTAACATAGAAAGGAGTGACATTGGTCAAGATGGATTGTATTTATCAACTGCTCTGTTAAATGGCAACTTCTTTGTATAACTACTTAAAGATAATAAAATAAAAGAAGAATAGTTAATTAATTCAATCCCTTGGTGTATGTGCCTGAGGAGCATGCCCAAAATGAGGATCTGAAGGTAGGGTATTTCCTGTGGGTGCAATGCTCCCAGGCAGGGGATGGTTGGCTCTTGGGAGAGGTGCTGACAAAGGGTGGGGGCGGGGTGAGACATACCTGAGCTGCCACAGGATGTTACCTGGTGCTAACACTTAGATACAATGTTAAAATCAGAGTTTACCTGGCATTGGTAAGCTGGTCCATTGGAGTTAAAATAATTAGCTGAAGTAAGTTAGACAATGATAGCTATACACATATATATATATATTCATATTTACATTTATTTTACTAGGCAATTTACTGTCAACTTCCCCAAATGAGCTTAGGAGTATGAGTGCTTAGACAAAGGGAATGGATTGTATGTGTTCATGTGCATGTACTTGTGTGTTTGTGTGTGTGCAAGTACAGTCCTGGGAACTGTTGATGTTTCAGAAAGGAGCATGTGTTCCTAGGAAGCATGCTCCCCAGGGATTCTGTGAGACCCCAGAAGGGACAAGCCATTCAAGTCCCACCAGTGCCAGGAGTGTTGGATCGGCATTGGCTGGGGGTGGGGGCGAGGGCTGGCTGTACAGCAGATATGTTTGCCCTGGTTCCTAGGTCCCTCTTGGAGGTTGACAAGCCCTTGACTGAGTTATTTTCTTTCTCACCGCATCTCTCTTTCTCCTTCTCACCACTTCTTTCCGGTCTCTCTGCTGTGAGGTGAAGTGGGCAATGTCTACCCGATGGGCCAATGGCCTGTTTCTGGTCCAGGACAGAGCCTGGAACTGAGCAGGATTCTTGTTGCTCTGAAATGTGCTTGCTGTGTGCTGTGCCGGGACAGGTCCAACTTGGAGCAGGCAAGGGCAGGCACCTGGCTGCAAGTGTTTGGCTGACGAGTGAAGAAATCAAGGGTGTACCTGACGGGAGGTGTCGGCTCATTTAGGACTCCTACGTAGAAAAACCTAGAGAGCTTTTACGTGACATTCCCCCAGAACTTTTCTATCTCTAAAGTCTTAGGAAAATCAATCTCAGAGCCTAACATATTGACCCATTTACCTGAGATCAAGATATTTTATCCCCACTTAAAATGCTTGATGTGTTGCCATGTTCGAGGAGAACGTGCTCCATTGACCCCTTCCCAGAAACCCTTGCTTTCCAGATTTGTGCTTAGTGATTTTACGTATGCTACCTTTTGCATCAGTGGAGTTAGGACTAGTTTTGTGGGCTCTAACTTGCTCTTATGATCATTCCAAGGTTCTCGTTGAAGGTTTGAGTTGAGTATGTGTGAAACTAAAGAGCAGAGGGACAATGCATGTGATGTAAGAGGAATTCTTAAGAGGAAGGCAAAGTGATGACTCCGCCTCGATGTAGAGAGAGGGGCAGAGAGAAGGACACAGAGAGAGTCTGGCATCCACCACTCTCCACTTGGGAGGGAGAGGTAGACAGCCTTCCCAGAAGCAACAAGGGAGATGGGCCTGCTGCCCCGGCCCTGGTAACAAGGCATTCTAGCAAAGGGAGCCTCAGAGGAAAGGGCTTAGAGGTCAAGATTAGAGGTGTTAGGACATGATGTGATGGGGGGTGGGGGAGATGGAGTCCACAAGGCCCAGAGCCTGGAGGGAGACCAGAGCCCAGTACTCCTGGTCCTTGACTCCAACCAGGCTAGAGACTCAATAGCTGTCTCCATGCACTTGCTCAGAGGGTGCTTTGGGAACATTGTCTCCTGGGAAGGGCATGGGCCAGAGCACATGGCCTCACTAGACCCTGACACGGGACTGAGCACAGATGGGGAAGGTGAGAAGTAGAGACATTCTGCAGGTGGAGTCAGCCCAGGAGGGGCAGTGGACATGAAGTTGTGAAATTGGGAATCGGTGTTCCTGGAATGGAAGGCAGTCAAGCGTAGCCTGGCCGGGAGGAAGGTGCATTTGAGACATGGGAGAACACTGAAATCTGCTGCCAAGAACGGCCACACGGAACTTTGGAAGTCCTCTTCTTCTCCATCCATCAACTGAAATAAACAAACCAGAATAGTTCCACAATTAAACCCTGGAATATTAATAAAGCTCAAACAAAAAAAAAACCCTTTTCTTAGGTTTGCATTGCTGTGTTTTATTATTATTTTTTAATGTTGTTTGCAGAAACATTGTCTAATATCTCCAGGGATTGTGGGAGAGGTGAGAAAGACAAGGGTAGAAGAGGAAAAAGTAGCATTCTAGTGAATAAATGCAAAGCATGTCTTCATAACAAAACGTTTGTCACTATTATTAAAAATAGGGAGTGTAGTTGTGGAAGTGGGAGGGAAGGGACCAACAAAGGAGGAGGCATCAATGCTGGACAGGAAATGTACTCATTACCTTACTCATGTAACTGTACCCTCTGTACAGTATTTTTATAATAAAAAAGTATTTAAAAATAGAAACCTGAAATTAAAAAATCTAAGTGTTTTATAAATGAGTGAGTTCTTTTTTTTTGCCTGAGTTCTTATTAATTCATCAGATGAAAACTGTGGGCTCACCAAAGGGTTCCAAAATGCTCAGGAGGGGGTGCGGGTATAAATAGACGCAGGGGCAGACTTGGATTCCAAGATGGCGCTGAGCACCGTGGCAGTGTGGTAAACAAACGAGCAGTTGCCTTCGTGACACAGACACTGGGACTCGGCTAGTTCTGATTTCCAGCTCTGATTCTGTGTGACTGTGCCACCAAAATTAAGATTTCTCACTTTACATCTCACCGTTCTTGATGGGGCCAGAGCTGGTACAACATTACAGTCCGCCTAGAACGATTTCACCCTGGAAGCAAAACTGTAAGATTTCATATGGCAACAGAGCCTTGTATTCATGGCTGCCTTTTCTTTCTGCCTTTCTTCTACTTTCTTTTCTTTCTTCTTCTTCTTTTTTTATTTTTACTTTTCTGTAAGCAGAAAAATAATGTGGGTTGATGGAATGGTCCAACACAATAGGAGCTAATGAATAGAGCGTGTTGTACTCCAGAGACTGTGGTTCAATTACCAGCGGTGCCAATCATGTCAGAAATATTAACCATGGTAACAAAAGATTTTCAGTTCCATAGATGTGGTGCAGAAGGCCCTGTTGCTCTTTGGGAGTCACTGGGGTCCTGGGAGGGCTAAGGCCTTGGGGTGACAAAGCATCATTGAGCTTGTGAATGCTGCCTTCACAAAAATGGTACCAAGGGGCCATGACTCCTAAATGTCTGGCTGGGCGCTCCAGGCCAGAGGCCTTGCAGGAGCCCATGAGCAAAGGGACAATGGCAAAGAAGCACCTATTAAGAGTAGGCAAGAAGAAAGAAAGTTTCATGCCACCTCATTCATTACCACCATAGCTCAGACTTCACTAGGAGTTGATGGCTGTGTGTGACCTCTGCGGTGAAGCAGCTACTATGGGTTAAATCACACCTCTTCACAACTCACATGGGTGGGTTGTGCAACCTCAGACTGTGAGCGGGTTTGGGGATAGGGCATTCGTAGCTAACCCACCCTACACCTGTGAGTACAGGTGTAGGAGCACTCGATGGAGCATGGAGAGCACGTCTAGGTTGACTCCCACTGCACAGTGTCCTCTGTGGTGCTCCAACATGGACTGGGGGCACCGTCTACGTCTATGGTCAATGATGCTTTCCTTTAAGTTCCTGAAGCAGGAATTTCCCACAGACAGAGACCGGCCAGCATTGTTTGTTAGCACTGTGGAGTTAGGCTGTTGTGCTCTCCAGAGCACGAAGGGCCTGAAGAAGTGATAGTTGAGAAACTTGAGTGAATTCATATTGATTTATTTTTCACTTCAATAAGTATTTTTCATAAGCCTGTGCTGTGTTTATCCGTAAGATAAATGCTGTCAGGGTTAAAGTGCCCAGAACACACACATGCACACACGTCGCACACAACACGCACACACATGTAACACCCAACTTCTTATGGCCCTTGAAGCCATGCAGATTTGTTTTTCTGGCTTGGAGACTTTAGGAAGAAAATTAAGTAGCCTGGATAGAGACTGACATGTCCCAATTAAGAATCCAAATGAAGGTCCGATCAAACACTAGAGGATTTGTTTTCTGTCGAGAGAGCAGCTTTTCAGGGATATTTGGAGCCGTGTTTTCGTACCTCCGACTGAAGGGAGACAGACGGCCGGGTCACAGGGGTGAAGCTGGGGCTGAGATGTGGAGATCTGTCTTTCTAGGATAGAGGAGCTGGTTCAGAGGAAACACTAGACTCGTGGCCAAGACTTGAATGGTGCGGTTTGATGTGATGTTTGTTCACAGTTGGATCTTAAGCAAGTTAATTAACCTCTCTGCACTCCATTTTCTCATCTATGAGATGGAGTTAGTCATACGCTTGATGGATGGCTGAGTAGAAGAGCAGGGAGGGGTGTGAACCGAATCTGCAAACATGCAGAGCTGTGTTCATGAGGAGTTCCGCTCACCAGATGTGGCTCCCCAGGGAGGTAACTGAAGGTCAGACACACCCCATGGTGTGGAGCCAGGGGAGGGAGAGTGCAGGTTCCTGCACCCAGGGCTGCTGCTGTGATGCAGGCCAGGCCTGAGCTGCCTGCAAGGCTGTGCTGCTCCTTGGTGGATGGACCGGAAGGAAGCTGACCCTGGGCCCCCTGCTTCCTCTTCTGCCAGAGGTGCCCCAGGCAGGAAGTGATGCTTTGTTTCAGAAGCTGGTTCCGAGAGGGCAATAATCAAGCCTGAAATTTTAAGTGCGGCCCTGACAGCTTTGAGCCTCAGGGGACACCATGGGGGTCTCCTGTCAGATGGTCCCCTGACAGCCTGACTAGTGTTCCCCTTTGATAATCCTCTGCCAAACAGGTCCCCCCCAGAGATCTACAAACCACATCCACCCTGCTGCCACCACATCTGCCCCTGCAGGCCCTCGCAGCTGCTGGCGCTGTTCTTCGGTGCCTGCCCCGGGGATCGGCATGGTCGGTGGCATTTTCTTCTCCCTGGTCTGTGTGCACACATGGCTGGTAAACATCAGTAAATCCCAGGTGCCTGTGTCCAGTGTTGTGCGCCTGTGCTGCTGTTTGGGTCATCCTAGGTTGGCATCCAGGTCTCCCTCGGCAGTGGGTGAGGAAGACAAACGGGCAGAGGAGTTTGTCTGGGATCCTCCGTGCTCTGACCTGGGGTCGGTAGTTGGCACTGCGTTTCTCCTCATGGCTGACAGGTGTGTCACCTTTTACTGATTTATTGATTTATTATTTATTGAACCCCCCCTCCCCACCCGCATCTGCCCGAGAGTGTTCAGTGCTTCCGTGAACATGGGTGCACACATTCAAATCTCACCCCTCTGGCTCGTTCTCCACACGACTGAAATAATCTAGACATAAACCTGATACTCTCCCCTCTTTGCTCAAAGTCACTACAGCAGCTTCCTTTGTCTTGGAGGGAGGGTAAAATTCGTGCTGATCACCATGGTGAGCCGGGCCCATGGAGCCTGGCTGTTCCCAGGGTCTCCTTGCTCCTTGCTTTGTGTAGTCCGGCCAGGGAACATGCTCTTCAGCTCTGGGAATGCAGCGTCCATCGTGTCTGGCCAGTCCCCAGCCAGACCAGCTCGGTCTCATTCCCTGTTACCAAGTTCCCTCCTCGGGAAACTTCAGATTGCAAGGACAGCTTCACTTTCTAGGGCAACTTCCATATTGTCTCCCCACCCCCACCTCCAAGGCCGGCCCTCTTCCCCAGCCTGTCCCTGTAGCTTGTAACCTCACCCTGGCTAAAGGGATTCCCTGTACATCCAGGAAAAGCTTAAGACCCTGGGTGGGACAGGAGAGCGTCTGCAGCACAGTGTAAAGCAGGTGCAGAGATGGATGCCCTCACATTGGATAGTCAATGAACAGGTTGCACGTCTGGGAGGAAGGTGCTGTGAGGGTCCAACCCCAGGCAACGTGAACAAGGTGGGCTGTCCTGCCCTGGTGAGCTTCTCAGTCCCCCTGTGCGTGGTGTGGTCAAGCCAGGAGGTCTTCTGTCTTGTGAGGAGGCTGGGGAACAAGCACCATTTCCTGGAGGGAGGGGCCACACGGTCCTCTTGTTTTGAGAGGACTGCAAGGTGAGAGGCTCAGAGTCTTTCACTCAGAGACTGGAAAATAATGTGAAGGTGGCATGCACGAAAATTGCTTTCATCTGGTTCATGTTAAGTGGAGGAGTTGCAGCCCAAGCCCAAGTGGAGGATGGATGATGACTGACATGTATTAAGCTTCAGGCCAATGCTCATGCATTTGAAATGATGTCAGCGTCCCAAAGACAGAATCACTTAATCTCCTACAGAGGATGCGAGTGAAGTTGGTGCCCTGTGGTAGATCACTAAAACATTTTCCCCTTGGAACAAATGGGGGCCCAATCGTTGATACCAAGATTGGAAGAGTGGTCAGTTGTGACAGGGTCTGGCAGATGCCATAGCTCTGACTCTATCTGGGGCCATGGTTTCCCATGAGAGAAGGACAAGGGCCAGTGAATGACCAGTGCTGGAGGGGAGCTAGAATGGCTTCACCCTGAGATGGTGGCCGGGGGCAAGGAGGGTCATGAGAATCCTGCAGTAGAATGGGCCAGGAAAGCCTCTGTTGTAGCCCACACTTTGTCCACAAACTCTTTTTGGAGACTGCTTTGGTGATGACTTATTCTCATTTTTTGGTGAGTCTATACTGAAGATAAAGCATTGATCATCACTGAAAATAATGTCTGATGTCAACTGAGCCTTTCCCCTGGAAGGAGTTGGGCTGTGTTTCCTACAGGCAGGATTCTCTTGAGTTCCCATGGTGACCGTCTCCACACTGCAGTGAACAGATCGGAGTGAAAGTTGGCAAGCCTCAGTAACGTGTGTGAGGAAGGGCAGTTAGCTAGTGAGGAGGCAGCTAATGTTGGAGGGAGGATTTGAGCCCATTCGGATGTGTGAGTTCTGGAAGGAAAGAACTAAGTTCCTCCTTCTTTGTCTGGGCCTTTCCTGGGACTTGCCTTCCTAAACTCGCTGGACGATGTGCCTGTTTTCCTGTCTCTTTCATCACACTATGATCTTCTCAAAGACAAGTCTGTCTCCTATTCAACTTCCTGTGTTGGCTTGAAGCTCAGCCCTTGGGTATAATTAATGCCCAGCATTACTTGTTGCAGAATAGCTACAACTACTATATAGAATGATTTAACTAGAATAAGGTTACTGCATTGCTTTTGTCAGAACACATAAAACATGTTCCAATTAAAAAGCTTTTGGTGGTGGTAATAATACCATCAATAACAACACAATAAAACCACCAACAGTTCTTTTTTTTAAATGTCTTCAACTAGAAGATTTACACAATTGTATGGCAAAGGGTTTTCCTTGGGCAACACCAACTGTGAACTGTACCCGGGTCACAAAGCCGGCCTTGTGAAAGATCTTATATAAGGATAAGATGGCAGTCCACGGAGAGGAGAAGTGAAACGGACAGTTCACACTCTAATGGACAGATATTGCTAACCGGACTCAGAGAGAACTTACTTTGCTTACTACCCAGGTGACATCTGCCTCTGTCTGTTGAACCCCACATGAGGAGCAGAAGATCATGGTTACATGAGTTATTGCCTAAGCTTAGACAGAGGAATCATTGATTTTTAAAAAAAGACCAGATCTCATTTCTCCATAAGTGGTAGGCTAATCACTGGAGAACATTTGTGAAAAACATGCTCATTTCCTGAATTATGTAAATGTAACCCCTCGGTACATCATCTTTACAATAACAATAAAATATAAAAAATTCTACCAAAGACTTCTGTGAGATCTTGTCTCTATCTAACCAGCAGAAAGCTAGTAATAGAGGTAATAGCTCAAGAGGCAGAGTACTCCCCTTGAGTGAAAAGCTGAAGAATAGCTCCCAGGCCCTGAGTTCAAGGATCAGGAGCAGTACACACATAGACACACAGACACAGACACACAGACACAGACACACACACAGACATACACACAGATACACACACAGAGTTACTTCTACTAAAGAAAATAACGTGCATTAGTTAGAAACCAACTCAACCCAAGGCAGATGGGTTTCTTATGGCATGTCTAGACCAGGACAGATAAGGGGATGGATAGCAAAGTTGGGCAAATGTTCAGAGAGAAAAAGCAATATTAAACACAGGAGGCACAAATTTGCTTGAGAGACAGAGATTAATTTTGTCAAAAGATGAGCTAGCCTGTCATCATTTTAGAGAACAAAATGATGGTCATGCACATGAAAAAGTGTGTTAAGTCCAAGAGAATTCAACTTTTGGAAGCAATTTTAGAACTGGATTAAAGAATAACTTCAAGAACGTCCTGGCCAGCCCTTTAGTCCTCTTTATTTTTATATTATTGTTAGTATTATGTTTTAATCTGAATTTCCTCTGAATTGAGTTTGAAGGTTCCCACCCGGGGAATTTGTCCTCGGCTTTCTAAATTGCTGACATTCCATCTCTCGCCATGTCTTGTAAACATATAAAAAGCTATTGTTGTTCCAAGGTAGGGTTTTCCTAATGGTGCAACTCCTGTACCTCTGGAGAGCATTTCCAGCCATTCCCCGTTGGGAAGTCATTCTGAGGAGCAGAGCGGCACACTTCTGTAGAGAACAAAGACCCAGTCTTCTTTGTCAAGAATCCTTCTCTACTGGCAGAGAGCTGTGCTGGATGACCTAATAGGTCTTTTCTATCTCTAATTTCTACGATGCTATGAAAATCATCACTCACTATAAGAAACAGATGTTGGCTGGAAAGACAATGGCTGTGAGGATCCATGTGCCTTCAGAGCGGAGCTGCCACCTTTTTCTCTCCCCCCAACTTCTCTACTTGGTGGCAGCTGATGAGATATTTATAGCCATCTTCTTCAGCCTGCCAATTATAATTATCGATATCTCTACTGATAAAAAGGAATGGGAGAGGCATCGTCAGAGTTGTGCAGAGTATGTGATAAGCCAAGTTTGAGTTGGAAAGTGAAAATAGTTTCTTCCAATTACGGACAAAAGAGAGGTACACTTGGTGGCCCTGGAAACCCTGCTGATGTCCGGTCCTTAGGATTCTTTAAGCCCCTTCCCGGACAGATCTCGAGGTAGAGATATTCTCAGGGCAGATGTTGCCACGAGACAATGCTGTCTGCTCTGTACGGAGCTCCAACACTGCTTTAAATATAATAAATAAAAGTGAACTCTTACAGAAGGCAGCGCAGCTTAGTAATTGCTGTTTTGGAGCTCACGTCTCTGCAGTTATCTAGCTCAGCATTTCATCTCCAGCTGCAGCACAATTTTTGCCAAATATAGATAAATGAAGTTAAAGTTATTGGCAACCTCTAGTTCTGTGGCCCTGTTTTGAGTTTATAGATTTCATAGGAATGGCATTACTTTCTTTCTGCAGCAACAATTGTTCTGAAGTGGGAACTTTTTTCCATGGTGCAGTCTATGTGGCATGTGTGACCTAGCTTGGAGTTTTTATCTGAAAGGGCTATGTGTGAGTGGCAGGAGGGAGATTTCTGTTTGGGCTACAGGTCTTCCTCTCGGGAGGCTGAGATCTGAGGATTTCAGTTGCGATCCAGCTCAGACAGGAAAGTCTATGTGACTTTTATCTTCAGTGAATCACCCAGAAGCTAGAAGGGGAGTTGTGGCTCAAGGGGAAAAGTACCAGCCTTGAGCAAAAATAGCTCAGGGATGGTGTTCAGCCGAGTTCAAGCCCCAGTAGTGGCATACAAATACACCAAAAATGTGGAGAAGCAAAACAGGCTGTCAACCCAACTAATGGATTTTAAGGATTTCCAGACCTTAAAGGAATTTTCATGATGTAGCTGGCGGTGAGTCCATGAACCCTGGATGGATGCATAGCAGCACTAAGGCTGTCCATGAGTATTTGCAGAAACGAATGAGCAACATCACCCGAAAAGAGTGTCTGCTTCTTACCTTTTATTACTGACAAAATTGAAGGCTATAAAATTTCCCATTAGAATGACTTCCTAGATTATGGAGTTCAGAGTTAAACATGCCCTCTGGAGCTGGAGTTCCACTTTCCAAAGTGTCTCCTCTCCTCTCAGGCTAATGGCCCTGGCTGCCTTTTGACCGTCTTTAGATGAACATGAAGCGTGGTCTTTGAAGAGGAAGACAGTGCCATGGTATTTTCTGAGGGCAGAATATGGTAATGATACATAATATATACATCAATTAGACGTCTTTTCCTTTTTTGGCTGATGGTAGTGGATCATCATTGAGCATGCTCTGGTTTTATTTCTCTTTATCCTAAACACATGGATTCTCTCATTTAATTCATTGTGGCCTTCTTGTCACTGTTAGCCTTCTTGTCACCCCAAAGCTTTGTTACATACACAAAATACTTTCTAGAACCCTATGTCGCTGTAAAACAGATGAAAACATGACATGTTTTGAAAAGAAATCATTAGGAATCAGAGGCAAGCCTGTTTATAAATGCACACACATGCACACAAGCAATCCTAGTGTCTTAGCCATTAACCAACCTGGAACTCCTTGCTAAAATTCTGAACGTTAATTTTCTTGTCTCTGCTTTCCTTATTCTCAGTTCAAGCAAGTCCATCTCCCTTTCTCTGTGGAGAGAGGTCTCCTCTGTATGTGAGATTAGAACAAAGCCCTAGAATATTGTCTTTATTTTATCTCCCCTTCCTTCCTTCTCCCACTTTCTTTCACACTTGTATTTTTCCCCATGCATGAACGTGGCTATCGAACTGGGTGTGGTGGCCCCATCTCTTGGAAGATGGAGGTTGGAGAATGGCGGGTTTGAGGCTAGCACAGTGGGATCCTGGTACAAGCCAACCAACAAGGGCCAGGAATGTATTTCAGTGGTAAATTGTGAATGCCAGAGACCCTCATTTCTATCCCTGCCCTCACCTCCAAGATCTTAAAATCCATATTCTTTCAAGCCACATCAATGTTTTGGTCACTTCTGCAGGCAGTCCCTATAGGAAATCTCTTTCCTGTCTCCTGCTTTTCTCCCAAACCTTAAGACTCAGGAGAACTCCATCTTTCCTGACCCCTGGCTCAGACAGTCATAATTGTCGTCAGGCTAACCTGGGCGCAGCACCTGCAACCGGTACTGCAAATATTTCCCACGCGGTAGCCGTCCTCTTGAACTGGCTAATGACCATTGTTTATTTGTTCTCACATTTTCAAATCCCAATATGCTAATTAACCAGTGCATAGGAGGGCACTTGGTCAATACTCATTGCACAACTGGATGGGAATATGCTAAAGCAAAAAATGACTTTAGAAAAGAGCCTCAAAATAAAGGGAGACACTCTGGACCAGGTTTGGAAAGGCTGCTTTAGTGACTGCTGGGGCTCTGAAGACATCTGCCTGCCCCTTGTGTTTGGCTGCAGGATGCTTAAGCTGGAGGAGCCTTTGCTGACATAGCTGTTGCCAGTATTGGAACTGCTCCTCACGCTGTGCCTGCCTGCCTGCCCAGGGTGTGAGGTTCTGGGACACCAGCTGAAAGGCTCCTGCTGTTTGAAAGCCTTTCGAAGGGCTCAGTGGTGCGGCTCGGCTCAGAACCCTAAAGCGGATCTGCAGTGTTTGCTGGCTGGCTGGCCTGTTGGATCCCTGCCACATTCCCTGGGCCTGCGGGCTCCCCCTTTTGCCTCCAGATGTGGGAGCATCTGTGGGTGTCCTGATGCTTGGGTTGGGGAAAGGATTGGGGTGGGGAAAGGTGGGCAAAGTGGGCAGGGCCTGACTCTGGTGCCTCCTGGAGCACGGCTGTTTCTTTGGAGAAGAGCATGAATGTGCCCCCCATTCCTGGATTATTTAATTGGGGTGTGAAGACCTCCCTAGAGGCAGGAACCCACAGGAATTCTGTCCTGCTTGCTTTGCTCTTCATAGGAACCTGGACCAGCTACTTGTCTTACATCTTAAGTCTTCCCTATGGCTAGTGGGAGTTCAGGAGTCTCTTTCCTATAGTTGACTATGTATGATCGCAGTGGACACTGGGGTGATCTAGAATGGGCCAGCTATGGGTATCAGAAGGAGAGACACAGGGGGATGGCCAGGCTGCCCTGTGGAGCTGAAGACCATTTCAGGGTCATCCTGAGGGCAGGGATTCCTCTTAAAAGCTTTGTGTTTCCTAGGTTTTCTGGACTAGGGCTATCAATGCCTCCCTCCCTCCCTCCCTCCCTCCCTCCCTCCCTCCCTCCCTCCCTCCCTCTTTCTCTCCCTCCCTCTTCCTCCCTCTTCCTCTCTCCCTATTCCTTCTCCCTGCCTACCTCCTTCTCTTCCCCTTCCCCTCTCCTTCCCTATCTCCCTCCCTTTCCTTTTTCTTTCCTTCCTTCTTCCCTCTTCCTCCTCCCCTCTTCCCTTCCTCCACCCTGCCTCTCCTTTCCTTCTTCCTTCTGGAAAAAAAAGAGGAAATTCAAATTAACTGCTAATCAATTTTAAAGTGGACAGTCAATTGGCATTTAAAATACTCACAATGGTATTCAAAACTCACTTCAATCTTGGTCCTATACCATTTTTACCATTGCTATACCGATTAAGGGAAGTGCTGCAGACAGTTGCTTTCAGTTATTTAATTTTAATCCAAATTTTTGCTTTATATCATATTATACATATAATTTATTTACTTTTTAAAGAATATATTAAAGATACTCTGAGCTAGGTACTTTTCTAAGCATTTAATATATATCACTTCAATTGTTCCTCCCAGAAACACTGCAAAAGAGCTGTGTGTGTGTGTGTGTGTGTGTGTGTGTGTGTGCGCGCGCGCGCGCATGCGTGTGCGGGCATGCGTACGCTGCTGCTGCTGCTGCTGCTGCTGGGCACTAGGGCTTGAAATCAGGGCCTCATGCTCTTGCTTAGCTTTCTTGCTCAAGGCTGGTGGCACACCACCACTTCATCTATACCTCCACTTCTGTTTTTCTGCTTGTTAATTGGAGATAAGAGTCTCATGGAGACTTTTCAGCCTCTGCTAGTACCAACATCTATGGTGTAATTTTCCATAACTATCTCAGAATGACCGAAGGCATGACTGTTCTTTTCTGGATGAAAACATCGTTTAGACTTGATTCTGACCTCTTTGGACAAACACAGCTGAGGTAAGAGTCCAAACTCTTCCCAAAGTTCTTTTGGACACTGAGCAAAACTGGAAATATTGTCAGTGAGACACAATCAAAGTTCATGGCCAAAGAGTAATGCGTTTCTGAGCCTTAGAGACAAAGGTTTTTGTTTTTGTTTTTGTTTTTTTAAGCTGCAAAGTTTGATATAATGGTAACTATTTTCCCAACTAAAAAGATACGAGAGAACATGCTAAGACCACGCTTGGAAATGAGACAGAGTATGTGTGTGTGTGTGTGTGTGTGTGTGTGTGAACATATGAGAGAGAGAGAGAGAGCACAAAACATAATCACAACAAACAGTTTTAAAGATCTGAATTGGCAATTATTTCCTTTTTTTTTTTTGTCGGTCATGGGGCTTGAACTCTGGGCCCAAGTGCTGTCCCTCAGGTCTTTAGCTCAAGGCTAGCGCTCTACCACTTGAGCCACAGTACCACTTCCAGTTTTCTGGTGGTTAACTGGAAATAGAGTCTCACGGACTTTCCTGTCGGGCTGGCTTTGAACTGCGATCCTCAGCTCTCAGATTCCTGAGTAGCTAGGATTACAGATGTGAGCCACCAGAGCCTGGCTTATTATTTGCATTTTTGAGATTGGAAAACACAAACATATTGGGTGTCACAAAATTACTTTTCTTCTAAAGACGGAAGAAGAGGGGATTTTCCTGGCAAGTAAACTGGTTTCTGGGATTTGGCTAGTATCTGTCTTTCCCTCCTTACTGTAATCAGTTTTGGTGGGTGGAACTTCCCTAAGAGTCACTCTAAGTGGGTTCTGTCTGTTGGTTCTAGTTCAAGAGCTATATTCACACAAATGGCCTCTTACATTTTATCCAACAGTGTGTACTAAGAAATACATGCTTTCCTATAAACATCTATATATGCTTCTTATAGAATGCTTTTGTTCTAAATTGAATAATCCTAAGAGAATTAGCATTTTTACTCACTAATTTATCAAAATTAACCATTTTTCCCCTCATTAAACAAAAAACAGTTTTTTTACACAATGCATGGAATCATTAAAGACCGTCACAGCCTTTGCTCTGTGTTGGCTTCTGAAGTGAGCAGAAGAGCAGATGGGCAGTGTCTCCAGAGCCTTGCTCAGAGTCCCACACCACCTTCCTGCTGGAGGTCCCCGCATGGGAGTTCCCCAAGAATCACAGGATGAGATCGAATCAACCCTAGCGTCAGGTGCCGCCCAGATGCCTGATATGATTTATCTCCAGTCCGTGAAGTTGGTGCAGCCATCCTGCACTGTACAGAGAGCAAGTAGAGGCATAGCCTGCCCGACCCTGCGGTCTGGGCGTGGGCAGAGGCCTGCTCCATCCTTAGCACTGGGATGAATTCTCTTACAAGCTCTTTCTCTTGATTTTTTTTCTTTTTCTTCCTTTCTCTTGCTTTCCCTTTCTTTCCTTCCTTCCTTGCCTTCCCTTCTTCCTTCCTTCCTTTCCTTCTGTCTTTTTTCTTCTTCCTTCCTTCCTTTCTTTACAGAGTCCTACTATATACCCCAGATGAACATCAAACTCATGATCTTCCTGTGTGCTGAGGTTACAGGTGTGTACCATTGTACCCACACGGCCCTCTCCTTACCAGTCATCTTTCTTCTATTTAGATAAAAGCAACTCATGGAAAACAGAGGGTCTCCTGCTGATGCTCAGTGTGGTTTGCAGAGAGAGGACAGAGGGGAGTCCCAGGTTTCCATCACCCCCAGCTTTCTTCTGTCAGTGGTGGCTTCTTTGGGGATGATGTGTGAGACTAGGCTTCAGAAATACTCAAGGCTTCAATTAACTCTGAGAAGTCATGGGCTTCCATACGCTGGTGGGGTGTTAATTGCAGAGAAAGGGAAGTAGGCCAAGGAATTGCATGTTCTTTGCAATGAGAGGAATGAATGAAGAATTCCAGAATCTACCTCTAAAGCATGTGGTCATATGTTTAATGTATGCATTATTTCTGTAAAATTATTATATGTGACCTGAGGATTACGGTTCTCACACACAAGCTCTTTATGCCAAGTGTACTTGCTCTCTACAGCTGACTGGTCAGCACACATCCATCCGGCAAACGCTTGTCATTATTGTGGGTGTCACCTTCAGCTCCAAGTCAGGACTCTGATACAAGAAGCTGGATATGAGGCCATGGAGAGAAGAGGAATGTTTAATGAAGAAACTCACATGACCAGGATCCCTTCACCTATTGGCAGAAGAGAAATTGCTCCGGTCAAACGAGAAACACCTGTCATGGCACCAGGCACACATGAATGTTCACACACCGTGAAGGTCTGGTCCAGCTCCTATCACAACAGCACACAGACCTAACCGGGGGGGGGGGGGGGGGGGGGGGGGGGGGAGGGGTGATGAGAGTCAGCTACTGGCTGTATAAGGAGAGCTCTGATGGGAAGGGCTCTGAGGATGATACCTCACCCAATGGGAGGAGGGCGAATTCCTGGGGTTAGCAGGGGCTTATGGGAAGTTCCGGTGCCACTTCTTCCAGTAGGAGTGCAAATGAGTGAAACTGGGTATCATGCATCGAGTCTTGCTAGAGGTACACTCCTGATGTTTTACAAATATTAACCCACCAAATATCCTAACTACAGTTCAGGAAACTTTTTATTGGGCTCTTTTTCCATTGAAGACAATAATTGCGAATTAACACACACACACACACACACACACATACACACATACACCCTTTTGCAACTTTCTCAGGGTTCTAGGCCAGTAAGTGACAGAATCCAGATTTGGCCTCATGTCTATTTTATTTCAGGGTCTTGCTCGTTCTACTGCTTTCTAGGGCTGCAGTCAGTGGTCTTCTGAGACTTGAGCACATGAGTCCTGTCTGGCTTTCTGTCCAGCCTGTACCTGTGAGCCAGGGTGTTTCTAGATCAATCGAAGCTCATCTTCATTTGGACAAAGAGAAAACTGTCAGAAGAGAAATGGATTCAGGAACAATCAATAGATGACCCCATACTTTGCCTCTTCGCTAATGATATTTGGTAAAAATTGCCCTCAACACAATAATCAGAAACAAACAAACCAAACCATTCCCTCGGAGATGTGGAAACATATCTCCTACATATAAGATATGTAGCACCAGTGATTTATTAGTTTTAATAAATTCTGAATTATCTGGATAGCAGCCTTGTGCTTTATTATTTTGCTTTTCAAACTAAAGCCTGGTCAAATAGTAAAAGAGAAATCAGAGAAGTCTTTCTACTGGAGCTCTTCCTTGTCTTTTCCTTTTTGCTAAAGAAGAAAAAAAAAGGTTTGGTGTCAGCCTTGGCTGGTAACTGAGCTGGCCAACTGCAGCCCAGGTGGCGGAGGGGGGTCTGGCCTTGTTCCTGAATCACAAATGGTGACACGTCTGCACCATACACTCACCTCAGTGCGGACAGACAGACTGAGATGATGGTGGATCTGTGGAATGTATTTCCACCGTGCAGTGAGCTTTCCCTAAACATCTCCCTCTGCCACATCAGACCTCTCCATGATTCTCCAAAGACTCAACAACAAAACGATGTGCTTCTTTCTCCCCTCCAACCATCTCCACCAAAGAAAGAGTTTAAGGATCTGAGAAAGAGGTGATCCTGCTCTTTAATGGGATTCAAAACAAGTTTTGGAATAAACATGACATGTAAAAATGCCAGAGCGTATTCAAGCAATGGGATGTTCCGATACTGTGTGAGTCATGTCTTCTTTAAAAGAAAGCTGTACAAGATCCGTCTCCACACCAAATAAGGAGCATGGATTCAGGCACACTCCTGGACACCCAGCCTTCTTCCTTCCACTTCACCCGCCCCCTAGACTTTTTTTTTTTATTAGAAAACACTTGAAACTTATCATGCACAGCAGATGGGAGTAAAAAATGCAACTTGAAGACAGTTATATAAATATATCCTTGATGTCTGTTTTGCTTTTCAATTTGCAAGGAAAAGTACAAAGGTAGCCTGGCGCGCCAGCGAGGCCTCCCGTGTCCCCTGATATCCAATCCAGATGTTGGCTAGACTTTGTGGAGCCAGGCTTATGGCACTGGGGCTAGAGCCGGCCTCCTCCTCCAGGAGGGATGCCGCATGCTGCTCCCCCACATGCTCCCCGGCCTTGTCCAAACACAGTCAACTCTGCCACCTTTGGTGACCCCAATTTACCTTCCCCTAATCCCTTGCTCTCTGGGGGGTCCAAGACAGCCCCCCCCTCTTGCTTTTTGCTTATTATTTTGCCTATCTCAAATGAGAAACTTTGAGAAGAAAAAAAGAGAAAAGGTTAATAGAAAGGAATGGGGGGAAAAGAAAAGAAAAGAAAAAAGGGAAAAAAGAATCGGATGTTTACCCATGCTGCTTGCTGTCTTTGCACAGCTCTTGCCGCTCCTTTAGGAGCTCTGGAGAGGCTGGGGTGCTGTGTGACCCCACCCCCCACCCCCTCCCCAGCCCAGCCCGCCTAAGTGCTAATGGCAGCTCTCTGTTTGCTCATGCTTGTAAAGGATTTTACACCACAATACGCTAACTTCCTGATTAAACACTACTGAGCACAGAAGTGCATTATAAATCTTACAGGCGCCAGCTTCATTTATCTGCATGTTCGTTGCTGTCTAGCTTTGGTAAACAGATGACAGGGCATTTATTACAATCCAGGAGACCCTGGAGGACTGCTGTGAGCACCCTGTGCCCAGGGATGGCTGTGTCTCTGAGGAGAGCCCAAGGCTGGTCTCTCTCTCTCTCTCCAGATAAGGTCTTTTCTGGGTAGGTTCTTAAAGCATTTGTACAAAGAAACTTCAGTGCAAGATTACTGGGTAAAAGCAAGATCAGCCGCAGAGCAATTCAGGACTCAGAAGTCTGTCACGGACCTGGAAGATGTCTTTTAATTGGAAAAAGTCAGGGTGTACAACAACCAGGGTCCTTGCCGGGAACCACAGACTCCCTGAGGGCCCGTCTCTCCCCAGGGCCCGAGGACATGTAGGACGGGAGCTGCACTGACAGTGGCTGGCTTGAAGGAACTGAGTGATGGGTGTTCAGTAGCGAAAACAAACACGGGCTAGACCTTGCTTTGCCTTCTGCTTCCTTGTGCAAAACAGCTACCTTCTTAGGACACCGCGTTGGTACCCAGAGCCCGGTCCCTGTGTGTGCCCCTGAAGGGCAGCACAAGCTGACAGAACGTTGCCGGCAGTGCCCACCACGGGCTAGCCCTCCACTCTCCAGCTGGTCAGTGACTTCCCCCGGCAGTGAGCTCCCTGTCGCCTTGACATGTCCCTAGGCCTCAACTACCAGTGTCACTCCCGCGTGTGGCCTTCCCCAGTCTGTGTGTGGTGTTTGCTTTATTTATTTACTGCGTATTTATTTATTGCTTTTAAATGCAGCTGTCTCAGCAGGCCTCAGGGTGCCAGGCCTCGCTGGGCTCTGCATCTTTGGCTAGCTGTGTCTCCCCCAGCCCCCTCCCATGGCTCCTCTCCACATCGCAACAAGGACCGTGGTGATACCACATCTGGGTCTTAAAAAATATATCCACTGACCTGTTTAGGATCATACACACTGAATAGTGTTATGACAGAAACCAGACACATCTAGATGTTTTTGATTCTATCGCCCGTGACTGGACTCGGCTCAGAAGAAAAAGAGAAATCCCACAGCAAAGCCTGTGAGGAGTGGCTGGCCAGTGTGGGGGAGGGGAGGCGTGGGGGAGGGGGGTACTCTGAGCACGTGAGTCCAGTGAATGACACTGGCCGCCATCCACTGACCAGTGACAGCCCTCAAACAGTAGGTGTTCCTGTGCCAGGACTGAGCAGTGGTTGAATGTCACTCTCCTGATGCTCCTCTTGGGGCTATGGTGGTAATGAATGCTCACATTTAACCTGTGTGGAGTGCACAGGAAGCGAGTGACACAACCTCGTTTAGCATCTTATGAGAATGCTTGTGATCACTTAGCATCTGCTTGGATGCTCGCCTTTATGGAACAAGCAACTGTCACGGCTTCAAAAGGGGAAAGTTATCAAGGGTATTTCAAGTTGGAGTTATGACTTTGAACAAGAAGCTCACGTTTTTACAAAATGAGTACCTGATAACCGAAAGATGCCTTGTGAGGGGCAGGGAAGCCAAGGGGAGAGGAGCAGATGAATGGAAGGAGGAAGGATGGGCAATACAGACATAGTACTCAATATACATCTGTGAAAATGGAGCCGGGTAACTGGAGGGGAGGGGTAGAGCTAGAACAGGTCAGGGAGAGCAATGGCAGGGGTGGCAGGGACCACAATGCATTGCACGCGTACAGGGACACGCTGAGTTGAAATCCACCTGTACAACTACTTAAGGACAAGTCAATATAAAATAAAGTTTAAAAAATGAAAAATAAAGTTGGAGTTAGTGGGTAGGATCCTACTGGGTTCATTCCAGTCTAGAAACTGATTTCTAGGGAAGAATATTCTAGAGCAAGGATGGGCAAACTGCTTCTGTCTGTCTGTCCAAATGCAGCCCTTGGCTACTTCTGTACAAACTGTAAACTGAGAATGGCTCTTGCATTTTTAAAGTGTTTAACACAAAACAAAACAACACACCAAACCACCAATCCCCTTTAAAGGAAAGTGAGAGAATACATGAGTCACAGAGTCCCACTGTGGCCCCTAAGCCTAGTAGTTCTGACCTATCTGACTCTTCATAAGAAGATGGGAATCTGAACTCTTGTCCTCCTTGGTTCCTACCATAGATGCAGGGGGCAAGAGACCCATGTGTCTCCACTGGCCTGGGAGAATCTGGGTGACAAAGTACCCAGAGAGTGTTCCTGCAGGCTCCAGGAGCCTCTTAGTCCCCAGTGTGGTCTGATCCAGGACTCTGCTGGGTGTGCTGGCGGACAGGAGCTCAAGAGAAATACCTGCATGAGGATCTCACAGGAGAGGGGGTGCAGGTCTCACTAGAGACCTGGAAGGAAGAAGGCCAGGGTTGCACAGGTCAGACAGGCAGGGGAGACAGTTCTGGTGTGTATAGCACTGTACTGATTTACCACACATTTTAAAATAACTGCCAGAGTCTGAGGCTTCCTAGCACATAAGATGTTAAACATTTGAGAAGATGCTAGTTACTCAGTTTGATCATTATGTGTTGTAAAATGTGTTAGGTTACTATAATGTAGCCTATAAATAGGTACTATGTGTCTAAATGTACTATTTGTCTAAAAATATTTTTAAAAATTCATAGGTGTTTCCACTGGTCAAATTCTAGAAGAGAAAAGAACAAGCAGACAACATAACCCATAGATGTCTTATCTGAGAGGGGAAGACAGGACCTGGAGATGGCCTGGCTGATTTGTGTTTCTTGTAGGACAATCTTTAATGTTGCTCAAGGCTTAAAGCCTTTTAATCTTGCATAAGGGTGACTACATAAACATGGAGGGATTCGCTATCCCACGGGATGTTTTTCACAGTAGTGACTGGCGTTCGGAGGCCAGGCTGTCAGGCCCATCTCCTTGGCAGCCCTCGGGTTCATCTTAGGACATGTGCTGTTTGTACAGAAGAAATTCTTAACAGACCACAGTGTAAGTCCAGCCAGGCAGAACTGTTTGGTGCACTCTGAGACTTCCAATGAGCCTCAATTAATTATTGAGTGAGGAGCCCTTGAGATGCCAGGTCTGGTCAAGGCAGACAAAGTCCAGCCAGGGTTGAGCCAGGATTGTAGTCGGGCTCAAACCCTTCCCCCACACCCCCAACCTGGGTCTTGAGTCTGTTAATTCAGACTTTCCTGGTGTCTAGCATGTGCAAAGCATGTGTCAAGGCATGGTGTTCGGGGGGGTTCATAATGACTGAGAAATGTTTGTGTCTTCTAGAAACTCACAGCTGATTGCAAGCATTGATAAATATTTATTAGCTAATAGCTATGCTGTGCAGGAAAACATGATAGATCCAGCTGACCTGACCTTTACCAAGCTCACAGTTGAACAGAAAAGCACAAGCATTGGGCACGCAGATGAAAGTAGAGATGCTCAGTACTGGCACTGGAGCGTTGAGCAAAGCAGACTTCCGCCCTAGGCCCCATGGTGGTCCCAGCTCAATGGAGGAGAGAGATGTGTAGATCCGAAGTTCAGTCATGTTTCAAGACAGAGGAGAGGGTCTCGGGCTAGGAGGTGGGAAGAGGGCCCAAAGGGCACACCAAGGGGTTTGTTTTTTAATACTGTGTTTGTAGAGACCAGTTCAAACTTTTCAAGTGTTTGAACAAAGCAAGCTTGATGGCTTGTGCCTATAATACTAGCTATACAGGAAGCTGAGATGGCAGGATCACAGTTCAAACCCAGCCCATGAGAAACAAAAAGCCCATGACATCCCATCTCAACCAACAGAAACCTGGGTATGGAGGTACTTGCCTGTCAGCCCAGCTACACAGGGATACATAAATAGAAGGATTACTGTCCAGGCCTGCCTGGGGGAAAAATGAGACCTTTTTTCAAATAACTAGTACAATAAAGAGCTAGAGGCAGGAATCAAGTGGTAGAGCACCTACCTAGCACCTGCAAGCTGAAGGATGCAAATTCAGATTCGAGTACTGAGGGAAAACAACAACAACAGCAACAACAAAGCCTGCAATGAATCCAAACCCAAACGCAGGAGCTGGGCTGAAGGCTAGCTTACCAGACGTATGTAGGTGCCTGCTAAACACTCAGGTTGAACTATCCAGACTTGGTTCCTTCTGTGAAGCAGCATCCATGCTTTTGAGCATGGGTGTGGAAAGTCAGTCCACAAGGGCACTGGCTTTCGTAATGGACTCTGGGAGCCGAGGGTGAAGATGGCATCAAGCTTTCTGTCTCCAGGCTGCATGATGGAAGTTCCCGTGTTCAGTCTTCTGTGTACCGTAGAGACCAGTCAGTGGTTCGCTGAACAATGAAGAATGTGTCCTCACAAAACGTCACAGGGAGGAAATTGCAGATGAAATTGATCCGTGGGCAAAAGCCTCATTTTTGAGTCAGAAATACTTGATGGGATATCGTTGATGGTTGTCTGCCCTCTTACCCAATACCATCTTACAAGTGTTCATCTCTTTGAAGAATGAACACCTAGATGGTTGTTCTGGAAAACTGGGGTGGGAGGAAGTAGCCAGGACTGTGTCCTGCTGGGATCTCCAAACATCTCTGAAAGCTGTACTTAATGGAGAAAGCCTTTTTCCTTTTTTTTTAAAAATTACACTCTGTGTGTGTGTGTGTGTGTGTGTGTGTGTGTTGCTGTATCACATGAATTATTTCAGAAACTCCCAAAGGTCAGCATTCTTATAATTAATTTACTAATGAATAAATTGATACGATTATGCCAGATGACGTCACCTGGCCAACATAAGAGTGGTCATAGCAGGGACTAAGTGAACACTGTTCCAGGTCTTTCCATTGTATGGCACTGTCTCTTGTGAGTGAGTGGGTTTGTTTTGAAAGAATGGCAGCAAAAAGAATTGCCTGTTCACAACTAGCGCTTCCTGAGCCTTTGGTGTGAGAGCCATGCTGAGCAAAGCACCAGCAAGGCGCAGGTGTGGTCTTAGAATTCATTTGTGAGCAGCCCTGCAAGGCGCCGGTGGTGGGCAGTGACCTGAGAGAGGAAATCCACGCTCAGGGCTCATGGACGAGTGGCCGCCGTGGCCTCAGCGGAATGGAACCAGACAGCGTGCGGACCTTCTGTTCCTGTTCCTCCCTGTCTCCTCCGAAGCCTTGCACTTAGGACTTTCTTCTAGAAAGAGACATGAGTGTGTATTATTTTGTTTTGAGTGTTAAGTTTTAAAGCAATATTTGTAATTTTTTCAGAGTTCAGCATGTAAGGAGAATCTATTTAGAATATTATCATTTAAAACAAGCGCACACAGACATCCTATAAAAACCAAGTACACAGAGACATCATAGAATGAAAGTTCTGTGAGGCTTTCTTCACCTTAGCACCTCTGGTGTCCTGGCCTGGGCGGGTCTTTGAGGTGGGGCCTGTCCTGGAAGCCACCTCTGCCCATCAGAGGCTCACAGCCCTGCACTCCATTTATGACTCCAGCAGTGTCCCAGACCTTACCAGTGCTCCCCTGGGGAGGAGCCATGTCTGGTAGAGAACCAGCATCCGCTTGCTCGTGCTGGACAAGTAAGACAGGCTCCAGGGCTTGGTTTGCCATTTGAAAAACACTCCTCTGGGATTATGGGGTATTTTTTAAGGAAGAGAAAACGGAAGATATGGCTTCGGGAAATTTATAGTCAATGAGCAAATCGTAAAACAAATTCAGAAATAGACATAAACACTGAGAAGTTCCCGTTTGGGGGATCAAATTTCCCCTCCGACGAAGATGAGGACTATTGGAAGGCTTCTTTTCCTGACTGTTCTGGAGGTGTCCCTGCCAGGGAGCATGTCCTGAGTCTTCTCCTGCTTCCCTTGAGGGTTGGAAGGCAGGTTTCTTCAGGAGCCCAGAATGTAATCAGACGGGGAGATTGTGTCTGGAAGAGTTTATTCATCAATTCAACTATTGCAAAACCTGTGAACAGGAGTTGTTCCCCCCCTCCCCCCCACCTCTCTAAAGCCTGCCCAGCCTCCACTCTACGAGGATAGGCCTCCTCCTCCAGGTCGACATGTGAGTTTACCCTGGCCCCCACCAGGGCTGTCGGAGGTCTTCCTGGGCCTGGCTGGGACACTGATTTGGAGTCTTGCTGCTCTGAGTGCGTCCACTCCTTTAGAGATCTTGTTCAAATTCCTTCTGTGATCTTTGAAATAAAATGATGGCATCTTCTCAAAGTGATCCCAACTCTTGCAACCAGTGACTACAAAAAGAAAGAAAAGAGCTCGTGTTGGGCCTGCAGTCAGAGTCATTAGGATGAATATGATTACCAGAGACTCACACTGATATCATGGAAAATCCTGTGAGCACCTCATCTCCAGGCCCATTCTGGGCTCATGGCCTCTTGGTGGAGGGTGAGCTGCTGGGGACCACATTTTGCGTTCAGTGCCTGATGAGATCTCCTCAGAAACACTAGGTGCTGTGCAGAAATGATGGTAACCTCGGTGGTGAAAGGCTGTGAGCTACTTGGACTGCTTCTCAGAGAGAAGAGGCCCAGAAGTCTCCTGTGTCACCTTCCAGCGGGATTCTGGGTAGGAGCTGCTTTGCAGTTGTTCCCCTCCTGCTCCCGCCCCCCCTCCCACCCGCCACCGCCACCGCCAGGGCCAACGCAGGAGCTTTGGGGTCTGGTCATGGGTTAGTGATCCGTGATAGATGGCAGTGGACGTGAGAAGCCTTCTGAAGTTGCCTCATTTTCAGTTGAACCTTTTAAGAAAGCTTGGTGCAAAAATTGGTATTTAAACAAGCATCAGATTGGATGGAGGTCCGATAAAACTCACACACTGGTGGAAATCTCAGAGCGGGAGCTGTCCGAGATGACCACTGTGCACACCGAGAACCTAGCAGTGCCTTCACGACACATCACGTTGTCAAAGGCGGCCTCTGGTCTGGCTGGAGCCCTGCCCAGACGGCCTGGCAAGGAAGATCATTTGCAATGGAAAGAAGTTAAAAATCTGTTCCAGCAATTTTTCCTTTGCTTGTACTTAACTTTTTTTTGCCCTGGAGGTGAAACTATTGGGGGAGGAATGGTAGATGTGATGGATATTTCCTTTTGTGACGACGATTAAATGAGATAGTATTTGATAATCTGTGACTATATTTTATAAGCTATAGAGTGACTGTATGTACACATTCTATCAAAATGTCCTTCAAGAAGGCATAGAAGCCAGAAGAGAAAATGATAGAGCTTAGTGACAAAAACAATGATTTGTCCTAGAAATTTCTGACAAGCACAGATAGAAGAAGAGACCCTAAAAGGTGATGGAGGAGTCTTTCACCTGATTGAGGCATGGATCAGTGGACTGCAATATTTTATTGTCTTGTAGTAGATATTTTGATGGCAGTGTTCAACATCAGTTGGGACTTTATATCCCAAGGGACATTAAGATTCTTTTTAGAAAAAAAAAATAAATCCTTTGTGTCAAGAAATAGTCCAATGGACCTATTTTAAAGTCAGATACTTTAAGAAAGTCAAAGTCACACAGAAATGGAGGGATAAAGTGTGAACAAATGCAATAGTGGTACAAACTGGACACTACTTGGAAAATGAACTACACGACTTGTAGGTGGGCGTGGGAAGGGAAAGCAGAGAGAGTGAAGGAAAGTGTGACATTGTCCAAAAAAATGTACTTATCACCTGACTTATGTAACTGAAACCCCTCTGCACATCACATTTCTAGTAACAATATTTTTTTAAAAGTCAAAACCAGAATATCTAGAGGAACACACTAAGATCGACTGATGCAGGCAGTTAAGCTCCAGTGCTTATACCATCAGCCAGCCCAGGATTCTACAAGCTGACCCAATTAGTGAGTGCTTAAACCTGTTTGAGTCTGCCATGAGAAGACTTGTTGTGCATAGAAGCTGCTCCAAAGGCTGGGGGCACTGGCTCCCAACCCTCTCCTCTTCCCAGTTACCCAGTAGGTCCCCAACACAGCCCTGGACCTGGGACCCCCCTGGGCTGAGACTGGGAGCTGGGCTCCCTGGGTAGGGAGTTCCCTGAAGTAGCTCAGGAAGGGCTCAGCAGGAGCAACTCTGCATCATCCCAGTCCAGGTCCCCCTTCTATGGCTGCTCTCCTGGGAATGAAGATCCCCAAAGCTAGGATCCGTAACACTAAGGGTTTTAGGAAAACTTAAGATCCACAAGTATCCTCAGAGAATTCCAACTCATGATTTTCTAGACCCAGCCCCTAGCACATATATGAAAATTCCCACATAATTCTGAATTACATTCCAGTCCCCAGAAATGGAATCAACTGTGAATTTACTGCCCCTTCCCTTCTGGCATGAAAAGGTGAGCGACAGGAATCAGCATCCTATTCTGAGTTTCAGTAAGACTCTATGCATATGCTCACATGTGCATGCACACACACACACACACACACACACACACACACACACACACACACACACACACACACACATACACACACACACACTTTTCCTTTGTTGACAACCTGGAGTTCCAGTTGCTTTCACAACTTGGCTGCAAAACAAAGGCTTCCATGTTGTTTGTGATCCTGACATCTGAACTGAACTGCTCTTGCAAAATTCGGAACTTCTGCGTCTAGGATAGAGTGTCCTTTCCTTATTGTTTGACCCTTGATTTGACCCTGGAAAGGGGAAACTAATTTCCACAAAGCAGCAGAAGGAGGCATTCCTACCTGAACACACATGCATACTTTCACCACAACCTGAGCGCCTTTTAAAGTGATGAACTGTGATTGTTTAAAGCTTGGCTCACTTTTCTTCCCTTGGTAAGAAGGAGAACTGTGCCAACTTGCCTTTAATGGTTCAGTGTTTTGGAATGGGGCAATCACATTGTTGGCTCTTTTTTGCAGCTGGATTAGGAGGGAGTAGATTCATTCAGAAAACCAGATTTACCTGGTTAACTCCAGATTTCTTTGGGTGATCTCATAAGAGCATGCGTTTATCCCGGCCTTGGCCACCAAGAGCTCAAATCCTGGAGGAGATGGTTCTTGCTGTTATTCCGGTGCTCTGTGCAGATTGTGCCTTCTCTCGGAGGAGTTCTCTGAGCAGATGGAGGGGGGGGGGGTACTGGGACTGTGCTCATGCACACTGAGAAAGTCTTGCATATGCAGCAATTTCAGTTTCTATTTCTGAGAATTTCTGTCAGGAGTCTTGATAATCAATGAGAACTGAAAACAATTAGTCACAGTGGTGGATCTCGTCAAGTTCATGGTCAGGGGAGGGAAAGCCAGGTCTGCAGGCAACCAGGGGGGGCTGTTCTAGGCAGACAATGGCCCTGTGGTCTGGGGCTCAGGCAGCCTCATGCCTTTCTCTTTATGTAGCCAGAGTTCAATTGTGCTGGACGATTGATTTTTCAGAGCTGGTTTGTGACTCGCAGCCTTGACAGACGATGCAGTTGGTGTTGAAATCTGTATAGCTAATCTGGGCAAAGTGTTTTCAATCAATGTGAAGGTAGTCAAACAATGTCGTTCTTCTTTGTGAAAGGAATCTCCATTGCCGTGTGTGTGTGTGTGTGTGTGTGTGTGTGTGTGTGTGTGTGTGTGTGTGTGCAAGGTCCTGGGTTCAATCCCCAATATGTCAGGGGGAAATCAAAATTCTAAATTCCCTGAATCAAGATCAAGGGAGGATTTCTTAGTTTTCTTCTATTCTTTTCAGGTGACCCAAGTGACTCATGCAGATTTGAGAATGTAAGGATTTGGGAACAAGTAACTAAGCCCTCCACTTCTGGGAGAGATATGAAAATAGAAATAAATAACTCTGGGGAGCAGTGAAAACCTCTTAGCACCTTTAGATGTAAGTCCTGTTCTGCTTTGTGTCACCTTCCTATCCACACTGCCTACAATGGGTAAAGGGAGGCCCAGGGAAGCACTATGCAGAATATTCTTCTAGAAAACTCCATTTCCACTGAGGCTTGAGCACCAGCTCAGGAGTCCTGCCTGCAGCTGAGTTGGGCTAACAGGAAGACTTGCAGAACATCAGGTCCTTGCACAGGCCAAGGTGCTGAGGCTGAGGCAGAATTTTGGCTCTGCATTGGCTGTGTTGGCTCTGGGTTGAATGTGTGGGTGCCTCTTCCGGGCTGGTGGTGGTGATAGGAAGGAGTTTATGGATGCTTTAGAGAGAAATCTTCAGAGCTGGTCGGGGACTAGCAGGGAGGGGAGGGAGCTGGGCACAGTGGCAGGGAAGACACTCACATGAGAGGTGCCCAGCCACCTGGGCACACCCACAGCATTCCAGCAATTCCATAGGCTTCCACAGGTAACTTAACCCACAGTGTTGGTTTCCTGGAAACTGGGGCTAAGTCCCATCCCACTTCGCAGTCTAGTTGTCAAAGGATCGAATAAGATTTGCATGTACAGGGGCTGGGAAGGTGGCTCAGTGGTAGAGCGCTTGCCTTGCATGCATGAGGCCCTGGGTTTGATTCCTCAGCACCACATAAGCAGAAAGAAAAAAAAGCCAGAAGTGGTGCTGTGGCTCAAGTGGTAGAGTGCTAGCTTTGAGCTGAAGAGCTGAGGGTCAGCACCCAGGCCCAGAGTTCAGGCCCCATGACCGGACCCCCCCCCCCAAAAAAAAAATTGCATGTACATCTTATATCATTTGGAAAGAAATGGAAAGACGGGGAAAATTATATTAAGCAAAGTAAGCCAGACCCAAAGAAACATAGGTTGCATACTTCCCCCACTTATGGTAATTACAATATGCCTAAAAATCTACGAGCAAACACACACGATAGTTTAAAAACATTACACTGGGGCATGATACATTGCATAGGTCTCTAGATGTTCACACAATGAGACTGAAGAAGGATATGCATAGGAGCATATCACAAAGGCTCAGTAGCCATATGCCTATGATCATATAACATAATTTTCATGGTGGGCTCCAAGAAATGGAGACAAGAGATTTTTTTGTTATTGCTATTTTTGTTGTCCTTTCCTTTGTCTTGTTTGTTAGCTTGTTTTTGAGAGGGCAAGGGGGCACAGAAAAGGTGGGACATGTGTGAACAAAGGCAGCAGTGATACTCACTAGACTCCGTGGAAAATGAGCTATACAATTTGTGAGTAGGGATGGGAGGGAAAAACTGGGAGACTGCGAAGGAAGGGGTGCTGTGGTTAAAAAAAATGTACTCTTTACCTGACTTACATAACTGTAACCCCTCTGTACATTACCTCTACAATAGCAATAAAATATATATTTTTAAAAAGTCTTCTGTCATCTTTGTGAAGCCAAACAATGTTGTTCTTCTCAGTGAAAAGAATCTCCATTGCTCTGTGTGTGTGTGTGTGTGTGTGTGTGTGTGTGTGTGTGTGTGGTGTGTGTGTGTGCATGTGTGAAAGGTCCTGGGTTCAATCCCTAGTATGTCAGGGGGAAATCAAAATTCTAAATTCCCTGAACCAAGATCAAGGGAGGGATTTCTCAGTTTTCTTCTATTCTTTTCAGGTCACCCAAGTGACTTCACACAGATTTGAGGAAGCAGGGATTTGGGAACAAGGAACTTAGCCCTCCACTTCTGGAAGAGGTGTGAAAATAAAAATAGATAACTCTAGGGAGAAGTGAAAACCTTTAGAGGTAAGTCCTGTTTTGCTTTGTGTCATCTTCCTATCCACACAGACACTGCATATACCATGTCAGCCATGTCATGGCTTCACCAACCACCATGTTGTGGTTGCCCATGCACAGTTTATTTTCCTAGTCCCCATTTTCCTAGTCCTTGTCTCCTCCCTGTCTCACCTGGACCAGATCTCCACACACTGGGTTCTGTGTGCAGAGTCTTAGAGTTGCAGACATTGTCAGGGCATGAGAAAAGTTTCCTATTGTTCCTTTTCCTCCTGATTCCCAGAGGCACATGGAGGAGGAGGCCAACCTTGGACCTCGAGACTTGAAGGAGAACCAGGACTTTAGGTGGTCAACCAGACACATGGCCAGACTCCACAGACACAGGAAAAATGTAGTCCTTTCCTGAGTGGGAAACGGTGTAGTGACAGCATCCGGGGCATTCCTTCACTCTGTTTCCTTCAATTTGTCTTCTCTGCATGAGGACTTAGGTAAATCCCCAGCATCACCTGAAAAGGTGCCCTGCTCTGCTTGCACCTTATCATGTATATTGGAGCAAAGGGTGGCCTCTAAGGAAAAGGTGTTCTGATTCTGTGTCTGGGTCATGGTTGCAGAGAGAAGCTGCTCTTGTCCCTAGAGAGGCAATGTGAGCCTATGAGCCAGCCGTGACTTCATTCTGGGTAGTTATCTTGTAATAATTTGAAAACAGAAACAAGAACTCGAGTCAGGAAGCCAGGCTGTCAGCTTCCTAAACAGGTAGCAAGAACAGTCTAACACCATGGGAACTCTGGAATGCAAAGATGGTCTAACATTATGGGAACTCTGGAATGCAAGGATGGTCTGACACCATGGGAACTCTGGAGTGTAAATTCCAGGCTTCCTGTCTTCTCCTGACTTTGGCCCCACATCCTGACCACTGTAGCAGCTCAAGGCAGTGTGGGTTGATTTACCCTCTGATGATGGTGGAATGAATTGTCAGAGACCCTGCTTTGCAGTCTCGTTTAAATAATATTAAAAGTGTCCCTCTAGATCTTTTCTATTTTTGTTTCATATGCTATTCTGGGGTATAAAGTTTGGTTAACAAGTTTTGTTTTTTCAAATAGAGATTGCTGTGAGACATTGCACTGAAGGGAGCATTGGGGAATGGTGAGGAGCAGGATTGCCAGAATTTACTCCATGACAGCTGCATGCTGGACCACTGCTGCTTATTTCCTTTGTGATTCTTCATCCCCCTAAAACAGGGCAAGTGGAAGCAGAACTGAAGAGGTGTGCCTTGGTGTAAAGGCCTTATTCCTTGCCCTAGTGGGAAACAGACATTGTCCTGGGAGCTTAGCCACGCCCTGGAAATGAGTCCCAGCTGGAGGGGGCCATAGGGAGGTCACCACGTGCTTCATCCAGTGCCCAGACTTCAAATGCAGAATGACAGTGAAAACGGGCTTCACAGGGTGGGACAGGACCAATATGTGGGCAGCCCAGCCCCATGCAAGGAGCATAGGGCTGGAGTCCCAGCAGATCTGCCTCTAGTTCTCCTTGCAACACTTACCTGCAAATGAGTCACTTTGATGCTTCTGAATCTTAGGTCCTTCTTGCTGTCAACAGTGCTAAGGCTCCTCCTGCACACCAGGAGCTTGTGAGGAGAAAGCTGGATGAAATAGTTCACACCTAAAGCTTCCCACTGAAGCATACATTAGAGATCCACATAGAATCTCCATGGGGGGGGTGTCACTGACTTGTGTCTAGGTCAGAAAGATTTTATCTGGAGAGGTCAAAGCCTGCATAAAAGGAGATACTGATTTTGCAACAATTCTATCCCCTCCATGTCCTCCACCATCTTTAAGGGTATTTCCCACAGACTTGCCAGCTCTATCTGTAGTTCTCCTTCTGAGATGCCTTTCTTGGTGTTTCCAGAAGGGTTCAGCTGCTCTGGCTGACTAGCAACATGATCTCAATGGTTAATATCACCATGATGAGAGGCCCTGTTTCTGAAGACTGGGTCAGAAAGGGACTGAGAGTTCCAGAACTTTGTGTTTACTTTTCCTGGACTAGGGGATTTGAACACCACGTGTGATCAGAGCCCCAAAGCCTGGAGCACTTCACCGTGTCACTCTACCTTCTAGCCCAGGTGTGGAAGTAGCTCTACATGTCTAGCTGGCCATATTCTGCTTTGCAAACAACACATTTCCAATTAGAAGGCACAAGTTTGCAGGTATGAATCATGCACTTTGTATAAATTCTATGTGATGATTTATTTTCTTCACACCAAATAAATTACACATGGTGAACTTGGCCTAGTTTTATACCACATCCTCCATGGAGCTGTGTTAACATAAAGGGAATTATTAGAGTGACAACTAATGTAGGGAGTGATGAAGACCCTATAATTTGGACCCTGAGGGCAAATTATTTTAAAGAGGTCAAGTTAAATTGCTTATGAACCAAAGGGGTTTCAATTATCCCTAGGGTCCTTCCAGTTCTACGACCTCACCTACCTTGTGCACTCTCTACCAAGCTTCCCCCATGGAAACCTCAAAACCCAGAGCCAGTACAGCTCACCTGAGAGCTCTTGAGGGGGTGCTGACACCACAGCTCTGCCACCTACTAGCTGGAGTTGCTGGCCTCCACACATTGCTAGGGAGGAGGCATTTCAAAAATGTTGAATTCTAAACTTGACTAGCAATAAGGAACTGATGTCCCACTGCTTTGTTTTTTAATTTTTTCTTTTTTTTCCTCCCTGAATCACTCAAAGATGGAACTTGAGGCCTAGGCCTCAAGCATGCTAGGCAACTGGTCTACCACTAAGCCACACCTTCAGCTCCTTAGAGATTATTTTAACGCCAAGTATACATTTTTAAAATAGTCTTTTTACAAGTCATATTGTGTGCTCCTAGGACCTGACACTTTGGGCTAACTTCAATTATCTTCTTTCTAGATACAAAGGCCTTTAATTTTAGGTGACATTGTCATAGACGTGTAAGCAACTGCAGAGGCCCTTTCTACCCTTAAATGAAAGCTCAGAGAGGACCAGCATGTTGTGCCAGGACACACAGCACCTCTAGGGAGGGTTACACTCCCATGGAATTACCCAGGCTTCCTCAAGGCATATATGCTTTTAAGACTCGAAATTACTCTACTGGCATCTTCGTTAGTTTGGGATAAAACAAAAGTATCAGACACTGAGTAGCATAAATAACAAACATTCGCTCTTTACACTTCTTGAGGCTGGAAAATCCAAGGTCAAAGTACTGACAGGTTTTGTGTTCAGTGTGGGTTTATCCCCTGGCTTATAGACAGCCACCTTCTGGCTGTGTTGACATATGGTTGAAAGAGTAAGCTCCCGTCTCTCTCTTCTTAGTAGAACACTAATCCTGTTCTTGCACTTGACCTTGACCTTGATTGTAATTATGTCCTATAATGCTATCCTTTTGGGACTGGGTTTTAACACATGAATTTGGAGGTACACAAATAGACATCTCAGAAATCTACTTTCCTGGTTCTCTGGCTTCCTTTGTACTTGGACCAGAACTATCAGTTCTCCTGGGTCTCCAGTGCGCTAATGGCAGCTCTGGGGACATCTCAGTTTCCATAGTCATACAATCCAACTCCTGCTAGTGAATCTCTGTCTACATGTCTACACTCCATTGCTTTCATTTCCTTGGTGAATGCTTACTGTCACAGTGTCCTTAATGCACTGAATAAGGGGAAAGGAAAGCTTTGTCCTCTTTTTGTGTATGTGTGTTTTTAAATCTTTAATGTTATTATAAAGGTGATGTACAGAGGGGTTACAATTATATAAGTCAGGTAAAAAGTACATTATTTATTTATTTATTTTTTGGGGTTGTGGGGCCTGAACTCTGGGCCTGGGTGCTAACCCTCAGCTCTTCAGCTCAAGGCTAGCTCTCTACCACTTGGGTCACAGCACCACTTCCAACTTTTGTCTTTTTGCTTATGTGGTGCTGAAGAATGGAATCCAGGGCCTCATGCATGCAAGGCAAGCGCTCTACTACAGAGCCGCCTTCCCAGCCCAAGAGTACATTTCTTTTTAGACAATGTCACCCCTTCCCACAAAAGTCTTTAGGTTACAATTTTTTTAAACCAATCCTGGGGCTTGAACTCAGGGCCTTGGAACTGTCCCTGAGCTTCTTTTGCTCAAGGCTAGCACTCTACCACTTAAGCCACCATACCACTTCCAGCCTTTTCTGCTTAAGTGGCAGGTACTGAGGAATCGAGCCCAGGGCTTCATGCCTGCTGCAGCCTTGTCCTCTTTTCTCCTCCTTCCTTCTGGTCCATCAGAAGGTGGTACTCTGGGAAGGGGATCTAGCTGACTGTTACCTTGAGGAACCCCAAGAGAGGGAGAGTAAGCAGTAAAAAGATGGGGATAAACAGGTCTCCCCCAGGGCCACAATGGAGCTGGGCACGAGGCATCCGTGTGTTTGCTAGGGATGGTGGCACTGTGTGCGTGGACTACACACAGCCTTCCTGATGGCCCCATCTTCAGCATCTCCAGTTCTTTAATGAGGCTGAGGGAGGTGGCTATCAACGCCCTGGTTGGTGCCTCTTCAGTAACTGTGGGGATGTCCTCCCTTCACGGTCTCCTGCTTCATCTAGACTGGAGCAAAGGAGTTACCACAGTGCCTTCCGGAAATGGGTTGCTGCAGAAGCTGGTGGTGCTGGGAACAATACTGTGTCCATCTTCAACTGTTTCTTTTCAGCTTGGATCTGATGGGCTCTTGTGAGCTAACCTAACGGAGGGCAGGGCAGGACCAGATTTCATGAGCTGAAGTGTGTGCAGTTTGTGAGGGAGTCCTCTTTATGAGAATTGGGGAGTTCTCTTTAAGAAAAAAATATAGCCACCAAATTCAATATGGGAATCTGCATTTAGGCTAAGAAGAGAAATCAAATTTTAAGATGCTGTAAAGAAGCACAAATACCACAAAATTTTTTAAAAGCATAATATTTTTGCTAATTAACTGTTGACACGTTATATCTCTATGATGTTTTTATTCCTGTATTTTTGCCTGAGTACTGCACAAAATACATTTTTATTGGACAACAATTTTTATTTTGTTTTCTACAGACCGTGGGGGGATAATTTTGTCGTCTTATAGTAAAGGCGATGGAGTTTTATTTTAGTGTTTAATTTAAATTTATTTTAAAAAATACTTAATTTTTCCCATTTTATTATCTTTATGTAATTGAACAAAGGGGTTTCAATTCAATTTTAAGTTTACAAGCGCAATAAACCTGGAGAACATCTATTTGAATCACTGGCTGTTGAGGCGAAATTCTCTAACAAAGATGTAGAGGTTTGTGCCTAAGGAGACAGCTTCAGGTAGACCCAGTGGGGCCTGGAGGTCAATGCTAGAGGCTACTAACTAGAGGCTAGGTGTCCTGTGTGGTTGGTTAGAGGAACACAATTTCTTCCCTTGACTGGAAGAAAGGGCAAGAATTAGAGAAGCTGTCAGTTTTTTGTGTGCCAGGTGTCACAGCCATTGCGGAGGCACTTAGAATAGAATCTGGCTTTTTCTCTCTCACTCCATGGGCCAGGCTCTTCTGACATTGGCTTCCTGAACTACTGGCTGCAGGCTGGGAGCTGGGACTCCATATTTACTAGATGCTGGCCATGGGCTGTTTGTGTAATCAGTCTCTCACCCCATGCACCCCCGAGTTCTACAGTAGCCCGTCTTGCTTCAAAAGAGCCAGTCCCTCTGCTTGTCTGGCTGGCAGCTGCGCATTAGGAACGTTTGTTTGCCTTTCTTCTCTCCCTGGGAGCCTGTAGTGCTTGAAGTGTGTTTGGGAACACTCCCACAGCACCCACAGCACCTCCTCGCTTCCTCTCAGGTCACCGGATGGCCGTGTAGAGAGCAGGAGTTTTTGTATCAGAAGATACTTCTAAACAGCAACTAAAGCACAGAAGATGCTGCTAGCTTATAGAAAACAATGGCTATTTAAACTATGGGCGTTTCAACTCGCAAATTTTAGGCTGCAATATTCAATGTATACCTGCAAAAATTAAACTAGGTAGCTTGAGGGGCTGGGTAGGGTTGGGAGAGATGGGGAAGAACAATGAAAGTGGTTATATTGATTAAGATTCATTGTGCTCATTGATTGACAGGGTGAATTAAAAACCCTTTGTACAACTACTTAAAGATAATTAAATCTCTACAAAACATTCAAGCCAGTTCTGGAAATGGGGGGATGAAAGGCTCAGTTATGGTATCTCCCACGTCTTTATCCATGCTATATAACAGAATTCTCTTTACTATGTTCCCAGGTCAGGTACATATGTAGGATAAAGTGCTTTTTCCTAAAGTCACTCGGCGAGCCCAAAGCAAAATCAGAGGAAAAACATGCTGTTATTTAAAAATGTGTAGTTTCTTATACACAAGTTCTGTTAAGAAACAGATACTTTCTTATACACAATTTCTCATATACAAGTTCTATTAGACAGCTCAAAGTTGATTGATTCTTGTCAACATCAGCATTTACTTCTAGCAATTGCATGCCACTAATACAGTGATTACTTTATAAACACTAATACGTACTCTCTGGAGTTAATATTTGCCCCGAGGAAAGTGTGCCAAGAGCTCAGAATACGTTGATGGGACATTTTGCTCACTAGATTTGTTCCTGAGTTTGACACCTCAAAATCCTTTTAAGAATAATGGATGAATGGAAAATGAAGGGACAAAACATTGTACTCAGTGAAGCTGAAATCTGATACAGAAAATAGGAAAAGAAATCTTTAAGAATGTTATAGAATCAGCCAAATGCTGTCTATCTCTAATCTGTTCCAGCCACCTCCCCTTGCTGCTGACCTCTGCTTCAATCTAGTCTGTGTGCCTGTGGGCACGTGAGCTAAGATGAATGGCAGAGCCCGTGCTAATTCAAGGATTAAATAGCCATCGTGCGTGCTGTGGAGACAATGGGCTCTGGCTTCATTTACCACTCCAGAGTGGATAGTGGGAGGCTGGCAAGTGTCCTCCACAGAGGAACACAAAGAACCTCTTCACGGTCTGTGTACCCGGAGAAGTGTCAAGCTCCACAAACTGTTTATGTGGAGTTGGTTTTGATGTAAACTCCTAGGAGATATAGGTAAGTGATGAAGTTTAGATTTCAGTAAACGTGTTGCTTACATATCTTCCTAATTAGGTGAAGAAAGCCAAGAGAAAACAATATTTTATTCCATATTAGACTGGCTTCATAATTACATGGAATAGACTTAAATTTACATGTAACTATTTGATCAAAAGAACAAGCATAGTCATGGCCGACCAATTCAATATCTTCTTATGTGCTTAAGTCATGGCTTATTCCTTTGGAGGAGGTTTTGCTTGGTTTTAAGACAGGGTCTAGCTCTGTTGCCTAGACTAGTTCTTCTGCCTTAACTTCCTGATTGCGCAGACTATAGGGCTGTGCCGCTATGCCTGGTCCAAGTCTTGTACCTTAACCAGGCTTGATACTACTCTCAATTTACCTGCAGATTTTGTCCTTTGGAAATGAGGGATGAGTGGAAGGTGTAAATGAAGGAAGCAAATTGGTCCCACAGTGGGGACTTTGAATCAGCTCATTCTCTTCCAACATTATTGGCTGCTGAATCAGACCTTCATTTATTGAGAATGTTGGACAAAATTTCTTGCTGATAAAGCACAGTGGGTTAGATCTAAAATTTATTCTTCAACTCCTCTACTTATTGTGTGACTAAAACACATTTCTAGTATGAAAGACAACAAAGACTTTGTTTTATATGAGAGACTCTATATGTTTTGAGAAAGACTAGGGAAAATGCTTTACAAAGTAGTAGAAGGTATGCACATAACACCCATATGATTTACCTATGAGTTCCTCCAAACATGTTTAGCTTATTTGTTATTTTTTTTTTGACCATAGATTTTGGAGTCTATTGGAGTGCTAGTGGTCTGCAGGAACCAGTTGCTGCAAAGGCCTGCTTCCCCGAACAGAGCTTGTACCAAGCAGCCTGACCTTTGGGCCTGGGCGCTGTCCCTCAGCTCTTCAGCTCAAGGCTAGTGCTCTACCACTTGAGCCACAGAGCCACTTCTGGCCTTTTCTGCTTAGGTGGTGCTAAGGAATCAAACCCAGGGCCTCATGCATACAAGGCAAGCACTCTGCCACTGAGCCACCTTCCCAGCCCCTGCACCACGCTTTTAAAGACACTGTTATTTTAAGAAGAAGAATGGAGTCTAACACTAGTGACTTATAATCCTAACTACTTAGTTGGCTGAGATCTGAGGATTATAGTTTAAAGCCAGCCGGGGCTGAAAAGTATACAAAATTCTTATCACCAATTAGCTACCAAAAAGCTGGAAGTGGAGCTGTGGTTCAAGTGGTAGAGCTATAGCCTGGAATGAAAAACCTAAGAGATGGTATCTAGGCCCTGAATTCAAGAGTTCAAAGAAAAATGAGTATTTGAGGTTTTGAGAGAACCTTGGTTAATGGGAATAATTTGATTAGGAATGCAGACTTAGGAAATCTACTTACTACCAGCCCACATTGAGTTTTGTAATAGCCAAATAGATCACAGGAAAGATTGAACAAGTAAACACAGGAGCAATCCCCAGTGTGACTCCCCAAGCTCCCACCATGGGACCTATCGTCATTGATTAAAAAAGTCACCTAACAGGGCCACCAGGCAGGCAGGGCAGTGTTGTAGCCACAGCTCAGGGATGTATGTCAGAAAATAACAATACATGTGGCTAAAACCAGAGAAAAGAAGCAGAGACTTAGACAGGAAGTAGTGGGGTTAAGTGAATTGTCTACCTGTCTTAAACATATAGGTGAGAGCAAGGTCTTTTCATAGTGGTTTGCTGCTTCAAAGAAGGACAATGGATACATATATTCTGGCAAAATTTCCATCTGCATTGGGGCCTTGAAGCCAATGTGATGCTCTTTATAGTCTCGAAAATATTATCAAAAATCTTGTCAACAAGTAATGGTTGTCCTTGAAACCAAGAAAGCACATCTCGTAACATCTTAAATTGGAAGTAGATGAGCAAGTTTGAAACATGCATATGCCTGTATGTAAGTTAGGTAGAGTATCATCTTTGCCATTTGCAAACTGACAGAGTAGATTTGTATGTACTTATAATGAAACTTAAGTAAAGATAATTTAAAATAATCTAAATAATTGAAGAGAAGTCACTAATGTGAATTGGTGTACTTAAGAATAAACTAGTGTAACTGTAAAAAGTTCTAAAGTTAAAATTATGTTTTTCTATTTTCAGTTAAATTACTGTTTTATTGTCATATTCAATAAAGTTTTATTGTCTACCATGCACACACCAATCTGCTAAAAGCTATGTGTAGGTGAGCTGATAAGTTGAACCTGCTTCTACTTTCAAGGAACTTACAACTTAGTAGAAAAAAAACTTACTGAATTGTTATTACTAGTTAACTTAGTGTTAATTTGCTTTGAAATGATGATTACCGAAATAAAGCTGATACTGTACACTGCTCGGCAGGAGTACTGTGTGCTGGAGAGAGCAGTCCATGGGTCTTTGGCTGCTAGGTGTGGCATATATCACTCAGGGAGGCTATAGAAGGATGTGGCCCTTAGGATGAGTTCTGAAAGTTACAGGGGAAACCCAGTGTACCGCTGTAAAAATGTGCACAGATGACTAGAGATCAGAATGAGCTAGAACTCTCAAAAATGAAAAGTGGCCTATGTAAAGGAACACAAAGAACAAGGTGGAGGTGTCACATTCTTGTACCAAAGAGGCATCTGGCAACTTTGCCAAATGTCAACTATAGAACTACATAGGAAATAGCACCCCCATCTCTTTCTTTCTCACACAAACACACACATACAGATGAAAGAACACAAGGCATGTATTTCTTATCTCTGTGTCTTACCACAGCACTTGAGGTGGTAGCCAATGCTATTGGCAAGGAAAAAGAGCTGTAAGGATAGTGTCATTGTAGTTGGTGTGTTTGTAGGTTTAGAAAAACAGCACAAAAGTCAAAACAAGTATTGAAATCAATAATGGGACCCTAACAAGGTATTCAAGTACATAATCAATAAAATTAATACTACTTTTAATTCATCAAAGTTATAACTGGAAAACTTAATAAAGGATACTACTGCAAAACTACTGAGAATTATTTTAACTGAGAAAGTGTTAGACTTAATAAATCCTAGAAATATTATGTGAATAAATAAGAAGATAGTATAAATCTTCTTTTCTTTTTCCTTCTCTTTCATTACTAGTGAATAAAAATTGCACAAAGTTTCATTATAGTTTTAACCAAGCAGATAATTTACTTTGATCAAATCTACCCCTCCTATTGCATTTTCTTATCCTCCTTTTGGATCTCATTATTCTAATTTCATATATACAGATGGAGTACTTGTTCCATGTACATGTTCCATGGGCCTTTTAGTCTACTGGGCCTCAAAGAACCATGAGGAGATTTGAAAACTTTCTATTGTCTCCTTGCCATGAAAGCAACCCTGTCCATCTCCACAAAACCAGAGCTTTCTGGTTGTTCTGGGAATTTACTGCTGATGGCCACCGATTTAGGGAGCTACTGAAAGACCATTGTGGGGGTCCAGGGTAAAGACCAAGAATATTTTCAATTTCCTATTTGCAGAAATGTCCCTCATTTTGTGAAGTCTTTTCCATGACAGGTGGCCCTGCTTCTGTGCACATAGTCCTGAGGACATCTCTCTAACCAGCCTAGACTATGTGGGACTATGTGGTTTTTTTATCTGCTGAACTGTGGGCTTTTATGGCTAGCTTGATCACATCTATCTTCAGTTGTCTCCCCTACCCCCTGCCATCAGAGACTTGAACTGGAACTTGCTCTCTGACACTTTGTGCTCATTGGCAGGTGCTCTACCATCTGAGCCATACTTCCAACCGCCCTCCTCCAATTTTATATCTTTATAGTGAAGCACAAATATGACCTGAGTTTAAGCTGGTTTTGAACAAACAGTTGTTAAATGGAATCTATAGAAAAGGCATTCTTTACTTAAAAAGTTAATTTTTATTATAAAGGTGATGTACAGAGGGGTTACAATTACATACGTCAGGTAAAGAGTGCATGTCTTTTGGGCATTCTTTTCTTTTCAGGTTGCTGGCTGGCCTGTACTTTTTCTGACTTTCTGGATGTAAGTTTAACACTTTTGTTTAAAAACCTCACAAGAGCAATCGATAAACTTGCTTTGAAAGATTGTTGCTGTGTCAGCCCCAGAGCTGACCGGGGCTCCGGAATACGGGAGTCAGAGCTGGCTGTAGACAGAGGGCACATCAGCCCAGGGGCGGGGGAAGGTTCTCACACAGCCTAGAATGCCGCCTGCATGCCTACGGAAGCTAATTGGCCAAGCCAGCCTCATCACAAACTCACCCTGAGAACCTCTAATCTCGAGGCTGATGGAAAGTCTTAGGGGAAAACCAATGCACATCTTTATCATGTACAAGACAGGAGCTGGCTATAGACCCATGGGAAGGCTTGCGAGCCTATCATGAGACACAGACAGTGCCCAGGAAATGTCTACATGCTACAGCCAGAGTCTTTGCCGTGAGGGAAAAGTTGAGGTGCCCAGGCAAGCTGGGGAGCCTACTATCATGTCTTTGGTGACTGTGGATCACGGGAGATCCAACAAATAAGAGGGACAAGGACATTCAACAGAGGCCTAAGATATTCCTGGCTGTGGTTTTGATTACTGGGAGGTATTGTGGTCTTGTAAACACGTGTGAGTAGCTGACTTGGAGTTGGGAGCCTGAAACTCAGCCTACTCCCTGATGACCGTGTGGTCAGGACCAAGAGTGTAACCACAAAATGTTCTTAATGAGCAGCTCCGCTGTGGCTGGAAGAGCCAGAGCGATGCCCACCCTGCTTCGTTTGTGAAGTGGCAGTGTTTGATTGGTGTCTGCTGCCGCTGTGAACACGTTTCCATTGACATGTGCCACAAGAGCATGGGAGAATCCAGGCTCATTGTCTGGGGTCAAAGAGGAGAAAGATGGACATTGGGCTGTGAGTTCTTGTTGCACCCCTTTGTGACCTGGTGGACTCCAACAAGCCTGCTCACTCTCACAATGCCTAGCTGTCCCTCAAAAAGCAGGCGGGATGCTAAATAGATGGCAGAAGGGCCTTCCAAAGGTAGAGCCAGCTGTGCCAAGGTGCAGGGTTCTGTTTGCTCCCATTTGGACTGAAAGCACATGATGGATGGGAAATTCAGGGCCTTGGATAAATGTTTGTGCCTCACAGAAATGAAGAAACAGCCTCAGGCATGGAGAGCTGTTTCAGGGGAACCTTTGGAAGGGTCTCTGGAAAACACCGAGTGATGAACCTGTTGCCACTCTACCCCAGGTAGCCACAGGCTGAGCACAAAAGGTGGAGAATCCAGCCTTTGCAGACAGGCTTGACAAATACTTATCTCTAGAGTATGAGCCTGCATGAGAGAAATGGGAGGTGAGGGGGCAGAGGTCTGGGCTGAGCTGTGGCTCAGTTTCTGTGGGCTAGGTTGCCTCAGCTGAGAAGTTCCTCATGGTAGATTTATCTCTTCTTCCAGAATGCATGTGGCTTGATGGACAGTTCTCCATCTTAGCTGGCTAGAGTCCTGTGATCCTGGAAAGCAGAAGGGAAATAGTACTCTTTCCTCAATTGGTTTTCCTATTCTGTGTGTGTGTGTGTGTGTGTGTGTGTGTGTGTGTGTGCATGTGTGTGTGTGTGTGTGTGTGTGTGTGTGCGCGTGCACGCCAATCCTGAGGCTTGAACTGAGGGGCTTGGGTGCTGACCTTGAGGTTTTTCTTTTTCTCAAGGCCAGCACACTGTCACTTTACCTATAGCTCTACTTCTAGCTGTTTAGTGGTTAATTGGAGATAAAATCCTCAAGGACTTTCTTGCCCAGACTGCCTTTGAACCAGGATCCTAAGATCTCAGCCACTTGAGTAGCTAGGATCAGGTGTGAATCACTGGCATCTGATAATTTTATTACACTTATGCAAGTATTTCTTTATGCCGCAAATCTCTATGGCTGCAAGAATAGGGAGGCATTTTCTTGTCTCAGAGTTTTCACTCCAAGCTATGGTGGTATAATTTGCACATTCTTTGGGGGATATTATTATTAATCATTTATCAGGCAATTTATACTTTCATCTAAATACTTGAATGTCAAATTTGTTTCCAAGCTCCTAATGATGCTTAAAACTTATCTGGTACACTGGATATTTTCCAACAGAATAATGGCTAGTGGCTTAAACACTAAGATTAAAATCTCAGGAAAGTTGTTTGGAGCTTTAATTTCATGTTCTAGCCTACAGCTGCTTCTTCTTCTCCTCCTCCTCCTCTTCTTCTTCTTCTTGTAGAAAGTTTAGCTGAATATGGTGTTACACTCCTATAATCCCTCCATGAGTTGGGGGTGGAAGGATTTGGTCTAAGTCTGAGCTGGGGATTAACATCACAACCTATCTGAAACCAACCAAAGGAAAAAGGAATTCAGGTATGGCTCAACTGTTAAAGCACCTGCTTAACAAACTTTGGGTCCCGAGTTTGAACTCTAGTACCCAAACAAACAAACAAAAATAACACACAAAATAAAAAACAACAAGAAAGTTGCAATGTTGAAAAACAAACACAACCCTATCTTCATGAGTTTATTCTCCTTGTAGGTTTCTAATTTTTAATAATTTTATTGGGATAAAATTTACGTATCATTGAATTTGCCATTGAAAATGTGCACTCCAACTGATTTTTAGTATAGAGTCATTGAGCATGCAAAATCATTATTTAAACATTTTCACCCCATTACCCCCAATAATACAGCATAACAGTACCTCTGTCCCCTTGTTCAGCCCTAGACAGCCATGAATTTTCTGCATAGATTTGCCTGTTCTGGACATTCTGTACAAGTGAAATCAACAGTGTGTGGTGTTCAGTGTTTAGCTTCTTCTTTTAACATAATGACTCTGAGGTTAATTCACATTATAATACATGAAATGCCCTTTGATTGGCAAATAGTATTCCATTTTGTGTATATCACATTCTGGTTAATCTATCATCCAGTAACTGGGTTGCTTCCATTTTTGCCTACTATAACTAATGATGTTATAAACATTTGTGTACATTTCCCATGTATATGTCCACTCATTTATCTTGGGTCAGTACCTGCAAATGACATAAATGGCATTAATGATATTCATCACTGGTGAAGCTGCCATATTGTTCCCTAAAGTGTGTCTGTCTATCACATCTACACAGCAGTGTAAGAGGAACTAATCCTTCCATCTCTGCTCCAGTACGTGGTATGTTCTGCCATTTTGATTGCAGTGGGCTGTAGAGAAGAATCCAGTTGGGGTTTTGATTTACATTTCCCTGACAACTAATAATATAAAATATGCTAACCCAGAAATCTTTCAAGCATGTGTGGTAGGGATGTGCATCAGAGCCCTCTTGGCTTCCTTTATTTCTGCTGGCCTTCCAGGATGAGATAATCAGCAAATAATATGCAGGCTGCAAAGTATGGAGACCATAACACACATGTAAGGATAGATAGCAAATTTAGTCTTATTACTGCCTTCCTTTATTATATGTAACTTTTTATTACATATATCCAGTGCAACATAATACAATTCACCTTTCAATTTAATGCCTTCATTTTATAGGTTTGATTAGGATAATTTGTTTTCATAATATTGTAGGTACATGTAACAAAATATGACTAGATGAGGATAAATCAACTGTAAGTGTAAAGACCCTAATTTTAGGAATACGTTTTTCAAACTAGAAAATTAAAGTAATGATGATCAAAATGATGTTTCTTCTGCTTCAAAGGCTGCTGCAGAATTTGGAGAGGCAACATGTCTGGTCTTCCTCATTGCCAAGAGTGAAATGCTAATTTGTGACCTGGTTTTCACAGAGAAGGAGTTCACAGCAGGCATTAGACTGAGTTCTCATCTCTGTAGCTGAGTCTCTTGAAAGCCAATCAGTAGCTGGGCTGTAGAAGATGTTCTAAGACTGAAGCCTCCAATTTGGTTCTTGGTCCTGATCTGGTTCAAGCCTAGGAAGTGTAAATGAATAATAGATCTTGGTCTAAATCTTTCTACCTCTCTCTTCTGCCTTTCCCAAGGTGCTGTGTGATACCGGGTGTAACCACATCTCTAGGCATGGCCATAGCTTAGTGAGTGAAGCAGGGGACCTCCTGGGTGCCAGTGGGGAATGTGACAGTTATGTTAGAGGAGCTTCTGGGGCTGAGGGATGGAACCATGGCAAGGCCTGTGTGCTGCATGTTGGGGCTGGAATTTCACAAGGAAGAGGTACTGGGGCCCATAGTGATGAGTAGGTTTTATCCAGGCTGACAAATGAGAAAGGTCAACTCCCAGGAAGAAGGAGGCCCAGGGGCATTGGGAGACCAGGACAGAGAACATGGGGTGGAGGGCTCTGGAGAGAACAGGTGAACACTGTTGTCAGGTGAATTGCAGTGTTTTGTTGATGTTGTTCTTCCCACTGACCTTGGATGTACTCTCTAGAACACCAAGTAGACTGAACTACTGTTCTATGAGCATGACTCAGAGAATGGGCAATGGCTCTAATGCATGTCTCTTTCAACTCTTCCATTTTTCCAGGGAGCTCACTGCAAACCCAAGCTTTATTTACCTGTTATGACAGGGGCTTTCATCTTTGGGGATGGTACTCAAATCTGAGCCTGAGTTTTTATCATGCATCTTTTCATCTGATTAGTTTTGACCTGATATTTCCAATATGCCAGAATCTTTTAACAACCTGACTCAGTTATCTGATTTTTTTTTCTTATCTCAGTCTGCCTAGTAGCATTTGTTATTTCATCATGAAATCCTCTGGCTTGTCTGCATCCAACTCTGTGATAAAAGTATTAATAGTAGCCAGGCTCAGTATAGAAACTGCAGCCTCAGATTTATTAAGATCTGGGGTTAACGCTTCCTAGGATGATCTTGGATCACGTTTGTGAAATGGACAAAAAGTATTAGTCACTGATTTGTTGAACAGCTAGCTGTGGGCTCTTTCTCATGGGCATTAGGATTTCAGTGAATAAAGAAGTTATCTGTCCTTGGCATGAAGATGGATAGATGCATTTAAAGGAATACATTGGTGAAATGACATCCGGGAGAATTTTAGTGCATTTTATTTTATTTTTTTTTAAATCCTTACTCTCTGACATCATCCCCTGTGAGGTGGCCGCAGCCTGAGCGAGACACAGCTTTGCCTCTGGCCTGGGTGTCTGCCTGCCTCCACTGTGACCATGTTAGTCACTGCTATATCTGGAGAGTGACGGTGCTGGCTGCACGGAGGGACTGAGCTCATCCCCAGTGACAACACCTCTGTCCCCGTCAGACTCAGAGCGCAAGTCTGAGGGGCTGACTCACAGCTCCATTCGCACACTGTGCAGCTCTGAATTCACACTGGGTAGATGGGGTGGAGACGCACCGAGGAAGGTGTGTGAAACACACACTTACCCAATCATCACTCCGTCTCTCACTCAGTATTTACCTGACAAACATGGCTACCACGCTCGGCCTATTCTCATGTGGCTCGGAGCTATTCAGGATTTAAAGACCATTATTTTTACTTTTATTTTTAAAGGAGCAGTAAATGGCACATTCCCCCCTTTCCTTAGTGAATGTGAATGGTTTATTAGACATCCTTTTTTGAAATTGCCATTCATGATTTTTGTGAGAGTCTGGGTTACCATCTAGTTTACTGTCCCAAGTCTTCTTTCCTGGCACCTGAGGTTGTTCTAGATCTTTCCAAAGTTTGACCATACCATGATTTTATGCTACTGAGTTTTCTTATATTAATGTTCATTAAAAAATATGCCACGAAGTCTTTGTCTTGCTTATTTTAAAAATAATGTCTCCCAATTGCTACAACTTTCTTGCCTATGATGGTAACAAGGATAGCTGTTTTAAAAACAAAGATTTTTTTGTTTTGGGTCTGGTTGTGGGGCCTGAACTCTGGGCCTGGTTGCTGTCCCTCAGCTCTTCAGCTCAAGGCTAGCGCTCTACCACTTGAGCCACAGAGCCACTTCCGGCTTTTTTTGTTTTGCTTATGTGGTGCTGAGGAATCGAACCCAGGGCCTCAAGCATGCAAGGTAAGCGCTCTACCGCTGAGCCACCTTCCCAGCCCCCCAAAGATTTTTTTTTCTGATTATCAAAAGCAAACATGGTCATTGTTGAAAATATTTTAAACTTAGAAATATAAAAAAATCTATTATTAATTATATCATTCCAACACAATTCCGTAGCTTAATTGAATCTTCCCCATGGAACACTTAGTTTTCACAGCTGTCCTCATCTGTACAGTTTTATATCCTCTTCTCATTTATCATTATATGTTACCTGATTTATGTCATTACATGATCATCAAAATAAAAATTGCTATGTGGATATAACTTTTTATTGATCATTTATGATGTTTCTTATAAATAACACCATGATGAATAGTTCTGCTATAAAGATATTTACTCTCTATCTCTCTTGGGTAATTTTCTAAGGATGAAGAAGTTATATTATTGTACCAAGGGGACATTTTTTAGGATTTTTGATACATATTTCCAAATTGCTTTCTGTAATGGCTGAATCTCTTTATACTCCTACTAGCAATATGTGACAGTATTTATTGGCATGATTTAGCCTACGAAAACCATAGTTACACATTCTAAGGGAGGAAAATAGAACTCTATATTAGGACGATGGTGGAAGCATTTTCAGAATTGAAGCAGCTCTGGGACAGGTTCCAAGTGCTCCTGGTGTGGAGTGCTTAGTGAATCTCTAGCCCATTCGCCCTGTTGGGACAAACCTCCCAGCAACACATCACTCAGATGGGTATTTTGTGAATGAACGACTTGCTCTGGTCAACTTTCCCAATGGCTCTGCCACCGTTCCTGTTACTAGAAAACTACAATCATGTGGATGTCCTAGGCAGATAGGAATGGGCCACAGAGGGTAGAGAAGACTTCTTCCAGTGAGCCAGGAGTCTTTTGCCTGTTGCAGAGCAATGAGAGTGGGTATTATCTGACGGACACAAGGCCATAGGACAGCCCAGGATAGTAGGTAGTTGTTATTAGAATCTAGTGCGGATACATCTCTGAGAATGTCTTCAGGACAGAGTGATATTTGAGTCGAGTGGCAGCCTGAAGAATAGGAGACACAGCCCTAAGAACTCTATGAGGAAACTGGGCACCCGTGGCTCACACCTGTCATCCTATCTACTCAGGATGCTGAGATCTGAGGATCACAGTTCAAAGCCAGGCTGAGCAGGAAAGTCTGTGGGACTCTTATCTCCAGTTAACCACCAGAAAACTGGAAGTGGTGCTGTGGCTCAAGTGGTAGAGCGCTTGCCTTGAGCTGAAGAGCCGGGGGACAGCCAGGCCCAGAGTTCAAGCCTCATGACTGACAAAAAATAAATGAATAAATAAAATAAAAATAAAAAGAACTCCGCGAGGAGAAGTGGACATGACAGGACAGACGTGGTAGTCCAGAACGCATGAGCACTGTAGAGATTTCAGAAGAGTCAGTGTGACTCCCTGCTGGGATGCGACTGGAAGCGAGGTGAGCAGAGTCCAGGGCAGGGACCCTGGGCCGGCGTAAGTAACTGAAGCAAATCTAGGCATCTAGGACCCCTAGTCCTGTGAACAGCTACAAGTTTGAGTGAGACTTGTTTGTAGCCAGAAAGCCTTGTGTAAGATTTGGAAGGCAACTCTGGGGGTAACAGCCATCCCTCCCTCCCCCAGTACTGAAAGCGAGGTGCTCCAAAGTGGTGTTTTTTGAGTCTCACACTGCCTGTGTTTCCGCGAGAACCCGTGCGTGAGTCAGCAGTGGCTTTCTCCGTGCTGGCTGGCAGCTGTAACTGTGCCGAAAGCTCAGCTGCAGCTCTTCGTTTTTGCACCTGTAGTCTTTCCAGAGACTTTCTAGGCACTTATTTCCTTGTACCAAAACTTTTTGTGTTCTAATTACTTGTGACAACTGCTTTATCTCACTTTGTAACTGCTCACAACCACAGAGGAGAGCGACCTGGTAGCCTCTCACAACCACAGAGGAGAGCGACCTGGTAGCCTCTCACAACCACAGAGGAGAGCGACCTGGTAGCCTCTCACAACCACAGAGGAGAGAGACCTGGTAGCTCCTAAAGAACGGGATGAAGAAGATGATGAGGCACCTACTCACAGCATATAGAAACCTCTTCCTACCCCTACCTCATTTTACCTTTCACATGGTAGAGTTTGTAAAACACAGGATAGAAGACGTCTGCTTTCTTTCCCTTCTGCACTGTGTCATTGAGAATGTAAGCACGCATTCAGCCTTGTGCGAAGACCTCTGCTGCGTACATCACTCTCCGCTCTTTGCAACATGGGCATACCTACTGCAGGTGTGGATGGGTCCAGAACCCAGGATACAACCCAGGATCATGGAACTGACTCTTTAAAGTTGTGAAATCAGCTTCAGAATCTGTGGATTGTAACATAAGACAGAACATGACAGCTTGTGACACCTGGCTTGTCTCAGGCAGGAAAAGAATAATGGAAAAGTCATACTTAAGTTAAATTTAGATTTAATAGTAGTATCAGCGAGCGTGGTCTGTCCCTGGGCATCATCTGAATGCACAGTGATGTTATAGAAAAGGATACTAAGGCATTGTCATGGGACACATCCTACAGCTTACTCTTCTCTCCCTATACCACCCCTGACCACAACATTGACATTTGTCTCCTTTCTGAGCCTGTTACAAAAGCATCCAGGCAGAATCAAGGGGTCTGAATCCCAGGTAAGTGGGAAGAAAGAGGCCAGGATCACAGTGTATTAAGGCGGCGAGGAAGAGGAAAACTGAAGGCAAAGATGACTGCACCTGGTGGTGCAGGGGGAGCCGACCGTGCCTGGCACAGGTCTGGTAAGGAGAGTGAAAATGGTCCTGACATGTAGGGGCCTAAGGAGCGCGAGGGGAAAGAAAATCAGTAAGAACCGTGAGAAATTGTGCACCTGAGACAATGTGAAATATTTTTGGGTTACATTTCTTTGCCCGGTAATGTTCTTAGTGATGCCCAGACATCCTTAGCGATGCTTTGATAGGGGTTTCAGGTAAAAAGATCTGTCTTATAAGAGATTTTAGTATGGGATTTTTTAAAATGAAAAAGAGGCAAAAAAGAAAAAAATGGAGGAAGCTATCCAGACAGTATACATTTTCTTGAACACCTGCTCTGTTATAGGCCTGGCCCTGAATCCTGGGGAAAAAAATGAGAAGATTAATCGTAGTTGTTGCTGGACAGTGCACAAAAAATGGAGTTACAAATGGGTTTGCATCAGGAACTGCTAGGCTTAAGTGCAAGAAGAAGTGTTCTCAGAGATTCAGAAGCTTTGAGGGCCGCAGCCGTGTCTGGAGTCACGCACACAGCCGAGAAGGACCTCTGCACAGGGATGCTGAGAAAGCGTGGGGAACAAACCCCACTCATCTTGGAGAACAGTGGCATGAACAGACCGGCTGCGGTATAATAATAATGCGACAATCACAGGCACGTGAAACCATAAATACTTACCTATTTCTGGAATGCCATAAATAGTTATTGTTTCATAACCACATACCTATTGTTTTTATATAAATATTGATCCAAATGTTGGAAAAGTGTTACCGCACTTAATCCTACCACTGACCCAGGTGTCTCCATTAACTACTGTGTCTCTTCTCACTTTATAGAAGACACTGAGCTGCCATCAGAGGAAGTGATATCCTTGAGGGTGTCCCTCAGCTGCCCAGCACAGGTCTGGGGGGAGGTGGGATGGTACCCCCAAGCTCATGCTATGAGGCTCCAGAGAACGTGGAAGCAGACCTGCTGGGAGAGAGGCAGGGTCAAGTGGGGCTGGTAGCCAGGCAAGCGATTTTCACTGCACTAGGACTTTGGGGTCCGTGGACAGGCTGCAGTGAAGAGCAAGAAGGTGTTCCTCTTGAAATCTCCATCAGAGCCTTTGTGAGGGACAGCGGAGTGGTATTGGTATGACAGGAAAAAGTGAATGCTTCTCTGTCCTTTATTTGGGGCTGTGTGTCCTGTGCATGTGCATGTGTACACAGGTATATTAACACACAATGTTCAATTTCTAATATTCATAACCAACTAGCTTGCAGGGGGTGGGGGAGGGGAGATGCATCCTGATGAAGGCCCACGTAACAGAGCAGGCTGCCCAGATCCCCTCTACTACCTCAAGGCCCGCAATAATCAGGTGGATTGTTAATAAAATGATGGATACTATTAAAAAGTGGTAGTGTTTCATTGTTGAAATTGACAGTGTTTAAGAGATGTAGGTTCATGTCAAGAATGCATAAAAATTCCTTAAAATCTTTATGAATCTAGCCTAAAAGAAAAATAGTCAAAAATAATACAGTTTCAGTAGCTAATACGTTTTGATCTTTATGTGTTCATGGTAATCCAAATCAGGACTGCAGTGAGATTGATCTTATGCCATTCAGTCAGAAACAATTTAAAAATTGGACTTGGAGATAGCTTTGGGCAGTATTGCCATTTTTACAACGTAATTCTCCCAACCCAGGGCATGGTTTTTTTTTTTACTTCCTTAAATCTGCTTTAATTTCCTTTTTTAGGTTTTTAAAGTTTTCATCATAAAGGTTCTTCACCTCTTTGGTTAAGTTAATTCCTAGGTATTTTCTTTCTTTCTTTCTTTCTTTTTTTTTTTGAGGCTATTACAAAAGGAGTTGCTTTTCAGTGCAATACCCATCAATATCCCAACAACATTCTTTAATGAAATAGAAGAAATGATCCAAAAATTCATATGTAATAAAAGAATATACCAAATAGCAAAAACAATCCTTAGCTAGAAAAACACTGCTGGAGGAACATCAATACCAAACTTCAAACTGTATTACAAAGCCAGAGTTATGAAAACAGGTTGGTACTCGCACATGAACAGGCCTGAGGACCAATGGAATAGAATTGAAGACCCAGACATGGTCCCACAGACATATGGCCACCTAATCTTTGATAAGGGAGCCAAAATTATCAGATGGAAGAAAGACAGCCTCTTCAACAAATGCTGCTGGCAGAATTGGCTATACACATGTAGAAAACTGAAGTTAGATCCTTATATATCACCCAGAATCAACTCCAAATGGATCAAGGTAAGAGTAGATTCCTTGAAAATATTACAGAAAGGGATAAGGGATATGCTAGGGCTCCTCGGCACAGGTCAAAACTTCCTAATAAAGATCCAGAAACACAACAAATCAAAGAAAGGCTGGGGACTGCATTAAAGTGCAGAACGTTAGCATGGCAAAGGACATACATAGCTAGGAAGATAAAGAGAAATCCCACAGCTTGGGAGATCTTCACTAACTATACAACAGACAAGGACCACATAAAAATATACCTAGAGCTCAAAAATTAACCTCCCCCCAAAAAACAATCCTCAAGGAAATAACCACCCAATTAATAAGTGGGCTAAAGAATTAAAAGAGACTTTTCTGGGGAGTAAATAGGAATGCCAATAGACACATGAAGAAATGTTCAACAACTCTGGCCATAAAAGAAGTGCAAATCAAAACAACGTTGAGATTCCACCTCACCCCGGTTAGAATGGCTGTAGTCAAGAAAACAAATAATAGTACATGCTGGCAAGGATGTGGCCAAAAGGGAACACTACTACACTGTTGGTGGGAATGTAAACTGATTCAATCACTCTGGAAAGCAATATGGAGATTCCTCACAAGACTAAACATAGAACTCCCCTGTGACCTAGCAATCCCACTCCTGGGCATTTATCCAAATGAACAAAAACAAGGCCATGCTAAAGCTACTAGCACAACTGTGTTCATTACAGCATTATTTACCATACCTAAGATATGGAACCAACCCAGATGCCCCTCAGTAGATGAATGGATCAAGAAAATGTGGCATATATACAGAATGGAATTCTATGCTTCCATCAGAAAGAATGACATTCCCCTATTTGTAAGGAAATGGAAAGTGAAGTAGGCCAGACCCAGAGAAACATAGGCTCCATGGTTTCCCTCATTTGTAATAATTAGTATATGTCTAGGATAGTCTTAGCAAAGGATCACAATAGCTCAGTAGCTATATACATATGACCATATAAAATGATGTTAATTGAAATGAGTGCCGAGATATGGAAACAAGAGGGGTTTTTCATTGTTGTTGCAGTTTTTAGTGTACTGTGTGAAGTTATTTCTTTTTTCTTTGATTTTTTTCCTTTGGTTTTTCCCCTATTGTCACTGTTTTTGATTTTAGTACCTTATGTCTTGTATATACATTTACCTTATGTCTTGTGTATACATTTATAACAAAACGGTGAGACAAATGACAAAAGGTGAACCAATGCAACAGTGACACTCACAAGACAATATGTTGGAAATGAACTTTACAACTTGGGGATGGGAAGGGATAAGAGTCAGAGAAAGGGATAGTGGGAGACAAATGAGGGAAGGGGTAACAGTATTTGACAAGAAATGTACTCATTACGTTATTTATGTAACTGAAACCTCTCTGTACCTCACCTTTACAATACAATAAAATAAATTTTAGAAAACAGTTGCCAAGACCATGTGGCAGAGAGATCCACATCCCAGAGGGCTCTTCTAGTTTGCCTTTATGTGGACAAAGAAAAAAATCCAGTAAGCTGAAGAAAGTGCCAGCATCCCTTGGAATAGGCTCCCAGGCTCTTCTTGACCGACTGTGCTCAGCTCATCTAGAAAAAGACCTTTCACCACTTGACGAATAAGAAAGTCAGCTGAATGATGCTGCCACAGCCAGCACATGCCAGTATCAAGGGTGAGTTCACAAAGAAGAGAGTGTTGGACATAAGTTCATCAGTTCGACACCACAGATAACTACAATCCCTCTGAGCCACTTGACAAGGAGGTGTGTCAGAATTTTGTCTGAGACTTGTCCTCATTATGACAGATAGTCTGAATTGTGAGGAGAGAGCCACAGAGCCCTTACTAATGCTAGGTAGTGAGGCCATAACACCTGCCCCAAATATCTCTTACCTGGGAAGGCGATGAACTTGCCTTGGGGTGAAACACTCCAGTCAGAGCAAGTCATGTTTTCCTGCCCCGCGTCCCCTCACTTGGGTTTTTCTGAAAGTGTCTGGAACATTCTTGCTGCTGCTGCTTCCTGGCCATCATTTGGACTTTCCTGTAGCTGTGGAGTGCTTTACCTCTCATCTTCCCCTTGCTCTATAGCCTTCCTTTGACTCTGTCTAGCTTCTTAGTATGGACAATCCTTGAGTTTCTGCACTGGCCTTGATTTCTTTTAGCTTATTTTCCCAATTTATACTTCTCCCAAAGTTCCTTCTATTATTTACATGATTGAATTAAAAAATTCTCTTTCCCTGATCCATTCTTCTACTTCAACCCAAAAATTTCAGGCCCTGGTTTGCTGTAACTTGAAATTCTCCCTAAAAACTCAAACTCCCAAGTATGACATCCACCTCGATGCCCTTCTCATCCTGGTCCCTTCCCTAAACCTCTTTCTTTGGTCAGTGAAACTCATTCCAGGTGGGATCCATATTTCAGTACAATGTCTGAAAGTTTTCCTACAGTTCCATTCTCAAGTCAGTTCTCAGTCAATCATTAGTTAATCATCAGTCAATCATCAGCACCAGAAAAACCCACTGCTGTTTACCAAACAAAGCCAACAAATGTGATGAAACCCGCAGCACCTCTTCACGCGAGAGGTCTTAAGAAAGACTCACCCTTGGGCAATCAGATGTCAAGTAGCAATGATTAATGTGTTCTTGTAAACCTCTTTGGTATCCTTTTATTTGTTCCTACTTAATGTTTTTTGAGTTTTCAAAACTATCAGTAGAAATAGGCAAAGTGGACTGGGTAACTTGTTGATTGAAAGCCATCACTGAGCTCTACAGACTAGGCTCTATACTCTGAAAGTTAGGAAGTCTTTTCCAGAGTTCCCCTGAAGGAGATCTTTGGGCACTAAAATCAGAGCAAGAGTGAAGGAACATGGAAGAAGAAAATGATTCCATAACAGACAGATAGAAACCGGAATTTACACTTCACTCCCAGTAACAGGGGAGCTATTTGTCATGGATGGGTGAAAAATGAAAACACTTCTGAAATTCAAATGTCATGACACACTGTCTGCACTCAGTAGAGGTTCACTCTTCTTTCTGTAGTAAGATCTACAGAGAGAGAAAAAATCTGAAGAATAGATGTCAGGTGATCAAGGAAATGCAGCGGTTTTGAGGACAGGGAGGGGAAAGTAAGAAACATGTACAAGAACCAATCAGGAGGGAAACTCAAGCAAAGGAGAGCATTTAATGCTGTTTGTGAACCAGGGCTTGTGGCTTTATCAAGTGCTGGTTTCATTCTCTAAAAAATAAAGTGTCGGCTGTCTGGGATGTGTGTGCCCTGGGAGACCACACCATGGCTATTCTAGAAGGAGATTGTTATCATAGCTCAGTGCCAAGGACAGACTCCATAGTCCAGTCAGTAGTCTGGGAAGATGAGCCAGTGTTCTAAAACATCACTAAAATAGCCTTGCGTTTTATTGTTATTATATGTATTGATTTGGGTCATAATTTAAAAATTAGCTATTAATTGCAGCTGAAATTAGTATATGCTTACAGAAAATATGCTGAAATAAAATTAACCTATGGAAACACAGTGGATGTGTATAACAAATATATTTAATTAAAAGGAATGAAGGATATTTCATCTATACCTATCTCCTTGATTTAACATTTGTTAACATCTTCATGTATTTTCTTCCATCTTTGATACTTTCATTGTACATAGTTGGAATTATACTGTATAGGTTATCCTGGTTTTGTCTTTTCACAGTACATAGTTCAACAATTGCTAATTACTAGGCCACCAATTATGGTTGCAGATATTCCATTGAATATGTAGACATAGATTATTTCATTACTCTCCTGCAGCTGATATCTGAGGACATTTCACTTCTATTTTGTGATAACAATAAATAATTTAAGTACTATTC